>NC_063358.1:9659159-9716164 GCF_021869965.1 Rhincodon typus
AAAGGGTCTAGGCCGGAAACGTCAGCCTTTCTGCTCCTATGATGCTGCTTGGCCTGCTGTGTTCATCCAGGCCTGCACCTTGTTGTCTCTGAATCTAGCAGCTGGCTTCTGTTTGGGAGCAGAATGTCTCAAAAGCAGTGTCTTAAAAGTCAGATGAAGTAGAACTTAAACCATTCCATAATCCTGTGATGGTTTATAACTCCAACAGGCAATGCAGGAGAAAGTTTTTTGCTAATCTCGAGAAGTTAGTTGAGACAGATGGCATAGATGCACTTAATGGGAAGCCAGACAAGGACATAAAGAAGAAAGGAATAGGTGGTTATGTTGATAAAATGGGCTGACGTAAAATGGATGGAGGCTAATGTGGAATGTAGAACCAGCATTGACCAGTTCAGCTGAATGGCCTGTTTCTTTGATGTACGATTATGTAATGGAATAATTCTATGGCAACCCAATTCAAAACACACACTAATAATTGTTAAGTTATGACAAACTGACAGGTCTAGAAAAAGGATAATTCACCTTTCAGTCAGATTTTCTAAAAACCAAAAGAACTGTGGATGCTGTAAATCAGAAACTGGAAGGGTCACCGGACCTGAAATGTTAACTCTGTTTTTTCCTTCACAGATGCTGCCAGACCTGCTGAGCTTTTCCAGCATTTTGTTTTTGTTCCTGAATTAGATTTTCTATTTTGATTCTCAATATGGTGCAGCATGGCAGCACGGTGGCTCAGTGGTTAGCACTGCTGTCTCACAGCACCAGGGACCCAGGTTTGATTCCAGCCTCAGGCAACTGACTGTGTAGAGTTTGCACATTCTCCCCATGTCTGCATGGGTTTCCTGCGGGTGCTCCAGTTTCCTCCCACATGCCAAAGATGTGCAGGTTAGGTGGATTGGCCATGCTAAGTTGCCCTATAGTGTCTAGGGATGTGCAGGGTAGGTGCATTAGCCATAGGAAGTGCAGTATCACAGGAATAGGGTGGGTCTGAGTAGGATGGTTTTTGGAAGGTCATTGTGGATTTGTTGGGCCAAATGGCCTGTTTCCACACTGTAGGGTTTCTATGATTTATGAAAGAAAGCTTCCCCATTCACTGTTGTGGTACTCCACAAATTCTGCTAAAAAACAATCTCAAATTTACCAGAAACTAAAGTTTCATACAGTTTTGATCTTTTGTTTTAGAATTCTTTGCCATAACTTTTTAAAAATTGTAAAGTTTATTCTTAAACTGCAGCTTTCTGTGTGGTGTGGGAAATGAGACCAGAACTTGGACCAGCAATACTGAAGGAATGATGATATGGTTCCATCTTAGCATGCTGTATGACTTGGCGAGGAATTTGCAGGCAATGGTGGTGTTCCCATGCATCTGCTGCTGCTGTTTTCTAGGTGGCTGAGGCCACAGGTTTGGAAAGTGCTATTAAAGGAGTCTTGGTTAATTTGCTGCAGCCAATCTTATAGATGGCTCATGTCCCTGCCACTGCTTGTCAATAGTTCAGGAAAGAATCTCAGGCCCTCTTTATGGGGAAGGTGAAGAGTTTACTGGGAAGCACTGTTCATAATGCTTTTGGAAGGTTGTCAAGGCTTTGGAGATTTACTAGATTAGTAGTAATGATGAGGGACTTGCATTACGTGGAGTGGCTAGACAAACTGAGATAATTCTTCCTGCAGCAGGAAAGGTCAAAGGGAGATTTAAGAAGGGTTTTCAAAACTATGAAGAGTTGTACAGTTAAAAAGAAGAGAACTGTTTTCAGTGCAAAACCAGCAGGACATCGATCAATGAAAATGGACAAACAGTTGAGATGGAAATGACAATTTTTATTGTAATCTGAAAGAATGGTGGATATAGTTCAGTAGTAACTTTAAATAGGAGATTGGACATGTATTCAAAGGGAGAAAATTATTCGACTATAGGGAGAGAGAAGGAGAGTGAAATTAATTGGATAATTCTTTCAAAGAGTCAGCATAGGTACAATGGACTGAATAGCCTCCTGTGGGTTGTATGATTCAATTTGGACCCAATTAGCATCCAATTCCCTTATTCTGAGGCAAGATTTCTTGTGGGTTAATTTTAACACAAAATTAAATTCAGTAAATTGAAATTATAACACGCTGCTGATGTCATTGCCATCATATGCAGCAATAGATGCATTTTTAGTTTTCATTCATGTTAAAACTAGAGTAAAATATAACTAGGCTGTTGATCACCAGAAGTAACATATCATGTTCTGAAGCTTCTTTAGGCAGTAGCATAGTTTGGGGAATTGCTCTATCTGCGATCTGCCTACTCATGTCCTGCGGCTCCATCCCGTATTGCCTGTATACCGTCTGCCTGAGAGCAGATTAGCTATAGTATCCATCTCTGCAGAAGATTCACAATAAGGCATTCAACCTCCCTGGAAAATTACTCAGCATGACAACAGAGCCCATTGTAGAAAATTGCATTAATTCTGAAATTGTGCTGATAAAATTATATGGTTGCAAATGCCATACCTCACAGGGATGTTGTCTATTGCATTCCTAATGTAATTAATGATTTGTTAAATGAAGGCTCGCCTCCTATAATTGTAAACTGAATGTTGTACTATGCACCCCTGCATTGTTAATCAGACAGAACGGCATATTGACAGCAAACTTGATATGTAACTGAGCCAGGCTGAAATGACTGACTATGTAAAACATTAATTATGCCATTTCAATGTATTACCCTAATTTATAACATCTGAATGAAATCAGGCATAAAAGAGTAAATTATGTAAATTGTGAGAATTAGAAAATAGGAGCCATTCGGGCCTTCAAATCTGCTCTGCTATTCTGTATGATTATAGCTAATCATCCAACTCAGTATCCTGTTCCTGCTTTCGTCCTGTACTCTTTTTGCTCTAAGAACTATATCTAACTTTCAATGTTTTTGGCCTCAACTGCTTTCTGTGGCAGAGAATTTCACACGCTCACCACTCTCTGGGGGAAGAAATTTCTCCTCATCTCAGTCCTATCCCATGTCCTTAGACTGGGACCCCTGGTTCTGTATTCCCTGGTAATCGGGAATAATGTTCCTACACTCACCTTGTCTAGTTCTGTTAGAATTTTATAGGTTTCTATGAGATCCACCCTTATTCTTCTAAACTCTTGTGAATATACTCCTAACTGATCCAGTTTCTCTTCATACATCAGTCCTGCCATCTGAGGGATCGGTCTGGTGAATCTTTGTTGCACTCTCTCTAAAGCCAGAAAATTCTTCCTCCGATAAGGAGACCAAAATCAGCACACAGTACTCCAGGTATGGTCTCACCAAGGCCCTGCATATTTGCAGCATGACATCCCTTCTCCTGCACTTGAATCTTCTCATGGCAAAGACCAATATACCATTTGCTTCTTCGTTTCCTGACTGTCAATCAGTTCTCGATCCACGTCAGTACACGCTAACCCTAATCCCACGCACTATAATTTACATGCCAGTCTCTCATGTGGAACTTCTGAAAGTCCAAGTAAGCCACATTCACTGGGACCCCATATCAACTCTGCTAGTTACACCCTCAAAATTCCAGTAAGTTTGTTCAGCATGATTTCCCTTTTGTAAATCCATGCTTACTCTGTCTGATCCTATCATTGTTTTGTAAGTTCTACTATTAAATCTTTTATAATGGACTCTAGCAGTTTCCCTACTTCTGATGTCAAGCTAATGGTCTTCAATTCCCTATTTTCTTTCTACCTCCTTTTTTAAATAGTGGAGTAATATTAGTTATCCTTCAATCTATAGAAATTGCTCCAGATTCTTTCAAATCTTGAAAGACAAACCACCAATACATCCCCTATTTTTAGGGCCACTTCCTTAAATATTCTGGGAATTTATTGGTATTTATTTACACCAATTTCCCTAACACCATTTCCCTACCACTAGTTATTTTCAGTGCTGTAACTAGAGTCTATGTTTCCCAACATTTGGAAAGTTATTTGTGTCTCCTTTGTTATTGAATGTTGTAAAAACCAAATTTGTTTTATACAGCATTCAACAGTGATTTCATGGTCACCAGTAGACTTTTAATTCCAGGTTCTTATTGAATTTAAATTCAATCATTTGTCATGGTGGGATTTGAAGTGTGATCTCCAGAACATTACCTGGGTCTGTACTGACATGAGGCCATCATCCACCCCTCCTTTGTGACATTAAGATGAGGATTAATTACATTTTCACATGATTCAATTATATTTTCCCTTGAACCCATTACAGCTGAAGTCAGTGTTTGATTTTTGACTTCCAGTTTGCAATGTCACACAGCATTGACTAAGTGGTATGCCCACATCATAATTTCAATGGAAGTGGGTTAATACCTCCAGTAAAATGTGCATTAAGTACTCACACACATATTATTCCCAGTAATTTCCAGGTTTAAACATTTAATCATTGATAAACTACATCAACAGCAACTTGTATTTAAATATCAGTACAGTACCCCATCAGTCTACTCCACTCATCAGTAAAGTTATTGAAGATGTCATCAACATTGCTATCAGGCAACACGTGCTCAGCAATAACTTACTCCCAGGGCCACTCAGCTCCTGACCTCATTTGCAGCCTTGGTTCAAACATGGACAAAAGAGCTGAATTCCAGAGGTGAAACAAGAGTGACAGCCCTTGACATCTAGGCTTCATTTGACTGAGTGTGGCATCAAGTAGCCCTAGCAAAACTGGACTCAGTGGGAATCAGAGGGCAAACTCTCTGCCGGTTGGAGTCATACCTGGCACATAGGAAGATGGTTATAGTTGTTGGAGGTCAGCGATCTCAGCTGCAGTACATCTGTGCAGGAGTTCCCCAGCGTCATGTCCTAAGCCCAACCATCTTCAGCTGCTTCATCAATGACTTTCCTTCTATCATAAAGTCAGAAGTGGGAATGTTTGTCGATGATTGCACAATGTTCAGCATCATTAATGACCCCTCAGATATTGAAGCAGTCCATGTTAAAATGCAATGAGCTGGATAATATCCAGGCTTGGGCTGACAAATGGCAAGTAACATTCATGCTGCACAATTGTCAGGCAATGACTATTTCCAGTAAGAGACAATCTAACCACCATTCCTTGATGATCAATGGTGTTATCATCAGTAAATACTTCACTGTCAATATCCTTGAGGTTAACATTGACTAGAAGCTCAACTGGACTCACCACATAAACACAATGGCTACAAGACCAGATCAGAGGCTAGGAATATTGCACCGAGTAGCTCACCTCCTGACTCCCCAAATTCGGTCTACCATCTACAAGGTGCAAGCCAGGAGTGTGATGGAATACTCCCTATTTGCCTGGATGGGTGCAGCTCCAATAACACTCAAAAAGCTTGACACTGCCCAGGATAAGACAGCCTGCTTGTTTGGCACCACATCCACAGTCATCTACTCCCTCCACTACCAACGCTCAGTAGCAGCAGTGTGTACTCTCTACAAGATGCACTGCAGAAATTTGCCAAAGCTCCTCAGACAGGATGTTTGAAACCCACAACTGCTTCCATCCAGATAGACAGGGCAGCAAATACATGGGAACACCATCTGCAAGCTTCCCTCCAAGCCACTCACCATCCTTACTTAAAAAATATCACCGTTTTTCACTGTCACTGGGTCAAAATCCTGGAATTCCCTCCCTGAGGATATTGTGGATTAATTTACAGCACATGGGCTGCAGTAGTTCAAGAAGGCAGCTTACCACCACCTTTGCAAGGGCAACTCATGATGGGCAATAAATGCTGGCCAACCAGCGGCATCCAGGTCCCACAAGTGAATATAAAAAACAGTTGTCTGAAAACCAGAATTGTCCAAAGACTGGACATTTTTTTTCTCTGGAAGCTACTCAATATTTTCAACACTTATATAATTTACCCTGTTCATATAAATAACATGTGCCTCAAGTGCAGGAATTCAGTAACTATCTTGGACTGTGCTTTTCAGAAGTGATGGATTGGACGTTTGAAACTGTAGGATTTAAACACAGACCAGAATCTATTGTAGGTTCACATAATGCTTTAATCTGTCATCTGACAAGTAATCCAAAATTCCAAAAAATCTGAAAACTGCCACGTTCTTGGGCTCAAGAGTGCTATATTTCTGTCATCAGATCTATTGTTCCCTTAATGCAGTAAAATGGCTCAAAATGGTTCATGGAAACATTATCAGATTAAATTTACATGACGAGATATTAGGACAAGTAATCAAAACACTTGGTCAAAGAGGTAGATTTTATGGAGTATCCTATGGGAGAAGAGAAAGGTACTGATTTGGAGAGCTTCAGTAAGGGAATTCCAGACCTTAAAGCCGAGATAGCTAAAATCCTGACCGTTAGCAGAGCAATGAAACACAGGGAAGTGCAGATGGCTGGAGTTGGAGGAGTGCAGATATTTGTAATGATAATGGGGCTGAAGAAGGTTAGAGAGAGATGGAGCCAACAATAAAAAGGATATGGAAAACAGAATTAAAGTTTAAAAATCAAGTGTGAACATAGTTCAGCCAACACAGGTGGTGGGTGAACAGCGAACACTTTCGCAAAATGACTGCAGTCTCCTTTTAGAGCTCGGGATTGTAATGTGATTGTTTTGAGTCTTTTCTTCACAGTAGTAGTAAACAAGAAACCAAGCAGAAACAAAAGTAGCAGTACATAACAAACATGCTGGAATGTGATGTTGCCAATTACATGACCAAACACAAAAGTTTTGGCTAGAATTGTGTTATGAGACACTGCTTCTTCATTGTCATTGAGTTAAAAACAAATACATTCACTAACACAAAACATTTTCACCTTCTCATATTTGATATGCCAATGTTTTATCTTAAAATAATGATGAGAACCGGGATGTTTCTTTGTTGTTCTTTAGATAAGGTAAATCTTTCCTATTATGTAAACACAAAGGAGACTGTTAACAGACCTCTGTGACATTTCTGTAGGATAGGTTCTATGAATAAGTGTGATATGACAACCTTTCCCATTTAGAAGAGATTCTTTTATCGGTGCAGTAGCTTTCCCAGGCTCTGTCACCAGCAATGGGTAACATCAGAAAGGGAATCTGACAGAAATACATCAAAACTGCTCTTACTCTTACCAGTGAAGTATAATAAGATCCAAACATACAATGGCTTAGACCATTAAATTCTGAGGACATCTTGAAGGAACATAATTTGTGTTCTCTTCAGCATAGAAGATTGAGAAGTAATGTGATCGAGATGTTTAAAATGCTTAAAAACATTCAATAGAGTTGATTGAAGAAATTCTTTCTCCTTCAAGTTACTCCTAAATTGGAACTACATCGCCGTTTCTTCACTGTCACTGGGTCAAAATCTTGGAATTCCTACTGTAACAACATTCTGGGTGCCAGTGCACCAGGTGAAAGTTCAAAAAGGTGGCTCACATTTTTGAACTTCCAAACTCACCAAATGTCCTTGACCGAGGACATTCGGCCTCGGATCTTCGGGTAAACGTACTCCAACTTCGGGACACACAACATCGCAGAGTCACCAAGCAGAGGCTGATAGCCAAGTTTGGTATCCCTGAGGTCAGCCTCATCCCGGATCTTAGGTTCATGTCATACTACAGGTGACCCCACCAAACGAAACACTCTCTCACACACACACACTCACATACATACAAACATACTAACTCACACAAATACAAAACACACACATAAACACTCAGAGATAGTAGGAACTGCTGATGCTGGAGAATCTGAGATTACAAGGTGTAGAGCTGGATGAACACAGCAGGCCGAGCAGCATCAGAGGAGCAGGAAAGCTGACCCCTCCAGTGCCACAACGATGCCACCCAAAGGTTGCAGGAACAGCACCTCATATTTCGCTTGGGAACCCTGCAGCCCAGTGGTATCAATGTGGACTTTACAAGCTTCAAAATCTCCCCTCCCCCGACCGCATCCCAAAACCAGCCCAGCTCGTCCCCACCTCCCTAACCTGTCCATCCTTTCTCCCACCTATCCACTCCTCCCACCTTAACTCCCACCCCCACCCCCTACCTACCAGCCTCATCCCCGCCTCCTTGACCTGTCCATCTTCCCTAGACTGACCAACCCCCACCCTAACTCCCCACCTACACTCACCTTTACCGGCTCCATCCCCGCCTCTTTGACCTGTCCGTCTCCTCTCCACCTATCTGCTCCTTTATCCATCCACCTCCCCTTCTCTCTCTATTTATTTCAGAATCCCCTTCCCCTCCCCCATTTCTGAAGAAGGGTCCAGACCCAAAACATCAGCTTTCTTGCTCCTCTGATGCTTCTTGGCCTGCTATGTTCATCCAGCTCTACACCTTGTTATCACATACACACTCTCTCTTTTACACAGATCCTCTCTCACACGCACTGTCTCTCAAGCGCACACATACACGCACACACTCTCTCTCTCCCTCACTTTCTCCCACACACACACGCACACACACTATCTCTCTCTCTCCCTCCCCCTCCCTGACACACACAAACACATACTCTCTCTCACACACACACAAACACATGTAAATCTATGGGGTGAATTTGCATTTACAGATATGTTCTATTTTGTTCAAACAGCACACAATTTATAGACAGTCAGTCAATGTGTTGTTTTATAAATTTCTACTTTAGAAAAACAACAGTCTGATTCTGAACCAAAATACAAACAGATTCTAAACAAGGCCTCATATCTAACATGCATCGTCTGACCTCAAATGTCACCTCTTCTTTACACTGATAAAACCTTTGGTTCTCTCAGGACAGTGACGTGAAAGAAATTTGGGGATTTACATATACATATTACTCAATTAAAACCTTCTAACTGATTAAAGATTTAACAGCATCTTAGGTTTGTTTAATACATCCTCATCAGTGGTGTGACCCTTTCATCTTTTACTTATAAATTCTGTGTCTGATACCGCCTCTCTCACAAACAGTTGAAGAAGCTTGTGTTTTCAAATAAACCTGTTGGACTATAACCTGGTGTTGTTAGATTTCTGACCCTATCCATCCCAGTCCAATACCGGCACCTCCACATCATGTTTTCGACCACAAGTCAGTTCTTTTATGAATTTAAGGAGCAGGGACAGTAAAATGAAATAGCTACAAAAACAAAGTTGCTGGAAAAGCTCAGCAGCTCTGGCAGCACCTGTGAAGGAAAAAACAGAGTTAATGTTTCGGGCCCGGTGCCCCTTCCTCAGAACAGTTCTGTTAAGTTTGTGAAGTGTTTTGAGTGCAAAGTGCCTGTTCTGTGTTTCTGACACTTAATGCTTTTGAAGCAATTCATTGTAATGCAATTTGTGACTTCCTGAGAGGCACTACTTAAACACAAAGCTCTATTCTCAAAGCCATTACATTTATTTTGCTGCATTCATTTGAAGTGTATTTTATGCTACATGATGCAGAGTTCCACAAGTACTTTCCAGATATTGATGTGATTTTGAAATATTGTCACTGTTCCTCAGCAGCCAATATGCATACATTAAACTCCCACCAACAGCAAAAGTGATAATGGCCAGATATTATGTCTTAATTATGTTGTTTGAGAGTTAAGTATTGATCCAGGCACTGTATAAAAATAAGTTGATTCTAAGACTGAAATATTTTCATCAGAAGGATTTCAAAAGTCATCCATCATGCTGACAACTGTTAGAGTTGGCACCTAATTCCATAGTGAAGCGGTGGACCGATGTTTTCTGGAGCTGTCTTGTCAGCGAGACTCAGTCTGTAAGAACAGACATTTGTAGCCTATTTACTACATGATGTGAGAGATCATGAGAAGATGATGGAAAAATCAATACTAACTGCAGCTTACTGCCTTCAATTGAAGTATCTAAAATTATTAGAGTGGAGAGAAATATTTAGTCTTCCAAAGGCTTTGGCACTTCTAAAATGGTAAACTGTTTCTGCAAGATGTCAGAAAATTGCCAAGAAAAATCTGGATCTGTTCTCCCTCTTATCTGCAGAATCTTTTTGTCACCTGAGTTGACTGTTAAGGAAAAGTTTGGAGTCAGTATTCCTCTGGGTAACTGACACTAATGCACTACTGCAGGAATGATGCATGGTTGGAGGAGGTGTCTTTTGGATGGGATGCAGGGCAGTTATCTTTGGTGACCTGGCGAATATTGATCTGATGATCAATATCACAGATTACTTGGTCATTATCTGTTATGGGCAAGGTTTTCCAAGTTATTATAGTTTCATTTAGATGCCCAAATCATTAAGCTTCTGGGTGAAGAGCAATGAACAACTCCCCTTCTTTATTTTCCCACCCCTTTAGTTGGTTCACTACTGAGATTCATTTACAGAGCAACTCTCCCTCATGAATACCTTTCTCCTAGACTAAATGAATTTCTGTTTTAAAAGGAGTCGATTTAACCAGGCTTTCTTGGTTTAACAAAAGAATGAACTCATTATCACAACACAAAAAAAAAGCACAACACATATACACGAAGATTAGGAATAACAAAAAAAGATAAAAGTCAAAAAATATACATGGATCAGCCACTTGCAATGGTATGTGAAGAGTAGATAGTGGAATGTTGATAGTGATGAGCTGATTTCAGGTTTCCTGGCTTTGTAGTTAGTTGAAGTTCTTTTGCCTTGTTTCCTTTTGACAGTGGTTGGCTGGCAGCACTCGGAATGAGAGAATCCTCCTTTTGTCCTGTTTCCTTCTGACTGTCTTGCTGGCTAGTTGGATTTAGCAGTCAGAGTCAAGACAGTGGAAAAGCTATGGGCGGTGAACTGAGAGTGAAATTTTATCAGTGCGTATTCCATTGAAGCCCTGGGGACAGAAATTACAGGCCCCAAATCCCCTAGTCTAAGCCCCTGACCCAAGCATATGGGGTACTCTAGAGCCCTGGGAGCTGGTTATTCAACCCTGCTCTTTTGTGTGGTAGGATTGCTGGCTGGAGCACAAAACCCTAACCATTAACCAAAGTAATTCTCACTGCACAGTGAAGGAAAATATTGCATCACGGAAAATCAAAGGTAGCGTGACTGCTGATCCCAGCAGTCTGTGTAAAATTGCACATTTTGTTATACTGTCCTCTCTGCTGCTTCTAGTGTGGGGGAACTGCAAATAAAATCTTCTTTATGGTTGTGTATAGAGGATCCTCATGTGAATCAATTCTCTGAGCAGTACACAATATGCATTAAACAACACACATTAAATGTGTGGTCAGTTTTGCAAACTGAACTGAGACTCAAGTAAAATATCTTTGTTCTTTGTTCTTTTGTTCTATGTAATTATGCAAATCCATTTGAATGGTAGAAATAGTTTAAATACAACAAACTTTTCAGACAGTTTGCCTTCATACCTTTCCTGTGTGTCACAGTTCAAATTCCTGTTCTTCCTGCCCACTGTCTTTTACACATGCCTGTCCTGAGGTAGATTCCTAGGGCCTGTTTGTAATTCCAAGGTCTGGAAGTTAATCAACAGGATTGTGATAGCAGGGCCAGCCCTAACCATGAGAATTGAGACTTTGATACAAGAGATGCCAGCACCAACAGAATCAACGTTAATCTTTAAGAGAGAGAAGAAAGGGGGAATGAGTAACTAGTAAAGTTTTATTGATTTCCCCTATATATTTCTCAAATTCCCAGTGCCCTGAAACACTGCATTGGAATGACGTGCACTGGCAGGTGCAAGATTTTGCATCTCCAGCCAGCGTCACAGTTTTCCAGGTCCATCCAATGCCCAGAACATTTTCCCATAGTCAGATTTTCCAGTCAGTCTTCATGATCCATGGGGTATCAGGGAAGAGAACAGCTGCCCAGAAGTGGATTCCTGGTGGCTGAAGAGAGGGGCCCAGTATTCCAGGTAGGCTTATATAGAAACATTCCTGCCTGCCTCAGGCCTCCACATCTCTCGTGGCCAAGTCGCTCAGGGAATATTTTTTATTTCAAAAAGTTGAGTTTGGAACGATGGTGCCTCCTGATTTTGAGGCACTCTCTGTTTTACCTGGAGTTGGATGGTGAGCCCACCATCTAGCTGTATTTGTTGGCCAATTCATGGAAAGTCACTGGCAGCTGATGTTTGTCACACTGTCCAATTTTAGGATCCCTATTTCACCATGATGCCAGTATTCAAAGGTCCATGGGGGAATTCCTACCTGTAGTTGACAGGACATTCCCTGTGCTGCATTGGGGCCGATTTCCAATGAAACAGACTCATATTCAAACCAGTGCACCCACTGACTGTGTCTCTTCATCAGAAGTGTCTGGATGAGGAACCAGCCCTAAGTACTCTCCCTTCCCATCATGAGAACCATCAATATGTTTCTTGTTTTGCTAGATTGTTTTTGTCGAGATATGGTTTCTACTGTTTTGAACAAATACTCCCTCAGGATGTTACCCACTTGTTGTTCCTTGATGCAAGAAGCTGGAAGAAAAGAATATAATTCTATTCAAAAGAAACTGTATCGCTGGTGAAGGAGAGCACAATGACTGCTGCTGGGATCAGGCCCGTTAGGAACGAAACTCTAGAAGCTCAGAGCAGATAAGACAAACAAGTTACTTTTATAGATGCTTCTGATATATTCTTCGAAATCATTGGAACCCTATACTGTGTAATGAATAAGCAGGTGAAACCCTAGTTTTTCTGAGAACCTTACAGCAGCTTAAAGAAACAGAACATGTTTGTTTGTATTAAGCTGCAAAGGAATCCAGGTACTAATCCATGGCCTTGGTGACTTTCCAAAACAAGAGGTATTTGGAGCATGGGTCAACATCTATAAATCGTATGCATGCATCTCCTTGCCAACAGCATCTGCAAATATAGGGTGATTGTCTGCATCTAAGTCATTACTATCAATGGATGGACAACTCCTGTATCATATAACATACAATTTGACATGAAATTAAGTTGAAAATTATTTCAGTTCAGTGTCAGCCAAACCAAACCCAGTATATTTCTCCAGGTCTGGTTCCATTAACTTGTATGAGCTTGGAATTCAGATTTAATGCTGAGCTGAATTTTCAGTTGTCTTCCTTGCGGTTATTACATACATAGGATTAAAAAGGATATAAAACACAGAAACAGGTCATTCAGCACAGCCAGGCCATGCTGGTGTTTATGTTCCACTCAAGTTTTCTCCCATATTTCCTTACCTAAATCTGTCACCATGACTCTCTATTCACTTCTATCTCATATGTATGTCTGGTCTCACTTTAAATCAAGGCACAAAACAATTGTTTTTCAAGGGGTCCTCCTGAGGTTTCTATATGACTACTTTTTGATTTTCAGGGGCTACTTTCTGGTTTTCAGTGGCTCCTTTCTCGGACTCACTAATTCCTTCAGTAGATGAGACAACAAGGTGCAGGGCTGGGTGAACACAGCAGGCCAAGCAGCATCATAGGAGCAGAAAGGCTGACGTTTCGGGCCTAGACCACTCCCTTCAGTAGATGATGCAGGCACCTAGTAACAATACCTTTTGTATTTGTATTGATAGATGTGGGATTTGGACTCTCACGGAAACAAAATTAGAAGAATTCATCAATATTCCTAATAATCATTACTATTTCATTAACTTAAATCCACAATATACAAGGCAAGCATTAATTTCCTAGATAACATCAAATTTAAATTGATAAAAAACATTGGCATAAGTTAGCAACAAATGTCTTTTTAAAATAACTGACAAACCACTTTACACAAAAAACCGTCAATTGAAACGTACTTTCTGCAGACTGGGAAGGCCAAAATTAAACCATAGCATGTTTATCTCTAACACAGCCACTGCACATAAAATCTGAAAGATTTGAATAGATCTTGACCTTAAAAGATTTCACAAAATAAAACTGTTTCAATATCAAATTTTTCAATTGACACAGTTTTATTACAATCACACCCACTACATATCCCTCATATACTAACTCCTGAGCTCCTGTAGCTTTTATTTAGAAATTCATGTTAATTTACAAGGAATGCACCACCTCAGTTTTCCTGTTCCTAGTTAGGTGAATATTTCTTTGTTGAAGAGTTCTAGACTACTTCCTATCCTTTGCAGTCCCTCTCATCCCTTTCAGAATATTTCCACCCTTTTCCCTGGTGTGCAGACCCTCACTTCTCTTTGGAACTATGTACCCAACTTTGCAGCTCCTCCCTTCCCTTTACAGCCCTACTCACCCCTATCCAGCACCTCTGCCTCTTTTCCAGCCCCTCTTCCTCGCTGTGTAACCTGTCTTCTCTCTTTGCAGCACCTCACTTCCGCCTTGCAGCTCCTCTCTCCCACCCAACCCCCTTACAGCTTTGTCTCCCCATTTCATAGCTTCACATCATGCCCCCCCTGCCGACAACACAGCCTGATTCCCTGTGCCTTGCTCCCCTCTGTGAAGACCTCATTTCCCATTCCCCTTCTTGTTTCCTCCAGCCTTATTGACTGTTGCATCTCACTTCACTGCTCCAAATGTTCATGTGAGCCTATTAGCTCCAAGAATGGGAGAGAACCAGATTGCAATTGGAATAGCTGTTCCTCACTCTTTTATTCCACTTTATTTGTGGGGTGCAACCCTTCTCTGATTGGTTGTCTGTGCATGGATTTTCCGAGGCAAATTGGGAATGTTGGGGGCAGATTTTCTGCCTCTCCCATGGATTTGTGTACTGCCTTAATTGTATCCATCCTATTCTGTTTCTGTGGTAGTGAGTTTTGCCTTCTTAAGAATCTCTGGGGAAAGAAGTTTCTTCCAAATTCCCTATTTGATTTCTTAATGAATATCTTGTATTGATGGTTTCTACCTATGCTAGAGAAAACATCCTCTCTGTATTGACTCCTTCATCAAAACCTTTCATAATTTAAAAAACATCAATTATGTCAACTTTAGGTCTTCTTTCTTCAAAGGTTGCTTTTTCTCTTCATTCAATAACGTGTTATCTTCTGTGCAAAATTTAACAAATCCATCACTCCTGTCCTTGCCAAATTCCTCTGTCTCTCTGTAGCTTAGGATATTCCATTATCATTTATTTTCAAATCCTTCTGTAGTCTTCATCCACTATATCTGACTGAATCTTCTTTAACTCTATATCCCAGCACACTTTCCTCTGATATTGATTAACTGCCTAGTCACAACTTCTTCTGCTCCTCTGTTGATGCCTGAGTTTCAGTCTCTACATCGCTGTTCCATAGGATACTTTCCTCAAATCACTAGCCCTCCTTCCTCTATTCAAAGTGTTGTACTGACATTTCATTCATCCAGCATGTCTTTTCTCCTTTGCCTATTGGGTACTCTTGACTTCTGCACGAGATGTTTATTTAATGCAAGGAATGCTACCTACAGTTTAAGGTAGGCAAACAGGAGGCTTGAAGAACACAGCAGGCCAGGCAGTGTCTGGAGGATAGAAGCAGTCAATGTTTCAGGTATTACCCTTCTTCAGGATTGGATGTGGGGCTAGGGGGAGCTGCAGATAAGGCCGGGGGGGAAGGGGTGGAGGTGGAATGGTGGTGATAGGTGGACACTAGTGGTAGGTACGACCTGGTTGATCGATGGGAGGGATTAATCTGGTTGGCAGTTGGAAGGGACGGTCAGTAGGTAGAATAGAAGGGAGGAGGTGGGGCTGGAAGGGGAGGTGGGGGATGGGTGGCAAGATTATTTGAAATTGGAGAACTCAATGTTGAATCCTCCAGGCTGTAGAGTGCCTAGGCAGAAGATAAGGTGTTGTTCTTCAAATTTGTGTTCCAAGTCACTGTGACACTGGTGGAGGCTGAGAAGTTGAAATGGGCGGTGATCGGGAGGTTAGGCTGGCCGTTACGGGCCAGGCAGAGATGCTCAGCGAAACAGTCACCTAGTCTACGTTTAGTCTCACCAACATAGAGAAGACCACATCGGGAGCACCGGATGCAATGGACTAGGTTGGAGGAGATGCAGGTGTAGCTCTGTCTCACTTGGAAGGGCCATTTAGGGCCTTGAATGGAGGTGATGGATGGAAAAGATGCAACACCTGCCCATACACTACCTCCCTCAGCTCGATGTAGATAGGGGTGTGTCCTCCTCCTTTCTTCCTGAAGTCAATGATCAGTTCTTTTGTTTTGCTGACATTGAGAGAGAGATATAGCATCATTGCACCACAACACCAAACACTGTATCTCCTTCCTGTATTCTGACTCATCATTGTTTGAAATCTGGCCTACAACAGTGGTGTCATCAGCAAGCTCGTAGATGGAGTTTGTACGAAATTTGGCCACACAGCCGTGTGTGTACAAAGAGTACAGTAAGAGGCTGAGTATACATCCTTGCGGTGTACCGGTGTTGAGGATTATCGTGGAGGAGGTGCTGTTGTCTATCTTCATTGATTGCTGTCTGTGGGTCAGAGAGCTGAGGTTCCAATCGCAGAGGGTGGAGCTGAGACCTAGGTCTCAGAGTTTTGAGATGAGTTTGGTTACTCAATTTCTCCTCATAGCATGGCCCCTCTGTACCCAGGATCAACCTCGTGAACTTTCTCTGGACTACCTCCAGTGCCATCATATCTTTCCTTAAATAAGAGACCAAAAACCATTCACAGTTTCAGCCATAATCTCAGTGAATGGTGGAATAGGCTCATGAGTCTGATTTGCTTCCACTTGACCATATGTTATGAAGTCTCTGAGGTGGAAGGGTATAAAATTTAACACCAATTTGCTGTGCGACTCCTCAAATGCCTGGACACCTTTGAATGGAGTGCACACATAAGCCACAGCATTACACATACTCTCAATTCTTTGGTCTCTTAGTCTACCACTTCAGTGAATGATTTAAGCAAATAAATGCCTAAAATGTGGAAACACGCAACAGATTAGTCTTTAGCTGTGAAGAGAAAAGATGTTTTGCCTAGCTGCCTTCATCAGACAACTGAAAGTTCAGCAGATTGCCATTCAACCTGTCTGGACTTCTGTCTTCTACTAGGTATTAATTGATCTGCCATGATCTGCCAGACAGTTTCTTAGCTTTATTTTACCAATTAAATTTTAGCAAATAAATGTTCAAATCAGTTCTCCAGCATCCAGACTCACCAACTGGAAATGCAATTCCCAGTTATTCACTTGGATAAAGATTAGAAGTGCAATTTAATGATGAGAATGTCTGCTGACACATCCCAAAATGCTGTCAGTGTGCATGTGCAAAATTCACACTTGCAGTGCCCCTGCCAATACTTCCAGTGACATCAGTCTGGCTCATTTGCTCATATTTATTCTGCTTATCTAGGCACCACTATGTTTTTCCACCGGCAGAGTGTTTCACAAAGTGTGCATGTGCAAAACCTGGACTAATTAAATCATTAATTGATATGGAAAAGGGAAGATTGAGGGGTGACTAGATAGAAATATTTAATTCTATGGAAGATTTGGACAGGGTAGAGGCAGAGAAGATATTTCCCTTGGGGGGCAATATTGGAACTCAGGGCTGTAGGCATAAGTCAGTCACCAATAGATCTAACAGGGTAAAGCAGGAATATCTTTACCAAAAGAATGGTTAAAAAGTGGAAGTCACTACTACATGGAATACTTGAGGTGAATAATATAGAACCATTTCAGGAAACACTAAGTACTTGCACAAGCGGGAAAGGCTATGTTGACGGACTCGGTGAAGATGCATAAGAGGAGGTTTATGATGAACATAAATGCTGGCATGAATCTGTGGGATCAAATGGCCTGTTTCATGCTGTAGCTGTATAACTTCTGTATACAGTTCCCCATCACCCGTCCCCCTTCCATGTTTCTCCATGCTGCTCCCAGGGTTTTGACTTGAAGTATGCATTTGTTGCCAAATAGTTTTCTTATTTTTTTTTCTCATTCAAGTTGGTGTTATTCCCATGCATTCACATAATTTGGCACAGATTGTGTGCTGAACCTGTGATTTTCCACATCTACAGGGCTTAGATACTCACGAAAGAATATCACTAAGCCATCAGGGAAGTTTTCAGAAAAGGTTTGGCCAAATTCCATATAGATTGTGTTGCCCTTCGTTGTTCTACAGGAAGCAGTACAATGAAAGCCTTGTTTTTGGAGGGTGTGGGAGGAAGTGAAATGAGAGTATCAATTCTAGATGGATTTGGTACACAGTCTTATAATAACTATCTGACACTAAGGGAACACTAAAACCAAGTCAAATTCAGTATTAAGTTGCTATAGTACTAACAGTAAAAATGTTCTGGCTGAATCTACATGCAGCACAAAGAAATCAAGGAGTTGGAAACTTAACTAACAAAAATCTGTTGGCTTAGATTTTGTTTTGTGCTGTTAGTTAGACTTGTCTTTGCATGTTTGTTTTTACAGTTTTTTGTGTGGAAAGTTGGCACAAATGTGAACTGATAATATTTTGACAAGTAACATTCCCATCACACAGTGCCAGGCAATGACCATCTCCAACAAGGAAATATCTAATTATCCACCCTGACATTATCACCATGGAATGAGCCACCGTTAACATTCTAACATTACCATTGACCAGAAGCTGAACTGGACCAGCTATATTAATACAGAGAGAGATAGCAGGAATTGCAGATGCTGGAGAATCTGAGATAACAAGGTGCAGAGCTGGATGAACACAGCAGACCAAGCAGCAACAGAGGAGCAGAAAGGCTGACGTTTCGGGCCTAGACCCTTCTTCAGAAATGGGGGAGCGGAAGGGGGTTCTGAAATAAATAGGGAGAGAGGGAGAAGTGGATAGAAGATGGATAGAGGAGAAGATAGGTGGAGAGGAGACAGACAGGTCAAAGAGGCAGGGATGGAGCCAGTAGAGGTGCGTGTAGGTGGGGAGGTAGGGAGGGGATAGGTCAGTCCAGGGAGGACAGACAGGTCAAGGGGGCAGGATGAGGTTAGTAGGTAGGAGATGGGGGTGGGGCTTGGGGTGGGAGGAGGGGATAGATGGGAGGAAGGACAGGTTAGGGAGGCAGGGACGAGCTGGGCTGGTTTTGGGATGCAGTAGAGGGAGGGGAGATTTTGAAGCTTGTGAAGTCCACATTGATACCATTGGGCTTCAGGGTTCCCAAGCGGAATATGAGTTGCTGTTCCTGCAACCTTTGGGTAGCATCGTTGTGGCACTGCAGGAGGCCCAGGATGGACATGTCGTCTGAGGAATGGGAGGTGGAGTTGAAATGGTTCGCAACTGGGAGGTGCAGTTGTTTAGTGCGAACCGAGCGTAGGTGTTCTGCAAAGCGGTCCCCAAGCCTCCGCTTGGTTTCCCCGATGTAGAGGAGGCCACAACGGGAACAGCGGATGCAGTATACCACATTAGCAGATGTGCAGGTGAACATCTGCTTGATGTGGAAAGTCTTCTTGGGGCCTGGGATGGGGGTGAGGGGGGAGGTGTGGGGGCAGGTGTAGCACTTCCTGCGGTTGCAGGGAAAAGTGCCAGGTGTGGTGGGGCTGGAGGTGAGTGTGGAGCGGACAAGGGAGTCCCAGAGAGAGTGGTCCCTCTGGAAAGCAGATAAGGGTGGGGAGGGAAAAATGTCTTTGGTGGTGGGGTTGGATTTCAGATGACGGAAATGTTGGAGGATGATGCGTTGGATCCGGAGGTTGGTGGGGTGGTACATGAGGACGAGGGGGATTCTGTTTTGGTTGTTATTGCGGGGAGGGGGTGTGAGGGATGAGTTGCGGTAATTAATACATGGCTGCAAGAGACAGTCAGAGGCTGGGAATGCGGCACTGAGTAACTTATTTCCTGACTCCCCAAAGCAATCTACAATATACAAGTCAGAAGTGTGTTGTAACGTTTTCCACAAATCTATATCTATCTCCTATAATACTCAAGAAGTTCAACACCATCCAGGACAAAGCAGATACCTTAATCAGCACCCAATTCACTGCCTTAACCTTTCGCACCACTAATACACAGTGGCAGCAATGTGTACCATCTGCAAGATGCACTGCAGTAACTCACCAAGGCTCCTTACACAGCACATTCCAGACTGTGGAGAAAGACATGGATGCTAGGGAACTCTGGGAAATAAATATTGATGTCTTGGAAATAGTCCACATTACAGAAGAGGAGATGCTGGAGGTCTTAAAAAATATAAAGGTGGATAAATCTCCAGGACGTGACCAAATGTATCCCAGAGTGTTGTAAGAAGCTAGGGAAGAAATTGTGGACCCCTAGCAGAAATATTTGTACCATCTACAGCCACAAGTGAGGTGCTGGAGGACTGGAAGGTGGCTAATGTTGTGCCTTCATTTAAGAAAGGCTGTAAGGAGAAGCCAGGGAAGTATAGACAAGTGAATCTGACATAAGTGGTGGGTATGTTGTTGGAGGGGATTCTGAGAAATAGGATTTACATAAATTTGGAAAGGCAAGGATTGATTAGGGTAGTCACTTGACTCTGTGCGTGGGAAATTGTGTCTCACAAACTTGATGGAGTTTTTTAAGGACGTGACCCATAAGGTAGATATGGGCAGAGCAGTAGACATTGTCTACATGGACTTTAGTAAAGCCTTTGACAAGGTTCCACATGGTAGACTGGTTAATAAAGTTAGATCACATGGGATTCAGGGAGAGCTTGCTAATTGGATACAAACTGGCTTGACGGTAGGAGACAGAGGGTACTGGTGGAGGGTTGTTTGTCAGACTGGAGGCACCTGTGACTAGCAGTGTTCTGCAGGGATTGGTGCTGGGTCCACTGTTGTTTGTCATTTATGTAAATGATTTGGATGAGAATTTAGGAGGCATGGTTAGTAAGTTTGCAGATCACAGAAAAATTGGTGGTATATTGGACAGTGAAGAAGGTTATCTAAGATTACAAACAGATCTTGATCAATTAGACCAATGAGCTGAGGAGTGGCAGATGGAATTTAATTTGGATAAATGTGAGGTATTGCATTTTGGTAAAGCAAACAAGGACAGGAGTACACAGTTAATGTTAAGGCCCTGGGCAGCATTGTTGAGCAGAGACCTCGGCGTTCAGGTACATGGTTCTTTGAAAGTTGCATCACAGGTAGACAGGATGGTAAAGAAGATGTTTAGCAGGCTTGCCATCACAGCTCAGACCATTGAGTGTAGGAGTTGGGACATCATGTTGAGGTTGCACAGAATGTTGGTGAGGCCTCTTTTGAGTACGGTGTACTGTTCTGGTCGCCCTGCCCTAGCTAGTATAGTATTACATTGGAGAGGGTTCAGAAAAGATTTACCAGGATGTTGCTGGAACTGGAGGGTCTGGATAGGCTAAGACTTTTTTCACTGGAGCTTAGGAGGTTGAGGGATGACCTTATCGAAGTTCATAAAATCATGAGGGGCATAGATAGCAAAGGTCTTTTCCTTAGGATAGGGGAGTTCAAAACTAGAGGGCATATTTTTAAGTTGAGAAGATAAAGATTTAAAAGAGATCATTGTTTTTCACAGATGGTGGTTTATATATGGAATGAACTGCCAGAGGAAGTGGTAGATGCAGGTACAGTTTCAAAATTTGAAAGGCATTTGGACAGGTACATGAATAAGAAAAGTTTAGAGGGATATGGGCCAAACACAGGCAAATGGGACTAGTTTAGTTTGGGAAACTTGGACTTGGATTGAAGGGTCTGTTTCCATGCTGTATGACACTATTACTCTACCTGGAAGGAAGCGTTCAGCGGATACATAGGAACATGTTCCCCCCAGCAAGTTCCCTTCCAAGTCACGCACCATCCTGACTTTGAACTATGTCACTGTTCCTTCAGTGTCGTGGGTCATGATCCTGAAACTCCCTGCCTAACAGCATTGTGGGTGCACCTACAGCATAAGGACTGCAGCGATTCACCTTATCAAGGGCAATTAGGCATGGCAAAACTGGGCCTCACTAGTGATATTCACATATGAAAGATACATAGGCTGCAGTATTCTGGATACTGCACTTCTGGATGACTTATATTTTGTGAAGATGATCACGAAGAGATTGGATTGGTTCTTGACTTTGTATAAGACTGAATAATACAAGTTAGCAATTTGACACAAAACAAAGTTGCTAGAAAAGCTCAGCAGGTCTGGCAGCTTGACAGTTTGGTTTGCATTCATCTTCATTTTGTTAACATTGGCTTCTAGTTACCTTCTTACTTAACCACAGTCACTACATTCAAAAACTAATACACCGTGTAACCTCTTTACAAGTATGATAAGGTATTAGACAATACATTTTCAACACTGACTCTCTAACCTGCAGCCTCTATGACTTATAAGGACAAGGGCAGCATACATGTGGGAGTCTCCCTACTTGCAAGTTCCCTTCCAAGCTATATGCTATCCTGACGGGGAAATGTATTGCCATTATTTCACTGTTGCTGGGTCAAAATCTTGTAACTCCTTCCCTAACAGCACTTTAGGTACCTCTACATCCAAGGAGCTGCAGCAGTTCAAGAAGGCGATTCACCACCACATGCTCAAGGAATGGGCAATAGATGTTCGTTGTTAAACAGTGACACTCAGTGATTCTGTGAATGAATGAGAAAAAAATACAAATCTTTAATTTTTTTAGAAGAATATTTTGCTGATATTGAACCCATCAGTCAGAAAACAGCTGCTTACCACTATGAATTTGTTACGACTGAGTTAAAAATGCTTTTGTCTGCTTTCAAAAAAAATGCAGATCACTTTGATAGCTGCTGTAAGCTGTGAATTATTTACTCAGTATTGCTGCCATTCATTTTTGTTCCTTTTGCTGATGTGAGATGGATTTTTCCAAACAGCTGTCAACAATTTTTCTATCAATTGCTGAAATGTTTCAACAACCTTGTGTCAAAGCAGGTGACTGGGTCAATGAACTTCATCAAAAAAACAGTGAATGTTATTTTACATCCTTTGGTATATAGTCCCAGATGGCTAAGTGAGAAAGACAGAATGTGCTGTGCCTTTCTATCAGTTTGTCATTTCAGGCTGTCTGGTGATGTTAGGTCAAAGCAGCCATTATGGCTGGCAGTGACTGATCAGGTGACATGGCCTTCTCTGACCTCATGAATCCAATCTCCTGTCAATGTAGGTCACCAGTTTAACTATTACTTAAAAGTGCTGATCCTCTCTAGTTTACATATCACAGCATGGAATCCTTAATATCTTAGAGTGTTTTTAATCTTAGTTACTTGAGTAAACTGAGAGAGATTCACATTTGTAAATAATTCTACATGGTTGACATTCTCAGGTATTAAACAGTTGCTGTGCCATTTATTGGATCACTTTTTGAGTACACTGAACATTTTTTTAAATTGTTGATTACAAAAAATAAACATGCCATTAAGAACGTGCATTATAGTGTCTGTAGTGTGGTACAATGTCCTGAGGCACTTCACCAGATCAGCATCACATAAAACTGCCACCAAACCTAGGGAGACATCACAGGATCATGGAACTATTATGAGGAAGAATGAGGCTATTTGACCCATCATGCCTGCACTGGCTCTGTTTGAAGAGTATTTGAATTTAATACCATGTTCCTGCTTTTCTCTATAACCCTGCACGTTATTTCCATTTAAATAATCATCAAATGCACTCTGTAATGCTTTGATTGGATCTGCCTCCACCACATTCCAATGCAGTGCATTCCATACTCTTAACTGCTCACTGTGGGAGTTTTTCTCACTACACATTTGCTGTTTTTGCAGAACACTTCATTCATTTATTAGTGGGAACAGTTTCTCCCTATCCACTCTGTGGAGACTCCTCATAATTTTGAAAACTGCTGTCAGATCTCTTTCAAGCCTTCCCCTCTTCAAGGGAAACAGTCTCAACTTCTCCAATCTATCTTCATAACTGAAATGTCTCATCCATTCTTTTAAACTTCCTTCCTTTGCATTCACCACCCTTCCTATCGTGTGGTGCTCAGAGTTGCTCACAATACTCTAGATAAGGTTGATTTGGTGTCAATATACAAGTTAAGGGAAACATCTCTGCTCTTGTACTCTATGTCTGTCTGAATGAAGCGTAGAATACTGCATGCTTTATTACCAGTCCTTTCCACCTAACTTGCTACCTTTAATGACAAATGTACACGTAGGCGTAGGTCTCATTGCTCCTGTGCACATTTTATAATAATACCATTTATTTTATACTGTCTGTCCATGTCCTTTGCACCAAAGTGTTCCACCTCACATTTCTCCACGTTGAACTTCAACTGTCACCCATCCACCCCCTCCACCAACTTTCAATGTCATTTTGAAGTTCTACAATGTCCTCCACAGTTTACAATACTCCACAAACTTTGAAATTGTTCCGTACACACCAAGATCTGGATCATTAAAAATTATCAGGAACAGCAAGAGTTCTAATACTGACCTTGAAGAACTCCATTACAAACCTTCCTCCAGCCTGAAAATTAACCATCATTCTGTTTCCTATAACTTAACCAATGTTGTATCCACATTGCTATTGTCCATTTTATTCCATTATTTATACATTTCCTCACATCTGTTCGTGGCACTGTATCAAATGCCTTTTGGAAGTCACTGTACACCACATCAACAGCAGCTCCCTCATCAACCCTCTCTGCTACCTCTTCAAAAAACTCGAGCAAGTTAGTTAGACATATTTTTCCTTTAACAAAGCCATGTTGACTCTTCCAAATAAATTCACATTTTTCCATGTGGCAAATTATGTCTTGAATAATTGTGTCTAGTCAGGAAGACGTTCTTGTTAGGAAGAGATTTTGAAGCTTGGTCTGAGAGGTAGATCCTGGATTTAAAAGAATAAAACTTTCTTTTTATTTGTTCAAGGGATGTGATCATCACTGGCTAGTGCTAGCATTTATTGTCCATCCCTAATTGCTCAAAAGGCAGTTCAGAATCAACCGCATTACTCTGGGATCTGGAGTCACATGTAGGCCAGACCAACAGATTTCTTTCCCGTCACTAGGACATTAGTGAACCAGATGGGTATTACACCAATTGTTACATTAGATCACCATTAAGCCAGTCCTTTATTCCAGAAAGTTTTCACAAATTCATGTCTCATCATCTGCCATTGTGGGAGTTGAAGTTATGTCGTCAGAACATCAGCCTGGGGGTTTTGGGTTACTAGTTCAGTGATATTACCACTACCCCACTGCCTCCATTGAAAGGCAAAGGATTTTATAAAAGCTGTTCAAGAGCTTAAGGGTCTAAAAAGCTGAAAACTTTGACTGGGACAATTTCAGTTTTGTACTGGGATGGAAACCTGACTGGAAGCAGTCAAACAAAGAATTGTTAGGAAGACAGATTTTTGCTTCAGAAAGCTGCTGGAAAAGGTGTTGGTTCTGCAAGGGTTAATGTTCTTGTTACATAGGCTCCACCCATTTTACTGATATAACCTATGGTCAGTGGGTGATTGATTGATTTGATTTATTGTCATGTGTACCTAAGTACAGTGAAAAGCTTTGTTTACGAGCAGTACAGGCAGATCATAGTAAGCAAGGACATACAGGTCATAGGGTGAAAAAAAAACTTGGACAGAGGCATATAGGTTAAAGAACATTATTAGCAATTCTTACAGATTCAGAATTTAAGTTTAGCAGTGTAGAGTGGTTAAAGGAAATGTTAGAGTTAGATCTGCTATAGGGAGCTCACAAGGTGTTGCATGATGTCGGTGCACTCTTGTCAGCTTATAGACCAGGAGTTCCACTTTAGCTTTCAGAGGGAGACAATGTACCAGTACCAGCTCCCTAAGGTCCTAATAGTTATACCTAACTAAATATATTTTACATCTTGCTATTATGCTCATTTTTTTTTGTTTGTCTATGAACAGTACTTGTTCTGTAGATATTGTATGGTGGTTTATCCTGTTACACTAATCACTAGATAGGCCCTAGACAAAGACAAAGTAGGATTGGTGGCAGCAACCGTCCTCAAACTAACATTACCCAGTACCACAGACTGGTGGTGGTCGCAAATACTCACAAGGTACCAGCAGTGGTCATCTTGGAAACTACCACAGTATCTTGGTATATGAGAAAGTAAATGCCAACAGGAGTCAAGAGCTTTAGATGTTGAGGGCAAGTAATGGGCAAAACAAGGCAAAAAAGAAAACAAAACTGGCTTGGAGCCATGTTGTAACGTCAGTAACACTAATTGACTACACAATAGGCAGGCAGTGGATAAGTGCGGCTGAACTATCTCTTTCTGCACTGCCTGGAGTTTGGCTCAGTTCTGTTACCAGATGATTATGGGATTTTTTAATTGACTCATGGGATGTATGCTTCACTGGCTGGGCCAGCATTTATTGCCCATCCCTACTTGCCCTTGAGAAGGTGGTGGTCAGCTGCCTTCTTGAACCACTGCAGTCCACATGCTCTAGATTGACCCACAATATCCTTAGGGAGGGAGTTCCAGGATTTTGACCCAGCGACAATGAACGAACAGCGATGTATTTCCAAGTCAAGATGCCGACTGGCTTGGAAGGGAGCTTGCAGGTTGTGGTGTTCCCAGTTGTCAGCTGCTCTTGTCCTTCCAGATGGAAGTGGTTGTGAGTTTGAAAGGTGCAGTCTGAGGATCTTTGGTGAATTTCTGAAGTGTATCTTGTAGATAGTACACACTGCTGCTACTGAACATCAGTGCTGAACCTACGCCATGTAGATGATGGACAAGCTTTGGGGAGTCAGGAGATAAGTTACTTGCCACAGTATTTATAGCCTCTGACCTGCTCCTGTAGCCACTGTTTTAATCGGCTGAGTTTCTGGTCAATTGTAACCCCAAGGATGCTGATAGAGGGGGATTCAGTGATAGTAACACAATTGAATGTCAAGGGGCAGCAATTATATTGTCTTTTATTGGAGATGGTCATTGTTTAGCATTTGTGGTTGCAAATGTTACTTGCCACTTGTCAGCCCAAGCCTGGATAATGTCCAGGTCTTGTTGCATTTGAACCTGGGATTGCTTCATATCAAAAACCATTATAAGACTTGACCATATAACCTAGGCTGAGACTTCAGTGTACTATTAAGTAGATAATGCATTGTGGGAGATGCCATATTTCTATCAAGGCATTTTAAATAAATCTCTGACAACAAGGTGCAGGGCTGGATGAACACAGCAGGCCAAGCAGCATCACAGGAGCAGAAAGGCTGACGTTTCGGGCCTAGACCCTTCATCAGAAAAGGGGGAGGGGAAGGGGGTTCTGAAATAAATAGGGAGAGAGTGGGAGGCGCATAGAAGATGGATACAGGAGAGGATAGGTGGAGAGGAAACAAACAGGTCGAAGAGGCGGGGATGGAGCCAGTAAAGGTGAGTGTAGGGGGGAGTTAGGGAGGGGATAGGTCAGTCCAGGGAGGACGGACAGGTCAAGGGGGCAGGATGAGGTTAGTAGGTAGGAGATGGGGGTGTGGCTTGAGGTGGGAAGAGGGGATAGGTGGGAGGAAGAACAGGTAAGGGAGGCGGAGACGAGCTGGACTGGTTTTGGGATGTGGTAGGGGGAGGGGAGATTTTGAAGCTTGTGAAATCCACATTGATACCATTGGGCTTCAGGGTTCCCAAGCGGAATATGAGTTGCTGTTCCTGCAACCTTCGGGTGGCATCGTTGTGGCACAGCAGGAGGCCCAGGATGGACATGTCGTCTGAGGAATGGTAGGGGGAGTTGAAATGGTTCGCGACTGGGAGGTGCAGTTGTTTATTGCGAACCGAGCGTAGGTGTTCTGCAAAGCGGTCCCCGAGCCTCCGCTTGGTTTCCCCAATGTAGAGGAGGCCACACCGGGTACAGCGGATGCAGTATACCACATTGGCAGATGTGCAGGTGAACATCTGCTTGATGTGGAAAGTCTTCTTGGGGCCTGGGATGGGGGTGAGGGAGGAGGTATGGGGGCAGGTGTAGCACTTCCTGCGGTTGCAGGGAAAAGTGCCGGGCTATCTCTGATTAAATAAATCTCTGTCTGCCTGTTCAGTTGGTTGCATAGATCCAATTGGTATTAGTCAAAGAAAGGTAAGGGGGTGTAGAGGAGTTCTGTCTTCATCCTAATCAACATTTAACCCTTAACTAGCAACCAAAAATAGATTAAGCAGCCTCTTTGTGGGGTCTCACTCACACCTGGGAGATAATGTAATATTGAATAATGTAGCCATAGCACTGCAACATGTTTAAAGCACCATTGGTGAAGCTGTAACAAAAATTTACAATGGCAATACCAGCATATCATTCCCAACAGGAAAGACTGAGCTAGCCTTTCTCTAGAAAAGAGATGTCTGAATGATGATTTCATTGAGGTATTTATGAAGAATATACTTTAAATGTGGAGAAGGTGTTTCCACTTGTGTAGAGACTGAGACTAGGGAAATAATAAAATACAGTCGCTGATAAATCCACAAAAAGAATTCAGCAGAAATTTCTTTTCCAGAATATGGTGAGAATGTGGAATTTGCTCCAGGTGGAGAAGCACAAGTGCCTTTGGGGGAGGCTAGCTAAGGGGGAAAGGATTCACGGAAAAAGTTAGAGAAAGCAGGGTGTGAGGAGGTTGGTGTGAGTATAAATTGACCATAGACCAGTTTCGCCAAACAGCCTATTTCTGTGGTGTAACTGACGTGCAATTCGATTATCACTGGCTTGTTCATTCTTCAAAACGAAACTTTACAAGTATTCTTACTACTCTCTCAATAAGAGCTTCTCTTGGCTTTAGTTTGCTGCCTTTTGTGGTACTCATATTAAAGTGTAAGGTATGTTGTTCATGCATCAGCACAAGTGTCTGACTAAGTGATTACTGTTTTAAAGCTGCAGTGTGCCCCAGTTATCTTATTCTGACGTACATACTTGAGATAAGAAAGTCAATCTCATTATTAATGAAAGATCTTTTATGCCAACATCAATTATGAAGTTGTTAATGTTTTGTTAGGAGAGAATAGTTTCAGGAAGGAATGTTTAGATATGGAACTCTCCCGTTTTTACCCCTGTTAATTACTAGGCTAGGGCTCAACCATAAGATTCAATGCATAACATGATCCTTATCTGACAGATATTCCTGGCTGATCTATGTCATGGTTTTTGGAGGGCTGCTATCAGAGACCTGCCATCATGTCATCTCTCTCACCTTCTACCAGCTAGTGTGTCAGATGTAACACAATTAGCATTATTTTCTCCTCTGGATTCAAGCCCAATCCAAGGTTGAACACTTGCTGCTCACCAGTGCAGTACTAAGGGAGTGCCGCACTTTCAGAGGGGCTGTCTTTTGGATGAGTTGTTAAATCAAGGCCCAGCTACTCTTACAGCTGCATGTAGCAGACTCATTCCACTATTTCAGCGAGTTCTCCCTAGTGTTCTGGCCAATATTTGTCCCCCAATCAACATCACAAAGGCAGATTAATTGGTTATTATCACACTGCTGTTTGTGGGATCCAGCTGTGTGCAAATTACCTGCTGTGTTTCCTCATTATAACAGTAACTACACTTTGAAAAGAACTTCATTGATTATAAAATGCTTTGAGACTTCTGTGATTGCTACATAAATGCAAAACTTTCTTTCATAGAGATTACAGAACAGAAACAGACCATTCAGTCCAACAGGTCTGTGCTGGTGTTTTCTTAACCAACATGTACTTTTCTTACTGGGATACTCTCCATTCCTTTCACTGTCATGTTTTTATCCAGCCTCTTCTTAAATATACCTATATTATTTGCCTCAAGTACTCTCTGTAGGAGCAAGTTGGCATTCCAATCACTCCCTGAGTATAGATAGTTTTTGTGAGTTTCCTATTGGATATATTAGTACCTGCTCTCTATTTTTGGTCCCTGTTTTTGGCTTGTCTAACAAATGGAAAAGTTATCTGGGATTGTCAAGTGTGATATAGTAGAGCCTAAACAGAAGGACAATGTAAACATTGTCTTGAATCTTTTGCCTTTACTCTCTCTGGCATTTGGTCAAAGATCCAGGTGTAATTTTCACAGCAATTTCTGATAGTTGTTTGATAGTAGCTGGCTTCAGAAAGAAGTTATATTTTGTGTGAAGTTTGGTGCAGTGTGTGGGAACATGTCCTTGAAATGTTTTACTTTTTATCTAATGTATTTTCTTCCAGGCGGCAGGCTAAATACATCAGGAGCTGGCTGATATGCCTGCAGAGCAACCTTGGGTACTCTCCCTGCTGGCTCATGAGCAGGCAGTGCCGATGTGTGACACAAGATGGAGTCCTTTTCTGAAGAAGGGTCTAGACCCAAAACGTCAGCTTTCCTGCTCCTCTGATGCTGCTTGGCCTGCTGGGTTCATCCAGCTCTATACTTTGTTATTTTGGAGTCCTTGCTGATGTCTTTGTCCATCTCTTTAACAGAGCCAGCCAAGACTAAAACCTCAGGGAGAGTGTCAGCCAAGATTGTGTTTTGAAGCTAGTATGTCTCAGTAATGTCTGCATGATGCACTATTTTTGATATGATTTAAAGAAAGAAAGACTTGGATTTATGTAACACTTTTCATGATTACTAGTCATCTGAAATACTTTACAACTGAAGAAGTGCTTTTGAAATGTAGTCACTGTTAAAATCTAGGAAATGCAGCAGGCAATTTGCACTCAGAAAACTCCCTACAGATTGTAATATGATAATGAGCAGATAATCTATTTTACAATGTTGAGCTAGTGGTAAATATTGGCAGATACATTGGGGATGACTCCCCTGCTCTTCTACAGAGTTGATGGGAACCTGTGACATTTTCCTGACAGGGCTTTGGTTTAATGTCTCATCTGAAAAGAAGCACCTCCAAAAGCACAGCACTGGCTCAACTCTGCAGTGGAGTGTCAGCTTTGATTTGTATGTGTTCACTTACAACATAGAAACAGGCCATTCAGTCCCACAGGTCCTTGCTGGGGTTTGTGCTTCATATCAGCCTCCACTGACTCTACTTCATCTTAACCCATTTACAAATCCATCTAACTTCATTCACCCTCATCAGCTCCCCCAGCTTCTCCTTAAATGTATCTCTGCTATTCACTTCAACTGTTCCTGTGTGGTAGTGAGTTCCACATTCTTACCATTCTCTGGGCAAAGAAGCCCTTCCTGAATTCTCTGTTGGGATTTTTAAATTATTATTATTTGATTTATTATTGTCACCTGTACCTAGGTACAGTGAAAAGTTCTGTTTTGCATGCAGTATTAGTGAAAAATATTAACTCATGTCACTGGTTCTGTTTCCATCTATAACACATACATTCCATCTGGCTGATCAACTAGTGAGCAGTGACTGGACTAAAGACTGTTTTTTGTCTTTCTGTTCCTCTGCCATGAACTATTTGGCAATGCTGCCTCTCAATCCTCAAAACATGCAAATTGAAAACTTGGGCAAGGAGTTAGAGGGTGACAATCAAAGATGAAGTTGTACCCCAGGTACAACTTCAATATCTTAAGAAGTAGAGGCAGAAACTAGTGGAGAGGAAAACTAGGAGAAAGATGAAAGACTGTCACATTCAATCATTGACCCCAGCCTTCAGCTGTTACATGAGGTAATGCAACTGTATTCCCATAACAGCTTAATTATCAGACTTTCTTGTCAACCTTGTGAACCCTTGATAATTTAATATTTTTCCTCCAATCCATTAATGGTTTCTCATCAGCTGCTAGTTTCAATACAAAGTCAAAATGCAAGACTGTAAAACTGAAATGGAGCACCACAAGAGAAACAGCATGATCTTGATTGTCATTGAAAATGCTATAAATTATGTAAGTTAATTCGGATTGAACAACTATTGTAAAAGTTTAGTTCATCAATATTTTCAGTGCGTACTGGCTAACATAGGAATTCTTTATTCTTTCATGGGATCTAGGTGTTGTCCAGCATTTGTTGTCCAACTGCAATTAGCTACAGAGAGGGCAGTTAGGATTCAACAACATTGCCTGCAGTCACATTTAGGCCAGACCTGATAAATATGATAGATTTCCTTCCCGACAGGGTATTAGTGAACCAGCTTGGGTTTTTGAAAAGAACAATCAGTGATAAATTAATGGAATAATGATCACCATTACAGTTTTTGATTGATTGTTTGTAAATTCCACCAGTTGCATCGTGGGATTTGAACCATGTCACTAGAGCATTTGCCGGGGCTTCTGGATTACAAACCCATTGGCACTTTATCACTATCTCCCTATATTATGCCAGATTTACACAGTGAAACAGGCCATTTGGTGCAGCCAGCCCAAACTACTGTTTACGCTCCATTGAAACCCCTTACCGTCTTTCCTCATTTAAATTTGCTGTTGTAACCCTCTATTCTCTTCTCCGTCAAAACTTCACTTCAAATTCATGAATGCTACTCAATTCAACTACTCCCTGGGCTGAAAAGTTCCACATTCTCATCATCCTTTGGAATCAGAAGTATCATCTGAATTCCTGAGGAAATTTCTTGGTGTCTATCTTTTGATGATGGCCTCTAGCTGTGCTCTTCCTCACAAGAGGGAACATTCTCTCCATGTCCATTCTGTTAAAACCTTTTGCTTTAAATATTTCTATTAGGCCATCCCTCAGCCTTGCTTTTAGAAGAGAAATGGAACCCAATCCATTAATTCTTTCTTGCTAAGTATAACATTGCATTTCTCATTTCATCCTTATAAATCTTCTCAGCATCCTCTACAATGTTCCTAAATTGTGTTTATAATGCAGTGACCAGAACTCCATGTAGTACTTTAGGTATGGTCCAACAAAAAGTTCAAACAAGTGTAGCATGATTTGCCGACTTTTCAATTCTATCCCTGTAATCTTCTTGAGGTGTTGGCAGAATGTAGAAGTTTGGCAAAGTCCTAGATGATTCAGGAATCCAGAAGAAGAGCTGGAACATGGGGTCAGGCAGAACCTTAAGATTGGTATTGGAGTATAGTTCTAGAAGCACCTAGACGAATAGATGAGTAGGAAAGGAATAGCGGGATATGGATCCTGTAAGTGAAGACAGTTTTAGTATGGAAGGGCAAAATGTGTCGGCGCAGGATTGGAAGATCGAAGGGCCCATTCTTGTGCTGTATTGTTCTTTGTTCTTGTTCTTTGTTCTGTGTATATAGGGCTATAGGAATTCAGAAAGAACTTCTTACCCAAAGAGCAGTTGAAATCTGGAAGTCTGCTCCCTAAAAAAAGACTGTTGAGGCTGGGATTCAATTGAAAAGTTCAAAACTGAAATGGATCAATATTTGGTAGGCAAGGTATGAAGCAGATAAAATTAATATGTAATTTAATGGAGTTAAACACAGATCAGCCATGTTCTAATTGAATGATGGAAAAAGCCTGTAGACCTTTCCTGTGATGCGCACAAGTTACTTTCATCAAATTTATACATGAATTAGATCTACTATTGACTACATAAAGACCAGCTTCAAAATAACTTACCAAATGCTAAGTAGTTTTGAAATTTTCCACACACTTTTGTGTTGTGGAATAGCAGCTGGTTACTTATATCTTTGAAAAGCCAAGGAATTGGATTATTGCATGGAAATATTAACAATAGAATAACTGGTTAATAGGAATTTATGACTTGTCTACAATAAAATCAAAATCTTGTACGGGGATGATTGATTGCAACATCATTGTCAGGTTGCATCAAATAAGTTTATATTAGATTGAATGGAAATCTTGTCCATTTCAGGAATGAAGGAAAATAAGTTTTGGGGAATAGCTGTCTCACTCCCAAAGCAATTTTCAGGATAAAACCTTGACAGTGAGGTAGATCCTACTGCAGAAACTCTTCCAACTCCCTTTTGAGCATTTGCAGCAAATCTGCATCCACTGAAAGAGCAAGAAACTGCGTCACCAACCAAATTTGGCATTTTGCGATCATGCCAATGATTACTGTCTCATGGTAAATCAGTCGTCAGTGATTGCTTAACGTGATGTGTCAGCTTATTTAAAACAGTAAAAGACATTACAAGTTGTGAAGTAGACATTACAGTAAGTCAGCTTATTTCTCCATGTACAACTCACAGACATAAAGTGAACTAAGCTAGGCAGAGTCACAACATTGTATACACACTGCGATTGGCTTTCATAAAGGCAAACCACCTTAAAGGCAAGACGCAAGCAACAAAAAAGTGAATATTAATTATAGACTCAGGAAGAAAGTAACATTTACATTCCAGAATATTAAATATCCATATGATTTGGAGATTCTTGATTATCTGAAAATTTCCATTATTTTTGTTTGATCGTGTTCCTGCAAAGTCCCTTTGGATACTGGGGTCAATAACATTGTGATCCTGCTACTGGACTAGTAAACCAGAGGCAGAGACTAATGATGCATAATAAAGTGCTGATGAAACTCAACGTGTCTGGCAGCATCTGTGGAGAGAGAAACAGAGTTAACGTTTCAAGTCCAATATGACTTTTTTGGAACAAATGATGTGTATCGTTGAATCATGGAACCCTTCCAGTGTGGAAGCAGGTCATTTGTCCCATTGAATCCACTCCAACCTTTCCAAGAGCATCCCACCCAGACCCATTGCCCAATCCCACATTTCCCATAGCTAATCCACCTAGCCTGCATGTCCCTGGGCACTGTGGGCAATTTAGCATGGCTAATCCACCTAACCTGCATGTGAGGAAACTGGAGCACTTGGAGCAAACCTAGGCAGGCAATGTGCAAAATCCACACAGTTTCCTGAGGATGGAATTGAACCCAGGTCCCTGGTACTGGGAGGCAGCAATGCTAGCCACCAAGCCACTGTGTCGATGTGCGCAAACTCTTCTGTGGAACTGGGGATTCATAACTATTTATGGTTCGTGTCAATGACCATGTAATCATCAGGTTGCTGTAAAACCCAGCTGCTTCACTAATGTAATTTAAGGAAGGAAATTTGGCATCTGTAGTGATTGGAACAAGGGCTAGGTGGATCTCATTGACTGTGCGATCCTTGATTGGGGTTGTTAGCCTGGGCCAATCATGGAGCATTGGCTGCCAGATATAAACAGGAGATTCAGAGAGTCTCCTCATTTTAGAGACTGGCTCTGAGCTGGCTGGTCAGAGTCCATGTACAATGCAAATGTAAATAAAGGATAACTTGTTGATAGGGTACCAGCCTCTGTGCAGTTAAATCAGCAATCTCATCAGGGTTGGCTTAGATATGATACCAGACCCACAGCAAAGTGATTGAGCCTTATAATTACCCTTTGAAATGGCCGAGCAAACTCCTGAATTTATTTCAGAAGGCACTCACCACCACTTTCTTGAAGGCAATTAGGAATGGGTCATAAATGCTGGCCTTGCTAGAAATACTCAACAATTTTAAAAAAACACATTTATTGGGCCCCTTTAATCCAGTAAATTGCAGCTTTTATAAGAAAACCCTCTTGTCATCACATCTAATTCCTATGTAACGTTTATAAACACCCTTTATTCTTCCTCATTTTCAAGTGCAAATAATTTGTCTGTATGATCCTTCATCATAATAACCACTTCAAGGAGGTCTTCCAGAAGTTAACATTTATCTAGAGTAAAAGGATGCAACTCTGTAAGCTGATTGTAACGACCATGGGTCTCTGTTTATAAATTGAATGACCCTGTGATAATCCTTACTCAGACCTCTTCAAATAAAATCAATAACCTTCTGAGTCAGAGGCTGAAAGCAAAGGAGAGAGCAGGAGGGAAGAAAAGATTTCTCCTTGTATGCAATCAGTTTTACAGTCATGCCCCAAAATGTGTAGCCTTAAATTAATTTAATCTGTTTACAGGATGTGAGCATGCTGAATGAGCCGGCATTTATTGCCCACCCTGAATTGCCCAGAGGGTAGTTAAGCGTCAATCACATTGCTCTGGGTCTGGAGTCACTTATAGGCCAGACCAGATAAGGATGGCAGATTTCCTTCCCTAAAAGACATTAGTAAACCAGATGAGTTTATGTGACAATTGATAGTGGTTGCCATTAGGCTAGCTCCCTATTCCAGTTTTATTGAATTGAAATTTCACTGTGGTGAGACTTAAACCCATAGCCTGTGGTTCTGGATTACTAGTCCAATGACAGTGCCACTTCCTCTTATAAAAATAAGGATGGACTTTTTGCTGGGGTGCCACCATTCTTGCTTTTCTGGCAGTTGCTCAAAGTGAAAAGGAATCAAAGTATGGTTGTAACAACCAGGATGGAACGACTTTTCTTAGTTCCACAATAAAAATTTAGTTGCTCACTGGGTCCCTGATACAGTCAGATATTTTCTCATCAACCTATTCAGAGATATTGTGATGCACCTTGGAGCAGGTGGGACTTGAACCCAGACCTTGTGGCTCTGTGGTAATTATACTACCACTCTACCACAAGAACCCTATGCCTGATTGTACGCTTAAGTATTAGAGCTAAAATAAAAGGATCCATCATCAACAACAGCAAGACTGTTTCAGAAAAACTGGGAAGATAAGCTGGGTAGCCTTTTTCTCAGCAGGCTTTCCCCAAATGAAAATCAAACAGTCTCAAACCGAACACACTATACTGTTCAAACAGAAAGTAGCCCTTTAATGGTCATAAAACCCAGGCATATGACTTCCAGTGAACAAATCTAATAATTAGCTGAAACCATGTGGTTTCTAAGAAATGCCTTGTTAGAAAAAAATTCCAATGTTCAAAGTAATCTTTCACAAAAAAGGTATCCACACAACATGAAGTAAATTCACTTTCCACAACTCCTGAAAAAGTATTACATACAAAGCCTCAATGAGAATACACATATAGGATTGTTTAATATGGAGAGACTGTTGTGCTGCAGCTGTGAGGTCCTGACTAACCAGAAGACTTTCCCTATTCTTACTGCCTGATGTTGGCATGTTAGAAGGATTTTGAGGTAGATAGGCTACCTGTTTGACCACATTATGAACATAGCTTGCTTGGTCATCAAGTAGCTAGAGTGGGACTTGAATCCAGTGTTTTTGGGCTTGGGGTTTGGGACACTACCCACTGCACCATAAAACCTTACAGTGTTACTGTGTAGTGAAATGCATGCACACCTGTAGCTGCACACATGTATCCCTGGATCAGGCTTCAGAAGATGCACATCCCTCAATCTACGGCGTTACCAATGCATACTGTTATGGACCAGACTAGACCAGACCCCCTCAAAATATTTTAAGAAGGCAGACCACACCCTAATTTTTTCTGATTTTAAAGGCAAATGTAAAGTGTCTGTTCCGGATGTAATGTGACTGGTCAGACTACTTGACATTTGGCAAAACGAAATTTATTTAAACACTGTAGTTAAAATACAATGGAAGAAAGAGGAATTTAGAATAACTTAACTCTATTGGAAACTTAACCATAATAGACACAGTAACTATTACTAATTAACTGTTCCAATTCCATAAACACAGCCCTTGGCAAAAATGAAAATTCAGGCACAGATTCTCACCACCCAGGAGGGAAAAATATCAAGAGAAAATTCAGAGAGAGTAGCTGCCAGGAGATGTTCACTGACGTTTCCAACTCTGATAATACCCCAAGAGCTACTGAAAAACCAAAACCCAGAAGCACTAATCTGTAACAGCTGGCGAAATTTATTTAGGCTGTTAAAAAAAGTCAAGGCCTTCCAAGCTGTTTACTCAAGTGGTATTAATTAGCCAGCTCAACACCACAATGCCGTACAACACCCCCAAAAAAACCAGGACAAATAACTTCTTAAAAGTCACAACATTATCACAACACACTGCCATGAGTTTGCTTTCTACAGAATTTCTGTGATCAAATCTAAAGTTATCTATATACAAACCCTGCACATACCAAACACTTTCTGCAAGTGCTGTCTTTTTTATAATTATGTAATACTTTGTCACATTTTCATCATTAAATTCTAGTCTGACAATCTAGTGTGGCACTGAGGGAATGCTGTATTATTGAAGATGCCATCTTACAGCTGAGAACATTAACCTCCTCACAGGTGAACACAACAGATCCCATGGGATTATTTGAAGAAGACTGGGGGACTTGTTCCTGTGTATATTTTGGGAATTGGTGATCTAGTGTTTTTTTAAAAATTCATCTCTGGGACATGGGCATTGCTGGCTGGCCAGCATTTATTGCCCATCCCTTGATGCCCTTCGGAAGGTGGTGGTGAGCTGCCTTCTTGAAACGCTGCAGTCCACCTGCAGCATATTGACCCACAATGCCATCAGGGAGAGAGATTCTAGGACTTTGACCCAGTGACAGTGAAGGAACAGTGATATATTTCCAAATCATAATGGTGAGTGGCTTGGAGGGGAACTTAAAGCTGGTAGTGTCCCCATGTATCTGCTGCCCTTGTTCTTCTAGATGGAAGTGGTTGTGGGTTTACAACATGCTTTCTGTAGATCTTTAATGAATTTCTGCAGTGCATCTTGTAAACAGTACACATTTCTGCTACTGAGCATCAGTGGTGGAGGGAGTGGATACTTGTGGATGTAATGCCAATCAAGTGGGCTGCTTTGTCTTGGATGGTATCAAGCTTCTTGAGTGTTGTTGGGGCTGCACTCATCCAGGCAAATCATTAGTGTAGTAATTTAGTGACTCAGGTTACTATTCTGGGGGTGTGCATTCAAATCCACCCTGGCAGCTGTTGGAATTTAATCCCAATGAATAAACCTGGACTATAAAGCTTGATAACAGCCATGTAACCAACAATTGTTGTAAAAAAAATATGTTGTTTAGGGAAGTAAACCTGCTGCCTCCTATACGTGACTCTAGATCCAAAGCAATGTGGTTGCCTTTTAAATGCCCAAAGAAATGGGCAATAAGCCAATCAGGTGAAGGGCATTAACTGCTGGCCTTGGCAGTGATGGCCACATCATTTGTAATACCTGGAAAAAGTACCCTAGAACAAAACAGGTAGAGCAACAGGTAGTCTGATTGTTTTCGGAATGGGACCTTCCTGTATTTATTTTCACATTTCTGACATTACAGCAATGGCTACACTTTGTAAGACTTCATAGGACTGGGAGATTGGTAGATTGCGAAAGGCGAGAATAAATACAAATCTTCCTCACTGTTACTATTAATTAAAACTCCATTGTTATAAGCAGTGGTCTGTCTTATATAGCAATGTGCAGAATAATCTGCTAGTTGATATTGATAATAGCAGTGCATCGAATAGAACAAAGGTAAATGGGTGATTGTTCAGAAACAACAATATGATTTGCAAAATGAGAATAACTTTGAAACTTGACAATTCACGATGGTATCAGTCCTACACTGATATCAGTATATTTATCCTGCCTCATGATAGTTACTTTTCCTTTCTACAGTCTGCTGTTGTAATTGAAGTCATGTAACAGTCATGACAGTGTTATGGAAACAGAGCCAGATCGCTTCTGCCCAGCCTCCTCTTGGAAATATTGACATAGCAAAACAATGCCCTATTCACTCAGTTCTCAGTCTCACCAAGCTTTGGGACAGTAGAACACTCAGACAGCAAGTCTATCTGTGTTATTCTTCTAATGGTTTGTTAGAGAGAGAAAGACCTCTGTATATGTTGTCCTATCTGTTGATTGAATAAAATAATATGTGCCTAATTTTTAAAACTACAGTGTTGTTATTGAACTATGTAATTGAACAAGGATCCAGGTTTAAGCTTTGATTGTTACTCAGTTGCCTGGTATCAGGCCAGGCAACAATAGACACAGGGCTACAGGCTAGAGAGGGGAAAGATCAACAATATCTTCCATTCCTGAATGCCATTCAGATATGCTTATTAAAAAGTATTCACATGTGCAAAACACTAAGCTTTGTTATAATAAAGCAACACTTGCTTTTATAGAGTTTATTTCATGACTTCAGGATGTTCCGATATTCTTTATAACTTTGAGGTACTTCTGATGTGTAGTCACTCTTGTAATCTAGCAAACACAGGAGCTAATTTGGACCCAGAAATCAGGAATGAGAAAATTACCAGATAATCTGATTTTTTGTAATATTGTTTGAGGAATAAATATTGGCTGGGACACCAGGAATAACTGCTGTGCTCTTTGAAACAGAAATCATGGATCTTGTACATATACTCAAGAGGCAGACAGGGACTCAGTTTAATGTCTCATCTGAAAGTTGGTATGTCTGACAATGCAGCACTTCCCCAGTACTGCACTGAAGGAATGCTTCATTGTTTCAATAAAATGTTTATATAGGATCAAACATGAAGAGCTCAAATTGGGGCAGGGGATGGGTGGCCCTTCCATTGTTGATAGATCTGCATCCCAGCAGGAGTGAGGAGTCAACACGCATTGATTAGAAAAGGTAAATGGTGGATAGCAGGAGATGATGGTGGGAATATGAGAACAATAAATACCAGACATGTCGCTGTACAACTCACCATTTGAAACTTTGACAAATCTCTCCAAATACAGGGGTCACCTTATTTGCGCTGATTATAAAAGTTAACCACTGGCATGAATGTGGGTGACAGTTATATTTGAGATAACAAGGTGTAGAGCTGGATAAACACAGCAGGCCAAGCAGCATCAGAGGAGCAGGAAAGCTGACGTTTGGGTCTGGACCCTTCTTCAGCTTTATTTGTAATTTTCCAAGTGGGTCTGCTCCTTGTGGGCACGTCTTGAACTTGCTTGATCCCTTGCATCCAGTTATAAGGCACCAGTAAGTGAAACATTCATTTGTGCAGTGAAAAACTGACGCTGACTAGTTATCTACTAAAGTGAGCATAGCGTCTTGTGCCAAAAAAGGGGAGTTGACTGAAGCACTGAGTAAATGGAAAAACATTGATTCTTTTGAGGCTGACTAAATGGGGTCATCTCATGTGCTGGATCAGCTTATATGCTGTGATTTATGGTAACACAACATGAAGAAAAGAAATACAAGTTACACAATGTCAAATAATTATTGTTTCTATATTTCTGACTGATTATACATCTGCCAGATAGATGGCCAAGAAGGTAAAGCAAGCTCTTGACAAATGTGGAGTCGGCATGAACCCAGGAAGATTATGTGATCACAGCAGCTTGGAATGTGCAAGTGTGGAGAAGGAACAACTATTCATGTCATTCCATATTTCAGTACAAGCATCTGTGTCAGGCAGTAACAACTTGAAACTTCAACTGATAAAAAAACTCTCTTCATTACTTTTACAGGCAAAATGCTTCCATCATTCCAAAAAGTTAAGAATGAAACAATTTAAACTCTCTCGAATAAAAAGGGTGATTTCCTGACACATCTGGGGTCAAAAGTTCAAGGTTTTGAGCTTGTTGTAAGATTTTCATCAAAGGCGCTGCTGTCAAAAATAATGTTCCAAGCCTGTTACAGATGGATAAATCTTTGACTGCACAATAGCATGAAATGAGCTAGCAATTTGTAATCAGCTATTTTACCTTTGGCACAATGTCAAAATCTAATTGTCTCTGAGCTACATGTACCAGGAAGGGAAGGAAGAGTTCAATCCTGAATATATGCAGAGTTGGGAAATCTGAGCAGCAGCAGTAGGAACCTTTAAATTAGTCGTAACATTGAACTTCATATGGCGATAATAGCTGAGGAATGGTGTGTGAAGCCCTCCATAGTTCCATAGTCTTCCGGCACCCATTGCATAAATATTTGAAGTAAACAAGTGTAAGGGACGAGGTTCGGAGTTTCAGATTGTGAATGGTTCTTACGGAGAGTTCAGAGCAGGATGATGAGTCTCACTGGCTGTGATTCAGTAAAACTACCATTTCTGTTTTAAATCATGGTGGATTGAAGTCCCATTCCAGCGACTTGAATGTAATATCCAGGCTGATACACCAGGGCAGGATAGCGGAAGTGCTGAACTACTGTTGGTTCAGTGTTTCTGATGTGAGTTCAAACTCTGCCTGCTCATGTGGATGCAGAAGTTCCCGTGGTACTATGCCGAAGAAGAGCAGGGATATTATCACTGGCGTCAGGAAGCTAACCATTATCCGTCACTCAATACCACAAATACAGATTATGTAATTATTAGCACAGTGCTGAGGGACCTTGCAGAGCACTAACTGGCTGCCCAATTTACACGAGTGACTTGGTTGTGAAATTCTTTGAGATGGCCTAAAGTTGTAAAAGGTGCTATCTAAATACGAGTTTCTTTTTAACATTTTTTCTTAAACTCTTGAATCTATTCCAATTGCTGCATATCAGTAATAAGAAAAACGGTAATTCTTCCAAGATCTCAAAGCTTACAAAATAATTTCCCTGCCTGCCTTGCTTCCTCTGATTAGTTTACTGACCTAGGTTCCGAAGTTACAGCATATGATTTGTGATCTACAGGATGCACCAGTAATACAGAGTGTGTGAGTGACGTGGGGGTGGGAGAGAGAGAGAGAGTGTGTGTGTGTGGTGGAAGGAAACAGAAAGCGTGTGTGAATATGTGTGATGAGGGTGAGAGTGAGTGAGTATATGTGTGTGTGTGTGTGTGTGCTTGAGAGATAGTGTGTGTATGAGAGAGGATCTGTGTGAGAGTGTGTGTATGTACACATACACACATGCACGCACACACTCTCTCCCCCCACACACACACACTCACTCTTTCCCTCTCTCCCTCCTCTCACACACACACACAAACACACACACTCACTCTCTCTCAACCCCCCTCACACACCCACTCTCACTCACTCACTTTCTCTATCTCTCTCTCCCCCACCTTACACACACACACATACACACGTGCGCATGCACACACATGTAAATCCACGGAGTGAATTGGTATTTGCAGATACGTTCTATTTTGTTCAAAAAACACATGATATATATACAGTCAATCAATGTGGCGTTTTATAAATTCCTTCTTTAGAAATAAAACAAGTCTGATTCCAAACCAAAACACAAACAGATTCCAAACAAGGCCTCACATCTTACATGCATTGTCTGACCTCAAATATCACCTCTTCTTTACACTGATTAAACCTTTAGTTCTCTCAGGACAGTGACTTGAAAGAAATTTGGGAATTTACATATACATATTAATCAAATAAAACCTTCAAACTGATTAAAGATTTTAGGTTTGTTTAATACAACCTCATCAGTTGTGTGAACTTTTGATCTTTTACTTATATATTCTGTGCCTGATACCATCTCTCTCACTAACACCTGAAAAAGGAACGAGGCTCCGAAAGCTTGTGTTTTCAAATAAACCTGTTGAACTATAATGTGGTGTCGTGTGATTTTTGATCTTGTCCACACAGACAGTCTTCTGAGAGTGGAATCAAACCCAGGTTCCTGGTACTGTGAGGCAGCAGTGCTCAAAGTAGAAAATAAGAACTTACCTTCATATAGCATCTTTTGCAACCTGAGAAAGTCCAAAAAGCTTTACACCCAATGAAGTAATTGCTGCAGCCTGGTCACTGTTGTGATGTAGAAAGCACAGCAGTGAAACTACATTCCAAATCCCAGGCAATGTGATAATGATCAGAAAATTGGTTTCAGCAATAATGCTTGAGGAGTGTGAAAGAAACTTCATTTGCTCTTTTTCTTAATAATGTTATGGATTCTTTTAACTCCACCACAAGAGAGAAAATATTATTAGTATTTTAAATAGTATTTAATTTAGTGTGTTACCTAAAAACAGCATCTCCAACAGTGTAGAACTCTTCCAGTACAACACTTGAATCCCAGTCTAGATTCGTATGTTCAAGTCTCTGGGAGGGGGTTTGAACCAATAATTATTTAAATCAGAAGTGTAAGTCATTTGACTGAACTATATTGGCAGCAGGAGGCCAGAGTTTGTAAGTAGGCTTTCACTGAGTTAAAATCAGGTCTGTACACAAATCGTCAAAGTGTGCATTTGGAATGGTCTTGGTTCATCCACTGGCCCTCCCTTATTGTCAATTTGATTTCTTAAAGGGTTAAGAGAGTAAGGTGGCTCAATCTGAAAGCTGAAAGCCATTTTAATTCACCACCTTGCGCTCATATTCATATTTCTGTCCTCTGTCTGTTGTGACGCTTCAGTTAGTCCAAGCCAAAGAACAGCGCCTTTTCTGATTAGACTCGTTAAAGCCTTGGGACACAACATTGAGCTCAACAACTTCAGACTCTGAACTTGGTCCTTCATTTTGATACAATTTATTTGCCAAGCACCAATCTTTATCTTGCTTTCATGCTTTTGTTTAATTCAGGAAGAGCTGCTTTTCATTCTGCCATTAACATTTACACTGGACCAAAGCTTTGCTTCTTTATCACAGTCATTACTGCTGCCTCTACTTTTCATTCTGTGACACCTTTATTATTTAATCTCACCAGAGTCTAACCAATCCCTAACCCCCCCTGTTTATTCCAATTGCCCTTCCTCCCTTTTAAGTCGCATAAAACCCATTGCATTTCCACCTCTCTTCAGTTCCAAAGAAGAGTGAAAGTAGACTTGAGACATTAACTCTGTTTCTGTTTCTGTACAGATGCTGCAAAACCTGCTGATTTTTCTAGTAATTTCTGTTTTTATTGCCTCAAAGCAATTCTGATAGTACTTCATAAAATGCTTTGGAATACGTTGAGGAAGCTAAAGGCACTATGTTAACACAAATCATTTTTTTCACATGACTTTATTGGTATATTTTAAATCAAATGCTATAACAGAAGAATAGATGTAAGAAGCCAAAATTTCTGAAGGTACATTCTATATTTGACTACCTTCATACCTTTGCCCCTCCCTATCTCTGCAATCTCTTCCTGCTCCACAACCCTCTGAGATATCTAGGTTCCCCTAATTCTAATCTCTAGAGATTCCCTGGCTGTAATCGTTCCACTAACGATGGTTGAACCCTAAGTTGCCAAAGCCCTAAGATTCTATATTCCTTCTTTACAACTTTCTGTCTCTCTACTTCACATACTTCTCTTAAGACACTCCTTAAAACATACCTCTTTGACCAAGCTTGAAGACCCGGTGTCACATATTGCATTATAGCACTCCTGCAAAGCACTTTGAGATATTCTACTATATTATAGGCATTATCTCTAAATATAAGTTGTTATTGTTGGTTGCTTTTTCCTTCACAACACTGGCTTCCTCAGAACAGAAGGAATGGGTTGGAAGTAAATATGAGCCAGCATCCCAAGAGGCTGTGTATCTGCTGTACAGTGCCTGTTCTAGTTGGAGCCTACCCACAGTGTCTGTGCCTGAGGAGATGAGTTACTCTTTAACCAATATAGGGCAGCATATTTACGAAATTAAACCTTTACTCAGCCATTCTACACAATGGGAAACAATTAGTTTTGTTGCAACAGTTTGCAGAGAAAATTATGTATTAAGGTTGCTTCCAGAATTGCCTCATGTCATGTGCTCTAACAGATGCTGCCTAGCATTTATTTTGAATATTTCAATTTAGTTAACATCTGCCCCATGCTGTTTTAATGAAATTAAGTGTTCTCTCTCCACTGGGCTTGTTTCCTGTATTTAAATTTCATGTTAGCATTTAGCCATTCATTTATGGTGCTACAGCAGTTGGAGGCATTGAGCAATAAGTAAATGAATCACTTGCTGACATCTTCTCCCAGGATCCATTGTATACCCAACCCATCTCATTCAATGGAAAGGAAGTGCTTTAGCATTTGCTATTAACCTCTGAGCGATGTTGACATGTCACAATGTTCTTGGAAAAATGTGTGGGTGGTGAGCTGTTGTCACTTGTATCAATGGAACTTTTATGGGATTTATTTTACAGTTGGCTACGCTTTGTCTCTTTTGTGTCTACCTGAATCCATTTGTGCCAGATATTGCCCTTCATCTGCGTATCCATCAGTGTTAGAACTATTACGGCTTCTCTGTTCATGTAAGATGTTCCTCAAAATTTGACTGGGCTTTTAAACACCTGCCATAGCATCTCTGCATATGATTTGGGATAACTTTATTTCGTTATGCTTGTGTGAAGTGTTACCTTTTGGGGAAGCGTTGACCTAGTAGTATTATTGCTAGACTATCAATCCAGAGATCCAAGTAATATTCCAGGTTTGAATCCCACAACGGAATGGGGAAATTTGAATTCAAAACAAAAATCTGGAATTAGGAATCTAATGATGATCATGAAATTATTGTCAGGGGAAAAACCCATTTGATTCACTAATGTCCTTTAGGGGAGGAAACTACAGCCCTTACCTGGTCTGGCCCTACATGTGACTCCAGATCCAGAGGAATGTGGCTGATTCTTAGCTTAGTTAGGAATGGAGAGTCAATCCTGGCTTTGCCAATAGTGCCCATATCCCATAAATGAATTAAAAAAATATATAAATGCAGTTGTGTTATTGACAGTGACTGCTAAGTGACAAATGTAACTGTCAACTTCATATGCAATGTTTAGACTAACAAAACAACTTTCTCTATAGGTATAATCATAGAATGGTTACAACAAAGAAGACCATTCAGCCCATCAGGTCTACACTGGCTCTCTGCAAGAGCCATTCATCAAGTGCCACTCCCATGCCTTTCCCATAGCTATTTTAATCAACCTGTTCAGATATGTTACATTATACCTAAAAGGTAGATGGGACTTGAAACAGGACCTGGTGTAGAGGTAAGGACATTACCACTGGGCCAAAAGACCCCATCTTTGTACCTCTTCATTTTTTTCTCTTTTTTCTTTTTCTTTTATTTCTCTTTTTGTTTGATATCCAAAGGTGCACTTACACAGAATTGAATGTTTTTTTTTCTCCATCACCAAATCATCTGTGGTATTTTTTGATTTATTAACCACCTGGTCCGTCTTTACATCCACAGGCAATGAATGTCTCAAATAACACCCATCACTTCTTCCACCTTTTAACTTTAATTAGTTAATACTAATATTCTCTACCCAAAAGATTGTGGATAGCTCATCTTTGAATAAATCCAAGGCTGCATTAGACAGACTTTCAGCCTCTCAGCAAATCAAGGGACTTGGTAATTGGATGGGAAAATGGAGTCAAAGCTCGAGATAAGCCATGAACAGTAGAGCAGGCTCAATGGTCTGAATGGTTTATTCCTTCCTTATCTGTGTGCTTTTAAGGTCAGAGGAAATGACCATGGATGCTGCCCCCACCACCACCAACCCCATCCTTCCATCCAATACCAACCACACCCCCACTCCATCACCCTGCAATTCATTGCAGTTTGTTGTGTCACTTTTACTGTCCAAACTTTCTGGCCCTGACCTGCCCTTTAGGCCGGGCCATGTGAGCCGAATTTCTCCATTACCAAAACGTATGTCCACATTTCTCTACGTTCTGAGGAGAGTTAGCCAGTGGCAGATAGTTTTTACTGTCCTATACATTTGAAACTAGGAAACTTCCCAGCTTGCTCTCAAAGCTGTGCTGAATCAGCTAATTTCAGATGGACCAATGATGGGAATAGACCTAGTGGCCATAGGAAATGCAGGGTTACACGGATAAGGTAGCGGGTTGGTCTGGGTGGGATGCTCTTCAGAGGGCCGAAGTGGACTTGTTGGGCCTGATGCCCTGCTTCCACACTGTAATGATTCTATAATGATACAACTACTACCTTAGTGCATTAGTAGTGGAGGAAGCGATTGTTGAAGATAAAGGATGCGGTGCTGATCATGGACTGTTTTACATGGATATTCGGTGAAACCAGATTTGATGCTCCTCGTGATTTGAAACCCTGACAATATTTACTGGCTATGTTTATATATTAAGCATGGATAATTGAAACAATACTCATTGCCAGTCTCTAAAATCTCCTCTTGCCTTGAAAAACCTTCAGACAAAGCTGTCTCTCCAGCTCTGACTTCAGTCTCCCCTCATTGCTTTTTAATCTGTACAAAAAGACTACCTTCTGTCCATTGTTGTAAGGTGCTTAGAGACAGATTCTAATGGGAGATGTACAATATAAATGTAAGTTATTGTAAGAACTGAAATGGGAAGTAGGGCTGAAGTGTTTATTATTATCAAAAATCAAAGTTATTAATTACTAATGAGGTTAGTGTTGGACACATTTGATGGAGCAGCTGTTAAAACAAACCAACTATTTCCAACATTATAAAAACACTCATAAATCTCAAAACAGTGACCCTGTTCATCTTAATAATAGATTATGTATTCTCTACATTTGATAAGTTATCTTGTGGAGTAATTTATTTTGTGCAGGATTGTTTCAAAAGCAGGAGAACATTTTGTTTTCCATTTAAATTGTCTTATCAATGAAGTGAGCAATTTCACAAGTCGAGGGTTAGTGCTTTTGCAATCTGGAAAGAATTTGTTAAGAAAACTCTGCCTTCTAAAGCTGCATGTTGCTCATTCAAAATTATCATCAGTAATCCAATAAGGAGGTAGAAGTAAATGCATGGCCACATTTCAAGAAGTGCTGACCGTAATGATTGGAATGAGGTCAGCCAGGTAGACCTCATAGGATATGAATTGCCTGATTGGACCAGATTAATAGCCCCAGTCAGGGACCCTGGCTGACAGGGCTGTCAGGGGTTCTGCTCATTCTAGGAGCCGGCTCTGAGTTAGCTGGGTCAGTGTTATGTACTACACATGTGTAAATAAAGGGTGACTTGGTGATAAGATACCAGCCTTTGTGGAGTTCTTTCACTAACTCCTTACTGTGTATACACCTTTGTTGTTAACTGGTATCTTATTCAAGGTGTCAGTCTTTTTTTGTGAGCCAGAAAGGTAACATGCTATGGTGGAATAAATATAAAAACTGCAGAAGCTGGAAATCTAAAGCAAAAGCAGTGAGTACTGGAGAAATACAGCAAGTCTGGCAGTATCTGTAGACACAAAACAGAGTTAATGTTTTGAGTCAGGTGATCCTCCATTAGAACTTCTGACTTCTGAACACCAGATGTTAATCTCTGTTATCCTTCTACAGATGCTGCTGAACTATTGATTTCCTACAACACTCTCTGTTTTTGTTTCAGGCTATGGTGGTATCCATAGGTAACGTTGCTGCTTTTGGATCACAAGCTTTGGGTTCAAGTCTCACTCCAGGTCTTGCTGGTATATAACAAGATGGTTTATGTAGTGATCTAAACTGCAATGGGGAGGCAATGGCCTAGTGGTTTTATCACTGGGTTGTTAATCCAGAGACCCAGGTAATGGTCTGGGGATCCTGGATCGAATCCCACCGCAGCAGATGATAGAATTTGAATCTATTAAAAAATCTAGAATTAACAGTCTAATTATAACCACAAATCCATTGCCAATTGCCGTCCTTACCTAGTCTGGTCTACATGTGACTGCAGACCCACAGCAACATGGTTGACCCTTAACTGCCGTCTGGACAATTAGTGATGGACAATAAATGCTGGCCCAGCCAGTGACACCCTCACCCCATGAATGAATATTAAAAAGAAGGAATGATAACTGGAATGCTAGTCCTTTCAACACTTCCCCTGCTATTCTTCAAAGGGGAAGTGGATATATGAGAAAACCAAACAAAGTCAGACCCTATCTGCACATCTTTCAGCATGGTGATGGGCTACTGGTGCAAAATGGAAAACAGGATCAATTGTACTCAACATGCCAAATGGTGTCAAGTTGGTACATTTTAGGAATGAACCTGCTCTCAACTCAGCTACTCGTGCTTTCACCTTCAGGGTTCTAGATTATTCTGAATCACCACATAGAGGCTGAAGAAAACTTTACATTGTGACTGACATTTTGGATACACAACTGCCCCAATTTAACCTAAGCTGCATGGAATAAATGGGCAAGTGTGGGTCAGACACCTATTGTGTACTCTATTCATGTTTGTATTCTGTTGACTTCACCTGTCCTATTCCACACTGAATGGCTTAGGGTTCGAACAGGGCTAAAGGTATCCTTTCAATTGGGAAAAAATACCCTGGTATTCCCTGATAAATTAATGAGGAAAGGCATTGCCTGATACAGCTATCAATCATGTAGACCACTAAGTCCTGGATTAACTTGTATTTAAATAGTACCTTTAACATAGTAAAACATCTCACAATGCTTCACATAAACATCAAACAATATTGGTACTAATTCACATAAGGAGGTTTTCAGATAAATGACAAAGAAGCTCTGTTGAAGCAAAGGTTTTTAAGGATTTTAAAGGAAGAAAGAGGACGAAAGGCTGAGAGGCTTAGGAAAGGAATTGTAGAACCTAGTCAGCATAAGGGCTGGTCTCCAATGGTAAAACTAAACTCCAGAGACTAGATTGGAAGACTGCAATGATTTCAGAGGGTTTTACAGCTGGGGAGCTTGCAGAGATCAGAAGGGGCAAGTGATTTTAATTAGTTAGTATTAATTAATCTCAACCCAGTTAGGAGGGCGTCACTAGCTTTGATCAGCTGGTGGGCGAGAAATGAACTACAGTTTCCACCATCCTCTGACCTCTGTTGGTAAGTCCATATATACAGACTCAGTTTAAAGTCAGGATCAAACTTTGATGGTGAACTGCCTGCTTGCACTTACCGTCTAGATCAAATGAAAGCTCATGACTTCTGCAAGGTACCAGACAATTCAAGCTAGCTGTGCGATTTAATCCCTTATAAATCTGTGGAAATAAGATGAAAATCATGAATAATAAAAAAAGAATTGACATAGAATAGGACATAAACATTTATTATTTGGCCATGACTACATGCTTATTATTTATTTTAAATCTGCCAGTTACCACTGCTGTTACAACATAGTCACAATAGATTACTGAAAGGACGCGGATATATCCTTTAAAATTTTTTAAAAATATTTTTGATTAGACAAGTAGTTGTTGAGGTTTAACTGTTGAGGGTCACAATTTACGTCAGAAGCAACCCAAATAATATCTGCAACAAAGTGGACTAGACTATGAAGAAGAGACAGTTAAAGTACCGTATAGGAAATGCTAGTTCTGAGTGAACACATCGTAAATCAGCATTTAATCACTTAGACATATCCTTAAACTATGTGGATTAGAGTTATGAAGGTTATGATTAGAGTTACAGTAAGGATTGTGATTATAGTTTTGGAGCATATGGGCAGGAGAATGTCTCTCTTGTTCTTACATTCTCATTTCTTGCTCCCCAGTTACCAGTCACTTTTGTTTGGCCTACCCAGAATTCACTGCCAATGAGGGTTGGTGGAATCAGAAGTAAGGAATGACTTGCAAAGGAAATTAGGTGGTCAATTGAGGGAATTAAACTCATAGGGCTCCAGATGTGGGCCATATGAATTGGATGGCCCTTTTCTGTAACAATATGACTACACGACACTTTCAATTGATTTTTATGTTGCCCAGTGTTCCCACTTTTCTCGGGGTAGTAATTCTTATCTCTGTCTGGGGTTCTATTGTTGGAATTGATTTTCGACGTTATCTCCATGGCGTTAATTGTATATATCCAGCTTAAGTGTATTGCAGGTGAGGGAAACTCATTTGATTGTTGATTATACAGATACATTTTGCTAATTTAATATTTAAACACTGGTGGTAGTCGATTGCAGAGTTGGGAGTCACATGTTTGTAATGTTTCACTTAGTGAATAAATCTAAAATAATGAAGATTGACTCCTGTGCTCTTCATTCATCAACCAGCTGCAAAAGCATCTGTGCATGTGCTGCTAATGTTACTGTACTCAGTGTACCATGACATCAGCACCAGCACATGCTCAGATGGCCCCCACTGAGACTGCTGATGATGATGTTGCCACGCCACCCTTTCCATTAGCTGGAGATAAGGAAGGGATTGAGTAAGAGGCTATGGCTCATGAGGCTAAGGCTGAAATGAAGGCTGGGGATGACAAGGAGGTGTTCTGCCCCTATGGTGATATCTTTTCTGCCAAATCTGTCCCTCTGCCCTGGAGGGCCCCTTTGCAGACCCAGAGTCCAGATGCCATGCCTCACACTTCTTCCACCCCGGGTATGCCATCTGGACTGTGGGAAGGGCCCATCTCCAGTCAGTGCATTGGCTGGAAAGATCCAGACAATGGCAGGCCAAGTAAGGTGAAGAAGCAGTGAGTGAGAAGGTCCCTGCAGTGTGGAGCAGTTCCTTTACATCTTCCTCAGACTCCACCTCCGACTCCCTGAGTCTTGGATCATACTTTCAGTTGAAACTTCCAGCAGAGTATCAGAGACTGGCTCTGCTGCTTTCCATGTCAGCCTTGTCGATGAAGTCCACAACTGGAGAATGAATCTTTTCAAAATCAAGGCCTTCAGGAGTGGATAAAAGTGGGAGTGGAGTGATAAAGTTTAAAAATCTGCATAGAGATTGTAACATATCTCAGAGCTAGATTAATAGAATGCAGTTTCATAACTTCAAGTAAACTTCGTCATAATACTCTTTTTAAAATAGTCCATGCCGTTTATTACATGTATTTAAGACTAGAATCTTTTGTTGCTTATACCACAGTTTAAGCATATAAAGGAAGTTATAGCAAAGAGGAAATTGGCATACGATTATGTGACAGTAGTGTACGTGCTCTGTATAAATAGAAAACAAGTTGAACAGGTATAAAAATAAATTGGTTCCTCAATGTGCATGCCACTTCTCTATCAAATTCCTTCTATTTGTGGAAATGAGGTACATTTCAGAGCACAGACTGCAACATCCCCTTCAATGTTAGGTCAATCCTTGAAAATGAATGAGGCTGTCTTTCCTTAACCAGCTGTCTGATCTGCAAGTCCAATGATTCATCAGCAAATCCCAGAGCAGATTGTCATTCTGAAAACAGGTTGCAACTGTGGAGAATTAGACAAGATTGCTCAGGATAAAGGAATACTCGTGGTTTTAGCAACGTTCGTGGCTGTTCAATGTACAGAGGGGCTTAGTGAGCCCATTTCAAGAAACAACAACTTGTAATTATGTAGTAGTGTAAGATAGTAAAATGTCCTGAGTTGCTTCCCAGGAGCATTAACAAATAAAATTTGACACTGGGTCATATAAGGCAATGTTGAGACAAGAAGCTTGGTCAGGGAAATCAGTTTTAAGGAGTATCTTAGGAGAGAGACGTGTAGAAAGTCAAAGAGATTTACACAGGAAATTTGAGACCTCGGCTTGGACTGAAGCATCTGACAGCATGGCTGCCAAACTGTCAAGAACACTCAATTAAACCTATCTAGATTTATAACTGGTGATCTCATAAATCAGTGCAGTACAAATCTTCACTAAGTTTGGCCCATGTGTGACTCAAGTCCCACACCAACGTAGGACCTGCTGGAACATGTGACCATTCAGCTTTTTCAATACATTTCAAGAAGAGAACCTTGCCTCACCATCTGGGAGCTGCAAGGGAATGGGAAAGAGATGATAAGGTCACCATAATACTTACATCCTGCGAACAAATTTACTACCATTAGGAATTGCTATATTTCCTATTGTATTTTGTTCAGTTTTTGTCAATTTCCACCTTCTCGCTGGTGGCATGGATTCGAATTGAGATCGATGGGGAGATGTCACTCCCGCTTTCACTGCCTGGGCAGTAATCTCGTTGCTTGCAGAAGCTGCCAGACTTTCGTCCCATTGATCCTCCACCTTTGAGCCAGATAGAGAAGAGCAGCTGGTATAATTATTTATAGCTGGTTTTATTGGGGGTGGGTATCCAAAATGGGGTAGTGAATATAGAGCATCACGTTCCCATTCATGGAATAAGGGCAGCACCTGCACATCACATGTAGTGTGGACCAGAGGCCCAGCATATTTAGATAATATTGAGAATGGGGACCCAGTGCTGATCAACGACATTCCCAAATTAAGCATCTACACATCATTGTAACTCCTCCTCTGATGACCTTGAGAATTTGAGGGGCTTAGGAGTGGACATTGTGCTCACCTTTCTCAAATCTAGCAGGCGTGAGTTCCAGTGAGATTGACACATCCTCTTAAGTTTCTGCAGCTGTGGAAATGTTTCAGTTTCCAATTTCCAATGCCCTTTACCATCTCTCCTGTGGCAAGTTTCCAACAACAGACAGGTTTACCACTGGGGCACACCTAAAGGTACTGTCATTAGCTAACCTTTAACAAATGGCCTGGTGTCATTGCAGCGTGTGTTGGCTAATGTTAACCTTTATCTTGGGAGGATGAAATAAGAGGTGGAAATTAGATTACAAATATATAAATCTCTGACTACACCCCCAGTTAGTGCATTCTATACACTTGTTTATAGCAAAGTTACCTAACTTTGAAAGAGAGCAGCACAGATTCCATAGAATTCTACCAGGTTGATAGGGTTTGAATTATGAGAAGGGAATGTATGGACAAGACATTTTCCCTACAGTGCAGAAGATTAAGAGGTGATATAAATGTGGTGTTAATGGTGATTAAAGGAATTTAAGGGCTAGATAGAGTGAACCTATTAGCTGGGGACAAAAGCTTAAAATTACAACTAGGTCATTGAGAAGTGATGTCAGGAAGCATCCTTAACACAAATACTGATAGAAATCTGGAACCTACTCCCCAGAAAGATGTTGATACTTGGGGTTTAATTGACTTTTTCAAAACTGAGATTGACAGATTCTTAAATAAAAATGAAGCTGTTGGAGAAACTCAGCAGGACTGGGCAGCATCTATGGAGGGAGAAACAGAGTTAACATTGTAAGTCCAATATGATTCTTCTTCAGAATAGATTCTTTTTGGGTGAGTACATTAGGCTTATGGAATGAAGGTGGGCAAATAAAATTAACGTACAGGTCAGCCATGAGCTAACAGATAGGTAGAGCAAGCTCAAAGGGCTGAATGTCCAATCCTGTTCCTATGTCTTGCTCCTTAGCACTAGTGGCACCAAAACAAAACATTTGGAGAAAGTTCATTGTTTGGCTGTCTACAAGGCATTCAACAAAGATGTGCATCGCAGTAAAGTCAACCAATCAAAGTCTGCCAACCCGCTCACCTGCGCTTCTCTGCAAGGATCACTGGTTGGCAGGAACAGGAACGAACTTCCCTTCAACCTATCCTGGGGCAACAGAGCCTAATGCTTTACTAGCCCCTCAGCTACAGACTGTTTTTTTTGCCACCAGGAAGACTTCACTATCAGTTACTTGCACTGGATTTCTGTTGTGAGTGCATGATCATTAAGTATATTCAAAGCTGAGATAGACAGATTTTTGATCAGGAAGGCAATCAAGGATTATGATGAAAAGGCAGAAAGGTGGAGTTGATTATCAGATCAGTCATGACCTCATTAAATGACAGAGCTGGATGGCCTATTTCTGCTCCTACTTCTTATGGTCTTATGGAATATTAGCAGTGACGTATCAATGAGGCTATTTTGAACCTCTCAGTTGTTGCTGATTGCACTGGAGGCTTTGCAAAACGTATATTGTTTTCACCTTGTTCCTCTAACTTTCTCAGCAGCTCATCAGATTGTGGAAATAACAACGTTACGGAAAGCCACAGCATGACTGCTGTAAGAAAGATTGCAAAATTGTATAAATGAGACAGTAATAAGGGTTTGCATAACAAGAATTCAAAGCTGAATTGATTTGCTTTGTAAGGATGAATGTGATAGATTTAAATACCTACTGGACCTTCCCATTTGCATTCATACAATATAAACTTTCCAGGAAGTATCCACAGCTCATGCGCAGTATATTGTAGAGGTTATTTTATTTCCTGATGTTTGATGCTACTGCAGAGATCTTTGAAGCAGATAAAGTTACAAGGCAATGGAAAGGAAGCACAGCAGAAGAACTGTCTTGATTTTAGCAAGGAGCTGGCTAACAGCACTCTGCTGGTGCAATGAGGTCCTACAATTCAAAACACAAATGTTTATACATTAATTAACCGGTCCATCCTGGTGCATTTCATAGAAAACCGGACTATATTACAGATTATAAAAACGTGTAAAAATTCACAGAATGAAAATTGCGCTAGGCCTACTTAGACTGGAAAAGTACAGTTGTCCTGTAGGGAGGTTAGGAACAAACAGACTCCAAACCTGAATGGATCATGTTGTTCAGATTTATGGCGTGTACATTTTGACACCTAGGCCTGGGTTGAGCAGTTTTTGGCAGGGGTGTGGGGGAGGTGGAATGGAAAACGTGTAGTCTGCTTGGTCCTGTTCCTACTCCGTCCCCTGCTAAATCAGCTCAGTGAATCAAGTGTTGGACAGTGAATTAGGGCCCATCTGGAGGGGTGGCAAGAGATGAACAATGCAGAGCAGGAACATTGCATCCAGTCAGGAGTATAGGCCAGGGTGTCACTGCAAAGGGATTATGCTGGGAGTAAGATCTGAATCACAGCTACAAATAAAAGCTCCCCACCCGCTCTGACACTGTCTGAATAATTCTTTATTTCTTCTTGAAGGCTCACAAAGGTCAAAAAATGAATCTTTCGGGCACTGTCACTACTGTGTATGGTGTGAAACCAACCTCTACCAGCTAATGGATGGGATAGCGTGCTGCCTCCAGTCCTCCTCTCTATATTTTGCAGCTGCAAGCTGGTTGAGTGCGGTCTGTCGTCTTGCCCGTTGACTACGGCACAATTTACCATCTCAGTTGGGTGTAATGGGTTATTTTAAGAATCAACTTGCTATGACACATCTCTGGAGCCAGTGGGATTTGAACACAGGACTTCTGGCCCAGAGGGAGGGACATTACCACTGCACATAAGAGCCCAATGAGAATTTCAGTAGCAGCAAGCCCCTCCTTTTACTGATAATGTGGGACGGTAAATAGCAGAGGATGGCTTGGATTAAAGATCGATGGGCCCATTACACCACTCTGTTACCAATCGTCCTTTCTATATTTGGTCTAAGAGCCTGTTTAATTAACAGTGATAACAGTGGTAGAGGATGAACTAGGAGTGAGTCTTAACGAGAAGAGGCACTTGTCTTGACAAGATGCAGTTCATGATAGCAATAGATACCAGTTACATTGGCTGATTAGACATCAAGCTAAGAGTATCAGGAGACACTGACAACATATCTCTGTCTCTATCGGTGGCTCAAGCTGGACTCCTCCTCCCCTCTCTTTGACTGTGTGACATCATCAGAATAAGTGGACCTCAGTACCATCAGCAACATTAACCCTTTCAGAGCCATTACCTTATACAACAGCAACCTTCACAATAGAATGTGCAGCCATATACAACCCTGATCCCTTTGACACGTTATTTCTTCCAGTCTTGTCCCATTGTTTCATTTATAGCTGCTGTAGCACATGGTCAAACATTTTAACAGGTAATTTCAAAAACGCAGCATGGCTTCCCTTCCCTTCCCACAATTCCTGAGCATTGGTTATTGCCATTGTATGCCAACCCAACACCATCAGGCTACATTTCATCTTTGCATGGGGTAGGAGGGCTGCCCACTCAAACTGCAGTCGTAAGTCAGCCTCTCATGTGCTAGTACCTTAAGAAATAAGTAAACGATGACAACCATGCTCAAATGACTGTGTGTGTGTGTGTGTGTGTGTGTGTGTGTGTGTGTGTGTGTGTGT
>NC_063358.1:9716174-9728339 GCF_021869965.1 Rhincodon typus
TGTGTGTGTGTGTGTGTGTGTGTGTGTGTGTGTGTGTGTGTGTGTGTTTGCATGTATGAATGGGTACGTGTATGTATATGTGTGTATGCATGTACATATGTGTGTATGTGTGTGTGTATGGGGTTGTGTGTTTGTGTGTGCATGAGATGGCCTGTGTGACAATTTTGTGCTCAAATTGTTAGGCAATAAACTGCAAGTTCTTCCAGGTGGCTTTTAAATACATTTGGTCTTTAAAACAACTGTGGACATGTTTCAAAGAAATTATAATTAACATCGAAAGCAGTACATTGAAAAGTTTTGTGATGTTAATATTGCTAATTATGTTTTTACTTGCAGTTTACATTTGTTCCGATCATGCACACATCCAAAATTATGAAAGTTTATGTTTGGAGAAGTATTTTATGAACATCCTGTATATGAAAGTAAAATGTTAGCCCTCTGTGCCCATGGGCTAGGGAGCAGAAAGAAAGTCTAAGGCTCCTTTTCCCAACAAGTGTCCAGTCAAGACCTCCACTCTCCCCAGCCCACCCTAGCATGCACAGCTGGTTGGATTGTCCTTCATGGTAGAAGAAGTCAAGGATGCTCACTGCTAAGACTAGCCTTAAAGAAACTTGATGAGATAATGTTGGCCACAGGATTTGCCTAATCAAAGCTTCAGGAGAAAGACAATTGGTGTGAACTTGAAATGGTGTAATTACTCTGCTGGCCACCAACAGGCGTAAGCACAGACAAGGCCAGTAATATAAGATGCCCGCAATAGGCTGCAGGATTTGTCTGTGCATATGTTGCTGATGTCACCACATGCCATGCACAGTGATGTCAGCACCAGTGCATGTGTGGACTGCTCTGCCTTTATTTCAAGGTTATTCATTTTAAAAGCTGCGGCAAATCTGCTGTGCTGCCTTGATCGTGTCTTGTACTCCCTTCCAGCTTCTCACATTGATTTAGTTTGTGGACAGGAATCCTCAATATTATTGGTAGTGACGGTAACCATAGTCCTACCAGACCATAGGGCTGTTGTCTCATTAGAGAGATAGAGACAGCTGGTGGTGGTTTAACCTGAGGGTCACCATGCTCAGGTGAGGGGAGAGTTGAGAAGGAGAGTCCTTCATGGTAATGTCAGCTGGTGTTGGAAACAAGCCCACACTGTTGGCGTCACTCTGCATCGCAAATCAGCATCTAACCAATTGAACTAACTGCCCTCTTCACTACATAGTAATGTTGCACTGCATCGCTGTTTCCTTGCCCATACAGTCTTGTTGCTGTACCTAGTGATGGCATTCACAATAAGCGCAGCCTTAACAAAACATTTTTTGAAGGAATATTGCATAGACTATACAGCCAGCAGAACAGACCAACTAGTTGGTGTCCAGAAGAGTCTTCTCCCAAACCTATTTTAGCTTTTCAACATAGCTTTTAATTCTCTTTTGCCTCAATCACTGCAGCCTGGCCACTCCAAGTCTCATTTTTCAGTGCTGAATCTGAAGCCATAAATTGCACTGTGAATCTTTTCAAATTCCCTGCTTAAATGATCATATCATCATGCGATCGTTTGTACTGAGATTCTGAATAAATCCAGTATTGCAAAGTGAATTATTGCCTGTGATTAAAAGTTACAATGCTTTTTCTCATTTTTTCTTCACTATGTTTCTCAAAGTGTGCTTCCAATCTATAATCCCACACTGACAAAAATTTGATGACAAACAGAATTATACATGGTTTTTTGGACTACGTGGTTATGGTTGGACCAATTATGCTGTTATGTTCTTTCCTTTTGTTTTCTCTTGCCAGTTTTTCTGCAGCAATTCTCTCCCCTCCATTCTTGACAGGATCTTTTCCTTAAAAAGATGTCTTCAGGATGTGAGCACCACATGGCAAGGCAATAATTCATGGCCTATTCCTCTTTAGCCTCAAGCAGAATGACATTCCACTGCAATACTGAGAGAGTGCTGCACTGCCTCTTTTCAATGAAGTGTCAAATTGAGGTTCTGTTTACCCTTTCATGTGGGTTTAAATGATTCTATGGCAATTGTCTTGAGAATAACAGGAGGGATCTACCAGGGTACAGGCCAATATTAATCTCTCAACCAACATCACCACTCAGATGACCTAGTCATTATCACATTTCTGTTTGTGTGATCTTGCTGTGTGTAGATTAACTACCACATTGTACGATAGTGGCTATACTTCAAGTACTAATAAGAATGCACCTAGAGAATTGTGTACAATTTTGATCCTCTTATTTGGGGAGGGATGTGGAGGCAGTACAGAGGAAGTTCATTAGATTGATTCTAGAGATGAGGATTGTCTTTTTGAAGAGAGATTTAACAGTTTGGGTCTCTGCTCCCTGGACTTTAGAAGAATGAGAGGAGATCTAATTGAGGTATATTAGATGGTAAAGGGGATTGACAAATGAGATGTAGAGAGAATATTTCCTCATGTGGGGCAATCTGGAACAAGAGGCCATTGTTTTAGGATATGAGATAGCAGATTTAAAACAGCGATGAGGAGAAATTTCTTCTCTCAAAAGGTTATGAATCTGTGGAATTCACTACCACAGAGTGTGGTAGATGTTGGGACATTGAGTAAATTTAAGGAGGAGATTGACAGATTTTTAATAATTAATAGGATGAAAGGTTATGGGGAGCAGACAGGAAAGTGGAGTTGAGGCTGAGATGAGATCACCTATAATTGTATTAAATAGCAGGGCAGACTTGATGGGCTGAATGGCCTACTCCTGGTTCTTATGCTCTTAAGAACATTTCTTAGTTGTAAAGGAATATTCTGAGGTTATTACATAATATCAGTTCTTTTGTTAGAAAATTAGGTCAGTGCTAGTTGGGGCAACCTGTGCTATCTCAATGATTTCTATCCTTGTGACATTGGCTTTTTTCTTCCTCGTTGTGCTGCATTTCTTGATCCTAATTATTTTTCACTCAGGGCTTTATTTATCCATTTAATTGACCCATTTAATTTTGATTCTCCCAGCTAAAGAAACCAGATGACATAACCGTTTAAAATAATCTGTTTAGGCGATTATACTTTCTTTGTTTCTATTAATGGATTTTAATCCTTCAAGAAACCTTAAGCCTTAATACTAGGTCTGTAGTGCAAACAGTTCAGTTCTTATTCTAAGCACTATCTTAGTGACATCTGCAAGCATCTGGAAATACTCATCTCAAAATCCATTTGATTCTCAACAATGAACCTGAGTTTCAAAACAAATTGGAAAATGTATCTTGAACAAATATTATTGGAATCAGAATCTTTCAGGTACCGTGGCTATAATCGAATGAAGTGCAATGTTGCTCCATAGCTGCATTTTCAACTGAGACCCATCTTCTCTTTTCTAATGGTGCTATTTCATTGCACTCATCACAGTTCCAGGTTTATAGAAAAGGTAGATGGAGAGGAGCAGGTGTGGGAGCTGGAAATCTGACATAGAAGTGGAAAGGGCTAGAAATATAAAACACGTTGATCAACATCTCAAAAGAGTAAGGTCAATGTTTCAGTTTCAGATCTCTGACAAAGGTAGTATGCTGTGAATGGGCCTGAAGATAAAACATTAGCTTGCCTTTTCTCTCTACAGATGTTGATTGATTTATTTTCTAGCAGCTTCTGTTCATTTAATTCTGCAATTTTCAAGAAATATTTTCCCCCTTGGCAATTTCATTGCAACTGTGATGTGTAGACCTTGTCCTAAAGTGAACTGGAGGATGTACTTTATTTTTGTGCAATTAGTCATTGAAGCATCTTATGAATTTTGAGATTAATAACATAATCCTGACATGCAGGAATCTATTTTTTGAATTAACTAAAATCATTGGAGACACTAGTTCTCCAGTGCAATTTCAATAGCAATACCTACACCGCCAATAAGAGTTAATTTTCCAAACATCAGCTCTTGGAGCACTATCTCTGATCTAGGAGTTTCAGACTCAAGCCCCACACACTCCAGAAGTGCACAATAACATCTCTAAACATATTGGTCAGAAAATATCTACCCCTACAAGCTGGAATAAAATTATGAGAGGGTGAAGTCTTCAATTAATAAACTGGCAATAAATTTGTTGGTTTCCCACAGCAAAAGATGCAGGATTCATCACACCTCTCTGAGAGCTGGTCAAGCAATTTCATGAAGCTATTTCTCCTTTATAAACTAACTTTGTCACACAGGAAGGACACTGAGCTACGGATGCACTGACACTCAAAGTGTCCCTAATGAACCTGAAAATGCACAGATGGTCAGAAGGAATTCTCCATATTTGAGTAATTATCTAAAGGGGTTTACAGCAAAGAACACAAATTGCTTAAATTAAAGATAAAAAGAGTCCTAGCAACGCAACAGGAAATCATTAATTCATTCATCACTGTAGCTTTGCATTCCCATGGAAACCTGCATCATTTGATAAAGAGTATATCAGCAAGTACAACACGATCATTAAGTAAAGCAAGATGAAGAGTTTATTTCATAAAATACCTTGTTAACTTCTGAGATGATCTTGGTAATACAGGGTCATCCTTCGTAAACCTACATGACCATTTACTTTATGAATTGAATGAATGAATGATTTTATTAAAAACTTTATCACTGTTGCCATGGATCAACACCATTTTGAATATTTTTAAGAATAAGAAAAAGAATCAGACATACAGAGTCCATCAGTCCTGAGCCAGCTCATCATCAAAGATGGCTGCACCACAATCCCTCCTCAGCAGACCCAACCAGTGTTGAAGTCACCACTGTTCAGGTGCAATCTGCTGGGCTGATTCTCCTCCACCACTGCCTCGCTGCCACCTGCACCAGACTCACCAATGTCAGAGTCACATTTCTCATCACCGGGCCTGTATTGTTGATGTTGTTTTGATGCTTTCCCGCCATCATTTTGCTGCTGCCAGTGCCAGACCCAACCAATGATGAAGTCACTGATCCTCAGGCAACAACTTTTGCCGCGGGCCTACCTCACCGAAATCATCTCCACCGATATAGCAGCTGCCGCTTCTGATGCCAGGTCCTGTGCTTGTCATGGAAAAATAAGTAAGGGCTCACTCACTACAAGATCCATGCTGGGCCTACTCGCTGCTATGGGGTCCACGCTGGGCCCACTTGCCGGCATGGGGCCCACACTGGGTCCATTTGCTGCCACCACAAGGTCTACACTAAGCCCACTCACTGCCGTGGGGTCCACGCTGGGCTCACACTCTGCTATGGCGTCCATGCTGGTCCCATTCGCTGCCATGGGGTCCAGACTAAGCCCACACACCACTATGGGGTCGACACTGAGCCTAGTCACTGCCATGGGGTCCACGATGGGCCCACCTGCTGCCACCAATGCTGTCCTAGCACAGGTCAAGAAGTACATGAAAAGAAAAAAAATGAAAGAAAAGCCATTGGAGCGACAAGTCCCGGCTAAGTAGCTCTACCCTGCCGCCATCTGATGACGTCTTGATGGCCGAGATGATATTTCTATTAGTTTAAAACAGAGCTATTCTTGGCTGCCCTATCCCCTGACATTTTCCAGCTCTCTCCCTTCTCCTGATGATGTGACACCTTGTGGAATACAATTCCAAGTAATCTAGTTATCTGCACTATCTCTAAGTGTTCAATGATGTGCCTGCTTTAATCATCAACATGTTGCTTAACCAAGGGAGGAGAAACCACCCAGGACAATTGCTTGCTGGTCAAATGTTCACATGTTTGAACTGTGAGATGCAAATAATTGTGCCTTTGTTTCTATGGGCAATAATTGGAAGCTGGTCTCTTTTCGTTAAGTTTAACATGACTGACAAGAGTTGGTAAGTTTCTTCTCAATAGGGCAATGATGCCTGAAGAGAAATGACTTCACCTAATGTCATTATAATGGATGCTGCAGTCATTTGAAATGTCAATGCATGCCTCTTGACAGACAAAGTTATAATTTCTAATGGTGACCAAATGCAAAGTTTGGTATGAAGGTGAAAGAAACCATCTTGCCTGTTCACATGTAAAAACCTAGCATTTTGGTTGTCTGGCCACTCTGTGATGTTGGAAGACTAAAGATAGCTTGTTAATCCAAAAGGCCCCTCAGGATTTTCTATCCACTGTTCCAATGACCTCTTATATAGGCAATGAGGAAGAAAGAACTCTTTGAGAAGGTAAGTCATGCAACATACCAAAAGATAATGTTTAGAACGTAACAGAAAGCCTGGGATAGTCCTACACTGTCAGGATGCTAACAATAATAGGCACCAGGATTCAGCAATCAGTTACGTTCAAATAAAGTACTTTCATCATATATTGGGTAGGTGTAGTACAGTCCCAAGCTATTCAGCTTCAGCCTTGCATGTACATCTATTGTTTTCCACAAATTAGCTTTATATTTTGTTTGTGATTTCATTTACAAGTAGGAGAAAATTCCAGAGGAACAGGGATTTCAGAAGTTTACTACTTGATGTAATTTATTAACTTGGCATGGATTGGTTGGACTGAAGGGTCTGCTTCCATGCTGTATGACACTATGATTGTATAAAAAGTGCAGGAAATACACAGCAGATCTAGCAGCACATGTAGAGACAGAAACAGAATTAATGAATTGAAGGTTACTTTTCTTTGCCAAGTGTCAGTTTCATCAGGATACTTGGAGGGTTTCTCACTTTGAGGCTGAGGGAATCCTCTTATCATATTTGACCAAACTTGCCTCATTAATGCCCTAATCCTGTGGCACCACTCTCACCAGATTCTAGTCCCATCTTAGTAATGGACTATTCTTGGAATAACTTGCCGCTGTGGAGATATTCTGGCATTGACTGGTATGCTTATTGCCTGCACCATCTTTAAACGGCATTGTGCACGTGGGCAAGCTCTGGACCTTCCCTGTACGGTTCCTGACATTAGTTTTGCACGCGGCAAACGACACAGCTTTTGTGCCCCTTTTGTGGTCAAGGCCCTGGAGATTCTGCTGAATAGGGTGGTACAGAGGTACGATGCCCTCTTCCATGGGACCAGTAGTGGAGCCCACGACCCCAGACAAAACCATTCTGGTCTGAATTCGCCATCTTGGTCAGTGCAGTTTCAGCCATCTGGAAGAATGCACAGTAGTGGAGGAAGTGTAAGTACCACCATCGAAACCACCACTCCCTGGCAAGAATCTTGCCTCAGTAGTTGCAAAAAAGTTGCAGCAAGTTGCTCCTGATGTCGAGATGGACCTCGTTGGACTTCTTACGTGATTCTGCTACATTTGTCTCCATCGCCCACATCTCTCAGACCCCTATAAGGTCCAATGTTTTGGTGTGAATATAACTCTTCTTCAGAGCAAATTTATTAAAATTGGCCATGTGCTATCACTGCATAGGATTTGACCAATAACATTTCACAGAATCCTTTGAGCTTTCTATAATTTAGGTGCTATTTAGCAGTACAGTTTTATTGGAGTAACTCTCATATTTCTGAGGTCATATTAACGGTAAGACAGGGGCTTAAAGACTGGAAACATGCACAAGTAACTGATCGATAGATGTCTAATGTCTAATGAATGGTCACTTGTTTAATATAACTTACAAACAATATGTCACAACAACATTTGTGCTGATCTCTGTTACTCCTTGACTGGATCTGCAACTTCTATATGGGTCCCCTGGCTATTCAGCCAATTTACTGTATGATTCTTTAAAATGATCAGGGTATAGTTGAACCTTCAGTTTCTCTATAATCTTTTCCAGCTCTGGAACACCCTTCTAAAACTTCAATGTTTTATATTTTCCCATATTAAAACACAATTCAACCAAGATTATGATCACAATTTCTAATTTATTCTCCTTTGTCTTGGGGTTCACCTTCCTCACAAGACAAGCAGAGGATGTCTGTCAATGTTAAAGGTCTTATAGTAATGTACTTTGCTGTTGTTGTGGTCATAGATGCCTTAATAATGCAAGTTGTTGTTAAAGGTGTTTTAATAATGCAGGTTACTACTTGTTGCAAAGTTGGGTAGAGTACTTATGAATTGGGAGGCAGGAAGTTAAAATCTGTTGTTTGTAAAATGCTAGGGAGAAACATTGTGTGGTTCCTTTAAATGACAATGTGCTTTTTCTATGCTTAGAAATGTGAAATGGACGTCTGTGAGCAGCAGCTTGAAAGTTTGCAAGTATACAGTGGGCACCTGAATTGAATCATTTGTATCAAAAGGCCATACAATTAGCAGGCCAAGCAGCAATTTTGTTTTGTTACTAAGACAACAAGTTTTTGAATTTAGCCCATCAATTTGAACCAGACACTTAGATACCAAAAACCAGTTAAATTTAAATCTGATGGTTTTGACAACGTAGGACCAATCCTGGTGTAAGAAATTGATATGTCATCAAGGGTATAAAAGAAGAGGGCAGTTGGACAAAGATGGAGAGCTAACTGCCATCTGCCAGTGTTAACAGCTCTCAACTCTTAAGAAGGAATTGGTGGCTCTCACAGTCTTCTCTAAGTCTTAGAGAAAGCACCATCTAAAGAACAAAGGTACCTATGGCATAACTAGTTAATATTCCTGACAGAAGAATCGATGGAGAAAGCGTTTCTGACAGAAGGATCAACAGAGAAGGTACAGAACATTCCGGAAGACATGTAACCTGGCTGTACTTTTGACAGACTAAACACTATTTTTTTAAATTTTATTTTATATAAGTATGATTTGTATTTATTGGAACAAGCATACCACTAGAATCTTGTTTTATTTGGAAATAGTTAGTAGTTACAAGGGGTTTATACAGTTAATTTGTTCACTGTTAGAGTTAGATAAATAGTTACTTGTTGATTGTAAAGTGAGTGTCAGAGATTTATATTATTTAGCTACTAGAAGTTGCTGAAATGCAGGTTACACCACTTTTTAAAAACAGATTATAGGGTGAGGCACTCCTCTTCGAGTGTTTCGGTTTTAGTTCTCAGAAGAGGGTCAACCTCTGCTTAATAACATACTGTTTGCTGAAAGTGCAACCATTCTCAATCTAAAAGGCTCACTCACCGTCTTTCACTGTTCCCATTGAATATTCTCTTTCAAAGTCTCACAGGTATACTGGATAAAAAGCATTGTTTAGTACCCGAACCAGATGACATAAATGAAAGAATACTGCAGCTAAAATTATTGCAGACTTCTCTGATCTAGACAATTCAATCCACCATATTTGTTATTAGTTTAGTTTTACTAATAATAATATGAAGCAGCACATTAATTGATTGCTACTACAGTTTAGATCATGAGTTAATATTTCTCCATAAGGAAATGTCGTGTGTTCAAATGAATGACACTATGAGAAGGGCCCGTTCTCATGGTACCATAGTAGCTTAGCTCAATGTTTGTCTTTTAAGGAAGATGCATGCAACTGCTTCTGCAGAGATGAGAGTGTCTTTCAATTTTGAGTAGATGTGTTGATTGGAAAATGACATTGATTGTGACCAACAATGATATCATATTTGATCTTAAACAAAATAATTTTTTTAATTAACAATTCACAGGCTGTGGGCATTCCTGGCTTGGACATTATTGCACATCCCTAGTTGCCCTTGAGAAGGTGGTGGTGAGATGCCTTCTGCCATTAGACAGGGAATTCCACGATTTTGATGCAACTACACAAAAGGAACACAGATTTATTCCCAAGTCATCATGGTGAGTGTCTTGGAAGAGAACTTGCAGGTGATGGGTCCCCACTGTTTCTCTTTGATTTTGAAAGGGGCATTCAAAGGCTGGAAAAAGAAAACAGCACTGCAAGCTGTAAGGAACGGCAGACAGACAGTGAGGCAAATTCAGATCTTCCAGTTTGAAAATAATAAATAGTTAAATAGCAATGCAGTAACAAGCCATTGTGTGTGTCTCAAATAGTCAAAAAGGTCACCAGCCCCCAAGGGTATTGACTTTCATTGGATGAATTTATATTGTCAATAACATCATGTCCCCTGTGTTCACTGAAGAACAATCAACGTTTTGCTGCATTTGGAAAATCCATTTGTTACCAGGATTGAACTGATGGAGGATATTGGCTTATATTTTTGACTGTGCTCTTCAACTGTGTTGATATAGTCGACGTTGTGTTCTAGAACTCTTTTCAGATATCCTGCCCCTTTCAGAATTTCAATCTTATTTCAATCTGTCCATTAATTGAAGCAAAAGGACAAGATTATGATCAGCTGCCAACATTTGCTCCTCGTCAGGGCTTATAAATGACAAATGACCACCTGGGCAAGTATTAGGAGGATGTCAACGTGGGAGGGAATGATTACTCTTGAGATGGTGCTGAGGAGATTTACATGAATATTGTCACACCTGGAAACTTTATCTTTTGAGGAAAAATTGGATAGTATAGATGTGATTTCTTTGTAACTTAGGAGGCTGAGGTGAGACCTAATTGAAGTACATAAAATAATAAGCGGTCGGTATAAGAGTGGACAAGTAGACCCTTTGATTGAGGGAACTATAAACAGGGGGAAGAAATTAAGGTAAGAGATAGGATGTTGAGAGGGGGAGGTTTAAGCCAAATGTTTTTCACTGAGGAAGTGGTGGGATCTGGAACTGACTGCTTGAAAGTGTGGAAGAGGCAGAAACCTTCATAATATTTATCAAGTACTGGGATATGCATTTGCAGTGTTGCAATCTTCTGGGCTATAGACCAAGGGTTGGAAAGTAGGATTTGGTTGGTTTTTGCTTGTTGGCCAGTGTAAATACAATGAGTCAAATGGATTCCTACAGTGCTGCAAATTTCAATGACTTTTTATGTCAATTGCTTGAGGATGTGTATCCAGGAAGAAATCAAAGCATGTTGCACGTGGCACTATGTCAGAGGTCTTCCTATGTGTGACATCAATCAAAAAAGCTATCAATTGATGTATAATGATGGGGTCATTGTGATACAATTGCTGTGGATTACAGGGAAGTAATATTGCTGTATAGGTGATGCAGATATAACATCTCAACTGCAAATTTAACCAAAATGTTTACAGTATCATCCTGTTAAGCATATCGTCCCATGGGTTTTAAAATATTCTTATGAGAATAGAAGGTCAAATCAATGGGCTCAGAGAAGCATTGCATCACTATCAGAAGACCAACAGACCCAGATCTCTATCGACTGAAGTAAATCCCTTTCAGATGCAAAGAAGACTAGCAGACTTCTTCCCATCCTATTAAATTGGGAGGATTAAAAATTAAGTGTATTCATTGAAAGGGGAACAAGTTACATTTTCTGACATTCCTCTCAACAGTAAAAATGCTCCACAAAATTTTGTTCCTTGTGTTATTTTTAAGAAATTCCTAGACAGGCATTGAAACATCCTTTAGTTCTAAACAGATACATGGATTTTATATAACAGGAATTTCTTCCAAACGCATGTATTTCAAAAACATTGTAAAAGAAATCTTCATCCAAATGATTTTTTTGTCTTTTGAAGTAGCCTTTGCAACCTTGGAGAAAAAAAACTGTTGATGATCTTTTGGACATTCCTTACAACCTAACTCTTTGATCAAGCATTAGTCAGTTCTTCTGGTATTTCCTTCCATGGCTCAGTGTCAAATTTTTTGGTATATTACTTAACATAGAAAAATGTCTAACAATACTGTTATTGTTAATTGCTAATGAGCTGTCAGTTGTTTTTGTTGAGATGATACATTCCAGTCTTTCACAGATTTAACTTGAACAGATTTGATGCAATATAGTTTATCGTGGATTGCCCCAGAGATGGATAAGCAACAGGTGCATTTGGAGATAGCAAGAACTGCCAATACTGGAGTCAGAGACAGTACAGTGTAGAGCTGGAGGAACACAGCAGGCCAGGCAGCATCAGGGGAGCAGGTAAGTTGACGTTTTGGGTCAGGACCCTTCTTCAGAAATTAATTTCTTAATTGTCAAACTTGCCTGCTGTAGATGGCAAAGTTTATTCTCAATTTACTCAACGGTATATGCATTTGCTGGGCAATTCCAAATGTACCTTTCTTTAATTTCTGAAGAAAAGTACATTTGGAATTGTCCAACAAATGTACATACCCTTAAGCAAATTGAGAATAAACTTTGCCATCTACAGTAGGTAAGTTTGACAATTTGCATTTTACAGCCATCTTGATGAAGGAACTTACTTGCATCTAGAACACTAATTACATTGTGAATCTTTGTACAGCACTGGATCCCAGGATGTGTATATGACCACTCTGTTAGCTC
>NC_063358.1:9728839-9771376 GCF_021869965.1 Rhincodon typus
CCATAATTTAACCTTTGACCACTTAAAAATGCTTTTGTTTACACAGCAGCTTCAAATTTAAAAGTAGTTTGGGGTAAAATACCATCTACATAACAAGGTTGTTTATTCCTAACTTCTGGCACAAGATTTATTCAAAACTAATTTGACTTTGGTGAGATTCACTAGATGGCAACATTTCCCCCACAAAAATAAGTCAGTTGACAAAGGAAATATGTTGACAAAATGTATGCATTGTTTCCTAATAATGCATTTCAGAGCAGCAGCCCCTTTGTAAAAAGAAGTCACAGGCACTCAACTTGGGCAGCTTCATTCTAACTTCCAAAGACCATTTAAGCTTCTCGAAAGGGAAAGCTTTTAAATATTACCCATCCCACCCCACCCCACCCCTTAATTCTTTAATGGGAATTGAGTATCGCAAGAAAAGTTAGCATTTGTTCTCCACCCTACTTTCCCTTGAAAGGAGTAGCTTGCTAGGCCATTTCGGACACTAAGAGTCAACAACATCGCTGTGGGTCTGGAGTCACAGGTAGATCAGACCAGGTTGGGATGACAGATTTTGCTCCTAAAAGGAAATTAGTGAACCAGATGGTTTTAACAATTGTGAAACTATCACGATTTGAGACTTGCTTTTTATTCCAGATTTATGACAGGAATTTAAATTCTAGAAGCGAATATTGAAGGATTTGAATCAGTGTCTCAACTGAGAATTAGCTGGACCCTCTAGATTAGAAACTAGTCTATTAACATTACAACAAAGTCACCATCTCCCCATAACAAAATAGTACCCATGGCATGCAATATACCCAGGTCTAGGTAGGTGACCTTTATGTCTTTTAAGCGGTTCCATAAGGGTACCAAACAGGCTTCTGTGAACTATTGTGAATAAGCAGCATTACTCAAGCATGTCACATGGTTGAAATGGAGTAATCAGAGAGCAAGATTTCAGTAATTTCAAGGCAAAGTTAAAGTGTCTTCCCAAATGAAGTAGAAGTTGATATGGAAGTTTACGTATTTAAGCCCAAATAACGAAACAATTCACAGTACACTCCAGTACTGTGATGAGATAGTAGGAACTGCCGATGCTGGAGAATCTGAGATAACAAGATGTAGAGCTGGATGAACACAGTAGGCCAAGCAGCAGGAAACCTGACGTTTTGGGGCTGGACCCTGAAGAAAACCTGAAACTTCGACTTTCCTGCTCCTCTGATGCTGCCTGGCCTGCTGTGTTCATCCAGCTCTACACCTTATCTCTACACTCCAGTACTAATGTTTTTCAATATCATAAAGCTAAACATTTACTATCTAAACAGCACATATTACCTGAAAACAAACTCGAGGACATGGTTTCAAAGGGAGATTTGATCCAATCATTCGGACGACACTGCGAGAGGATCCATAAGGTTTATTTTGCCATATTGGAATCATCTGCAAGGTAAAAATTGCCACAAAACAGTGGAATTTTCCATATCTAGAAACAATATATAGTTTTATGCAAAAATGAAAATTTAATTCCAAATTAGTGACAGCCACATTTGGAAAGAGGCAGTCAGCACTTCAAACTGAATATGGAGTCATAAATGAATCTGATGTGTCAAACTGCAAACAATGTGGTTGTTGTAGGTTAAATCAAGGCATTCAAGAGAGTATTCAATGATTATTGGGGGCAGGAGGCCAGTTTGCAATGCAGAGCCATGTCCAGCATGGGGTTAATTCTGTTCTGAAGGAACATTAATTCTACTTTCTCTCCACAGATGCTGCCAGCCTGCTAAGCTTTCCCCAGCAGTCGTTTTTGTTTGATTTGCAGCATCCACAGTTCATTGGTTTGTTTTGTTTTGTTTTGTTTTAATATTGAGTAGTCTGGTATTTTCAATACTAAATGTTGTCATTTAGGCGGAAGTGGCTCAGAGTTCTGGTAACAAGCCCCTTACTATCAACAGAATTCCATCCTATTTATAGTTATTATTTGTTGGTTTGACCCACTTGGAATGCTGTAGGCCTGGAGCAATGGTAATGCCCAATCTGGTACTACAGCCCAACTGGAGTCAAAAATCGGGGGGAAAAAAAAAGCCAAGGTCAATTCGCAGCTCGAGTTATTTGCACACCAGTGATAACAAGGAGGTCAAACTTTTCCTGTGGCTCTAATACACACGTTCTGAATATTACTGCATTTGTTAAACGGTAATTGCCCAATTTAAGTGCGTTTATTAAGTTTTTTTTTTAAGTTTCCATATTAACAATTAACTAGAAAAGGTTAAGCTTAATTTAATACTTAACTTCACACGAAGTAAAAGCTACAATAGTGACAATTGTTTATGACTCTTGGACAAAAATTTTAGGCCCGCTACTCATGGCGGAGAGAGGCTCCGCATAAAGTTAAGAACGTACCGTATATTCAGAGAAAAGGAAGGGGCAGCTGGCCCTTCCAGCATTAATTGCACCGACACATCGACAATGATAAAACTTACGCCATCCCCCTCACAGCATCAAGACCCGGTGATGCGGGTCAAGTGCCTGTTACCACGGCCCTTTTAATAAACGCATCGCCTATTGGCTACGAGGTCAGCCAGCAACCAATTGCCTTTGAGGAAAGGGGGTATGTGGCACTGCGGCCTAGTTCTTAGTGCTAGAGCCGACCCCCAACCGAGTGAGTGGGAGAACCACCCTCCGCAGAGCCTGACCAATCTGCAGCAAAAGCATTGCCCCAGTACTTATTACATGCAGTAAATGCTGAATAATGTTTTCAGCGCGTTATTATGTTTGATAGGGAATAGGAATTTAGCCCTAGTGTTTACGTTCTCTCGGTCCAGTCAGATCTGTAATATTAATTAGTGAATGTTGTGTCTGAGGTTTTTTTAAGTCAATGCATGGAGATGGCTGAAATCATATCTACCAAAGATTTGGGGCGAAGAATTTGTTGTGGCAAGTGATTTGCTATTGCTCAGATTAGCTACTAACATTATTTTCACTTCCGTCTTATTGCAAAACTGTGCTGTTGAGAAAATAGTGAGAACATGTCATCAAATTGTCGGGATCTGCTGAGCGGTCAGCTTTACCAAATCATCTCCTGATGAGCAATATTAGTTGAAAATCTTAATAACTGATATACGATAAGACGCAAGTAAGTGTAAAAAAAGATCTTCTGCTTTGGAAATCATTGGTTTTTGATGTGCGATTTATGTTTCGATGTTTTAGATGTTTTTTAAGACTGTCGTTGAAAAAAACTGAAGAAGACGGGGAGCTTGCGTGAAGGAAGAACTCCGAATTAGAATAATGCATAGTTGCAGTCCAATCTTTGATGTTTTGAGTTGCTGTCTAATTCTATGTGTCATCATGGATGAGTGGGAAGAGCGCTTGCGTCTAAATCAGAAGATTGAGTTCGAGACCCACGGTAGAGATATGACTGCCTTGCAAATGATATTTGGTTGTCAAGTGGTATACGTTCAGTCATCAGAGCTAGAATGTGGAGTTTTGGTGTCCAAGGCTGATAGTTATCCCTTTGCCAACATCATGAAAATAGGTTATGTGATTATTAACATATTACTGTTTGTGGGACTCTATAATAATCAGTTACCACATTTCCTACATTATAACAGAGTGACCACATTTTAAAAGCTTTTGAAGGAACACTTACATTACTTCCAATAATATGGAGCGTATTAGCATGGGTAGAAAATTAGCTAAGTAATAAAAGACTAAGAGATGTCATAAGAGGGGCATTTTCAGAGTGGAAACTCATAACTAGTGATGAGCCACAGGGACCGATGCTGGGGCCACAAATATTTACAATATATATTGTTGACTTGGATGAGGAAAGTGAATGTACCATGGCCAAGTTTGTGGATGATCCAAAAAAAGGTGGGAAGACAAATGGTGAGAATGACACGAAGAGTCTTCAAAGAGACATAGAGAGGTTAAGCAACTGAGCAGAAACTTGGCAGGTGGGATCTAATGTGGTGTTATGAACTTTGGCAGGAAGAAAATAGGAGCTGTTATTTAAATGGAGAAAGATTACAGAAAGCGAGGGACAGAGGAATTTGGGAGTGACTACAGAAAGTGAGGGAACAGAGGAATTTGGGAGTCACTACAGAAAGCGAGGGAACAGAGGAATTTGGGAGTCCTACTCCATAAATCACAAAAAAAATCTAAGTTCAGGCACTAGGGAAGGCAAATTGAATGTTGGCCTTTATTTCAAAGGGAATGGAGTATAAAAGTTTGCTAAAACTATTGAACAATTTCAGGTCCTTATCTATGGAAGACATACTGGCTTTGGAGGCACTCCAGAGAAGGTTCGCTAGGCTGATACCAGGTGTGGAGGGGCTATCTTATGAGGAGAGGTTGAGTAGGTTAGGCCTATGCTCATTGGAAATAAAGAAGAATGAGGGGCGACCTTATTGAAACACAGAAGATTTTTAGGAGACTTGCCAGGGTAGGTCACCTTTTCCATCCTGCCTGTCCTTTTGAAAAGTTATATACCTCCAAATATTTAGTTCCTGCATTCGATCTCTTGTAACCATGCCTCTGTAATGATGGGATAGAAGAAATAAGAGTAGGATGGACAATGGATATTAAATTCGCCATGAGGATGATCCAGTAGGAGAATTGGTGTGTGACAATGTTCACCTGAAATTTCAAAACAATACAAGAGTTAAGTGTTTGTCACACAATGACTGTAGCTGTATTGGAGAAACAGGGAATGAAGAGAAACATTTGTGATAAATAGTAACTAGAATTTGAAAAGCAAAAAAACCCAAGACCTTTCACAGCACGACACCCACGAGGAGATGTCTGAGATAAATAATAATAGAAGCAGAACATAGGAATTATCAATAGCAGAGTCATGAATATAGATTTTTAAGGAGACTTGAGGATAGATGATGAGACAAATCAGTTTGGAGAAAATATCCAGAGTGTGGAGTAAAAGGAGACATTTTGGCCTCCAATAATGTAGGAAGAGAGTTATAATGCACAGTCAACCAGAACCAAAAGAGAGAAGCATGTTATCGAAGACAAAAGTCTGGCAAAAGTTGCAAAATGTTCCATGGACTTGCCACTCTCAGTTATTTTGTCTAACCACATGTTCCTATACAAACCCACTGTTCCTCTAACAATTTTATTTCAAATTCCCAGCTCCATCAGCCACTACACCGTAAGTTGCCTCAGTTGCTTTAAATTATCCCAAGAACTTCATTCTCGTGACTCAACATAATAGTAGGTTGCTTCATTTTCCTCTGGAGAGTTTGTGTAGATAGCTTGGAATCTCTGTTTGGTAAATCTCTGTCCATAAACATTGCATCCACTTTGTTTTGAATTACCTGTTCTGAATGGAGCCATCCTGCAAATCAATAAGTATTTTAGCCTAGGACTAGTTGATTTGCGCTCATTATTCTTGGGAAAGTTTCTTATTCTTCTAAGTATCACATTCTGAAGAATGCCTGTGTTGATTGCTTAGAGGATTGACCTTTGAATATTGGTTTATATCTTTCACACTTCTAAGACCTCTGGATTTTCACCATTTTCTGGTGTTCAATCCAAGCCCATATTTTCCTATTGAATCATCAGCATACCCGCTCTAGAGGTCTACTCTGTCCCATCCCCAAATGTTTCAGTGACTGCCTATCTATTCAGCTGTTTGTGCGTTTGTAAAAAATTATCCTAGTACTGTTCTTTCCAGTGAAATCAGTCAGAACAACACCTTTTGTTTTTTTTGCTTCACAGTATTTCTTGGAAAGCTAGATGCTGGAGAAGGATTGTTTTAATTATTCATTCATGGGATGTCTGTTTCATTGGCTGGGCCAGTATTTATTACCCATCCCTAGTTGCCCTCAAGGGGGTGGTGGTGAGCTGCCTTTTTGAATCGCTGCAGTTATTTTGTTGTAGGTACACCCATGATGTTGTTAAGAGTGAGTTATTATAATTTATGTTCTATTATATATTACAGATATTGAAACTTCATTACTAACCAATAGAACCACAACAATCATGCGATGTGATAAAAACCCTTGGCTTAAGAGTCAAAATTCCCATGGGGAAAGACTTGCATTAATTGAGAAGTATTCTACAAGAATTGCAGCTGCATTTGCAAGGGCATGGAATCTTCTAAGTGCAGTGCTCAGGCACAAAAAAAATTATGCAAACATCCATTAACAATAAAAAGAAGATACTGTCCTAAAATGTGTGTAATACTGAAAGAAATCGAGTTTGATGTTAAGGTACCTAATCACAAACTCAGAAAAGGACATTGCCAATGAACAATAGGTGATTTACTTATTAAACATATAAAAGCTGAAGAAAAAACTTAAACATGACCAAATATGTGCGGAATTTGACTTGTCATTGTGCATGCTCATGTCGACAAATTATTAGAATATTTTCAGTTCATCACTTTCACTTCAAACACGTAGGAGAAAAGTCTTTATAAATATTAGCAAATTACTGTTCCATAAATTATTAAAATTGCCCATTCGTTCTTGTCAATAGTCAGAAGAGGTAGGAACATGAGAAGGCCCCTCAAACCTATTCTGCCATTCCAAGCAATCTGATTATTACCCCAACTCCACTTTTGTGTTTATCCCCAAACCTCTTGACTCCGTTATCAATCAAATATCTGTATAACTTAGCCTTAATTATATTCAAATGACTGAGACTCCAGTGCTGTTCTGGGGAAGAGAATTCCATGACCATAAACTTTCTGACAGAAGTAAAAGTTCTCCTCATCTCTGTGTTAAATAGGAGACCCCTAATTTTTAAATCATGTTCCCTACATCTAGACACTCTCATCAAAGGGGAACATCGACTGATCATCAACCTTGTTAAATGTTAAATCCTCTCAGGATATTTTCTGTTCCAATGAGACCACCTTTCAATTTTCTAATCTCCAATGGGAGTAAACTTCAATCTTAGATCTCTAAGTAACATGTTCCTAAAATGCACATAATCTCTTAACTATCCTTTGAGAATAGTGCCCCAGTAGTTCAGTCAGTAGGTGCATCTCTTGGTATGCTGCAGGATAGTAAGATACTATATTCAATTAAAAAGCGAAGAACTGGAAATCTGAAACAAGAAAAAGTGCTTGAGAAACTCAGCAGGTCTGGCAGCATTTGTAGAGGGAAAAATAGAATAAACTTATTTAGTTCAATGGCCCTTGTCAGAAGTGAAGATAGTGGGAAAGGGTAGTATCTGTGCTGGTAAGGGTATGGAGTTGGGGGGAGGAGTGAATAGAATATATAAAGACAGTGCTAAGAGAAAGAGAGAAAGGGAAAAGGCAAATAACGAAATTGCTGATGATAAGCTGAGGGAGTGATAAATACTGAGTATGGTGTGAAAGGGTTAAAAATTGGCTGTGCTGGGAGCAACCCATACAAATCAGGGCCTAGAGTGTGGCGGGGTGGGGGGGGCTGTGCATGGGGAAGGTAACAAACATAGAGGAGGTTGTTTGCATTCTGAAATTGTTGAACTGAATGTTGAAGGCTGTAAGGTACCTGTAAGATGAGTTGTTATTCCTCTAGCTTACATTGAGCATCACTGGAGCTCTGCAGCAGGCCTGAAACAGAAATGTTGGCTTTGGAACACGGTGGCATATTGGAATGGCAGGCACCTGGAACATTGGGGTCATTTTTACAGAAAGAGCATTGATGTTTGGCAAAGCAGTCATCCAGTCTGCATTTTGTCATCCCACTGCACAGGAGATCGTATTGTGAGCAGCGAATACAGTACAGATTGAATAAAGGGCAGGTAAATCACATTTTCACCTGAAAGATGTGTCTGGAGCCTTTGTTGAGGTAAATGGGCAATATTGCACTTTCTGGGATTTCATGGGTGCTATGGGGGTGTGGGGAGGTGTTGGGAGTGTAGGAGGAGCCAGGGTGTCCTGGAGGGAATGGTCCCTACAGAATGCTGACAATGTGTCTAATGTGGCATCCCACTTGAGGTGGTGGAAATGGTAGTTTATGATCCTTTGGATATGGAGGTTGGTGGAGTGGAAAGTGAGAATCAGAGAGACCATACCATTGTTGTGGGAGTGAAGAGAGGCAGCTGAGCATCCTTTTGACCCCAGTGGTGGGGAATCTTCAGTTGAGGAAAAATGTGAACATTTCTGGGGCCTCCATGCTGAGTGTCATCATCAGAACAGATGCAACAAAGATGGAGAAACTACAAGAAGGGGGAGGAGGCCTTACAGGAAGCAGGGTGGATGGATGTGTAGTCAGAATAACTGTGGGAGTTGGTGGATTTGTAAAGGATATCAGTAACCAGCTTATCCCAGAAATAGCAATGGAGATGTCAAGGAAGGGAAAAAAGGAGTCCAAAGTGGACCTGGTAAAGGTGAGAGCTGAGTGGAAGTTGGAAGCAAAATTGAAAAAAAATTTTTCAATTCTGGGCGAGAGAGGGAAGCAGCACTGATTATGTCACTGATTGAATCACCAGAGATAGAGTCATGGGGATGGACCCAAGGAGGACGGGAAAAAAAGTGTTGCACGTAACCCCCAAAAAGACGGGTTAACTGGGTGCCCGTGGCCACACCTTTGACTTGAAGAAAGTGAGAAAAAGTATAAATAACTGCAGTGGTCCTCGCTGATCAGGAAAGGAAAGCAGCAGGCAAATCACCTTGGTAACGATGGTAAAGTAACCAAAACAAGGGAGTGAGACATCCATAGTTGAGAGGTGGCAACTGAAAGTTTACTTCTGAGAATAACAGGAGCAGAGAGAATTCTCCAGAGGACTGTGTAAGTGGTCCCTACAGAAGTAAGTAAAATTGACGTGTCTTATAAGAGAATTCTTGGGGGAAGTGAACCTGAGTGTGTAACATGTTGTTATAAACCATATTAATAAGTCAATAGTGCTTGTATTGTTTAAGTGTTACAAACATTAAAGTTTTTTTGCAAAAAGTGAAATCTTGTGGTCTGGTTCAGCTGGTTAATGCAAGATGTTCAGTTTGCTTTTTAATTATATTTAACACTGGCCATTAGATTTTGGACTTAACAATACAATTTGAAGAGGTCCTGCTAAATATTATCACTTCTCCTTCAATAACAGGGAATCATCGGTTACCAATATTTCACAGATAATTAACTATTCTACTAAGTAAGATGTTAGCAAAAGTATTTAATTTGTCCAGAAGTAATTGACCATATCATTAGTTAATGACACTCCTCACATTTAGAAATTCAACTGTAATACATTCTCAAGTGTCAGTGACTCACCGGGGTAGCCCACCGGTAATCGAGTCCTACTATTCCCAAGGTCATCACAAAAGTTAAAGATTTTAAAATAAGTACATAAACTTCCTCAATTTACCTGATTTTCAGAGCCAGATTGATAGAAAGCACAAACCAAGTTTCTGTACTTAACAAGAATTAATATTTATTTAGCCATCTAGTCTGCATGGACCCTCTAAAGAACATCTCACCCAGGCCCACCCTATCTCTGCAGCCCCACATTTACCATGGCTAATCCAACTAGCCTGCACACTATCTGGCAATTTACTATGGCCAGTCCACCTAACCTGCACATCTTTGGACTGTGGAATGAAACCAGAGCACCTTTTGGAAACCCACATAGACACAGAAAGAATGTGCAAACTCCATGCAGATAGTCACCCAAGACTGGAATTGAAACCAGATCCCTGGTACTGTGAGGCAGCAGTAACTAACAATTGTGAGCTAACCATTGAGCCACTGTGCCACCCATTGTAATTACACTCTAGATATAGGTAAACAGTGATAAACTGTTGCCATACAACATTTCAGACAAATAGGTTATGAGCAAAGGAAAACTGGGCAGGCAGTTTAGTGATTCTATTCATGGGTTACTGAGATGATGCTTATGATTCTGATGCTGGTCAGAACATTGCTTTTCAGTTGTCTTTCTTCAGATGCTTCTATTAGTTTAAGGACTCTGACATGGAAAGTCACATTTTACAACAACTGCTGAAGGAAAGATTAACTGGACTAGTTTAGGTTTAAAATAGGTTTTAACTACAGAGAGTAGAGACAGCTTCTATGACGGTGAAGATCAAAATACTTCTTATCTGTCTTGACCCTGCCCCAAGCTGTGCAGTTACCTGAGAAGCAATCATGATTGTTGGCAGGCAAAAGGCTTTTATCATCGATAACTGATCACTAGTCCATAGACCAATCAACATCTTGTTGCCACCCAGCTATATCTGTACAAAACCCATTGACTCCATTCATCTGCATGAACTGCAATTATTGCTTGTTTATACAATGCTTGCCATGAGTGTCAAATGATTTGCTTTTTAAAACATGCAGCAATCCTTTAAAACACTAGTTTTAAAACAGTTCTTTCAGTCCATAATTTTAAATAGCACAAAATTAAAAGGGTCCAGACCCGAAACATCAGCTTTCCTGCTCCTCTGATACTGCTTGGCCTGCTGTGTTCATCCCACTCTACACCTTGTTATCTCAAAATTAAAAATAAATTGTCTTTACTTGAACTTCATTATCAGAATAGTAAACCAGGGTCTGATTTTAACTTATTTAAAACCCACTTATTTAAAAAGTGTTAGAATGGGACTAATTGTTCTTTTTTTCTTACTCAATTACTTTTTTATTGGTTTCCTCTGTTATAGTCTTACCATTATGTGTACCTCAGTTGGGTCAAATGGTTATCTGTGCAATGAATAAGGATGAATTCTATAGACGCCAGGAGTGAAGCAGTGTAATGTCACTTCGTGACCTTGTAATGTCAACATAAGAATGGATCTCAAGGAACAGAGGCAGGAGAAAAGGCAAGAATATTTTTCTGGTGTGAAAACAAGGTAGGATATTAAATTTAACAAAGTAACAGTTTAGAATGCTGAGAAACTGGCAGAGGAATGACTTTTGGCAACATCGTGGGGGTGCTAACTAATCATTTAAAACAAATTTTAGCATCAAATTTAGTTCACTGTTCACTGAAATAGGAATTGATAAACCTGTGTTTTAAATGCTTCAGTGGAGTTGATTATTTGAACAAACAAATTAGGAGCAGGAGTGCTGTACAATTTAGTAATAACATGGCTGATCTGATTGTGGCTTCAAAACCACATTCCTGCTTATTGTTGATTCCCATTAACTCCCTCATTTGTCAAAAATCTCTCTACCTCATACTTAAAAATAATAAATGGCCTTGACTCCACAACTTTCTGGGATAGAATATTCTATGGATTAACAGCCCGCTGAGAGAAAAAAAATTCACCTCATCTCTGCCTTAAATGGGGGACCCTTCTTTCTAAAATGTGTCCTCTAATTCTGCTTATGAAGTTTCCTGGACTAAACACTTATCAGTTCCTTAACTAATAATAATTCTAAGTATAGCAAAGTACATGTTAAAAATGAGAGTGTCTTGATTTATATGGTTCATTATCATACTTATCAATAACACCCCAAAGTGTTTAATATGAATTATTTCAAAAAGTAACTTTGGCAAATATTACAACTGTTTTAAGCACAACAATGTCTCACAAAGTCTTGCTGTTATTCAAATTTGTTTGCTTTTATTTGTGGCAGTGCTGGAAAGACAGTATTTATTGTCTGTCTCTAATCGTGCTGAATCAACTGTATAGTTTGGTATTAAAGTCACATTTGGGTCAAACCAGGAAGGGCTGCTGGTTTCCCTTGTCTGAATCATCAGTGAATCAGTTGCTTTTCTTTGCATTTTTTTGTGCTGCACCAATTTTAATCGTTCCTGACTTACGCTCTCAAATTAGTTGGATTTATTGAATTAATTTTCCGAACCCCTTACTATGGTGAGATTTGCATGTACAACTCTTTCTATCTCTATTGCCATCTCTCTCTCTCTGTCTCTGTCTCTCTGTCTGAGTCTAGTATCACAACTCTGCCACAGCAGCTAAGCTTTCAGGCAGGCAGACAGTACTTCAGTTTAATATCTCTTCTATAAGAAGAAACCTCTGACTGTACAAGGGAAAGAAACAGGAAGCTACACCAAGTGCAGATAATATCAGCAGAAACTCAAGTTGTGTTCAATAACATTTGAGCTTAAAATTCTGCAGTCTTTCTTGCTAGATTGTGGAATTTTAAGTTTGAACTGCATTGTTTGCTCTACATTAAAAAATACTTGTTATAAACAAGTCCACAAAACGTACAACACCATCAGGGTAAATTTATCACCATTAGGATTTTGTGTTAATTGTTTGTTTTGGATTGCCAACTGGAAGGTCTAAAAACAATGTCTGTTGGATTGAAGGACACAAATAGGTAAGTTTTGAAAAGTTTTTTTAACAATTAATGAAGGAAGTCATTACTGCTTTTTAAAAAATTCATTCATAGGATGTGAATGTTTTTGTCTGGGCCAGCATTTATAGCCCATCCCTAACTGACCTTGAGAAAGTAGTGTTGAGGTGCGTCCTTGAAATGCTGCAGTCCATTAGCTCTGGTTCACCCACAATACTGTTAGGATGGGATTTCCAAGATTTTGACCCGGTGATACTGAAGGAATGGCAATATTTACTAAGTCTGGTCATAAACGGCTTGGAGGGGAACTTGCAGGTATTCCCATATATTTGCTGTCCTTGTCCTTCTAGATGGTTGTGTTCACAGGTTTAGAAGGTACTGTCTGAGAAGGCTGGTGAATTTCTGCAGTGCATGTTGTAGATGGTAAACATTGCTGCTACTGAACATTGGTAGCGGAAGGAGGGAGTGTTTGTGGATGTCGTGCCAATCAGGTTGGCTAATCTGGTGGTGTCGTAATTCTTGAGTGTTGTTCAAACTGTATTCTTTCAGGCAAGTTGGGAGTATTCCAACACAGTCCTGACTCGTATCTTGTAGATGGTGGACCAGCTATGGGGAATGAAGAGGTAAGTTGTCAATGCAGGATTTCTAGCCTCTGACATGCTTTTGTAGCCACAGTATTTATATGACTAATCTTGTTGAGCTTTTGGTCGGTAGTTAGCCCCACCCTCCACTCCTCCAGGATGCCAATAATCGGGTATTCAGTGATGGTAATGCTATTAAATGTCAAGGGTTGATGATTAGATTCTCTCTTGTTGGAGATGGTCATTGCTTGGCACATTGTGTGGCACGAGTGTCAGTCCAAACCTTTAGTCCAAGTTTCCAGGTCTTCCTGCATTTAGACATGGACTTAATTTTTTAAACTTTATTTTCAGCAATCTTAAATCAATTTACTCATATGGTGGGTTGACATTGTGATTATTTTGTGAAGAACCAATTTTTTGTTGTATTAAACAAACTGCACTGAGTTAGTGATAATACAGTGTGGAGCTGGAGGAACACAGCAAGCCAGGCAGCATCAGAGGAGCAGGAAAGCTGATGTTTTGGGTCAGGACCCTTCTTTCTGACAGTTCTTACTATCTCTTGTATTAGTCCTATGAGTTTTAAGAAATTTTGTAGAATTACTTCACTCAACAAACTGTGCCACATTAATTTGACATGAATTATTCATGTTAATTTTTTTCACATTTCAAAATGTGAAAATGAACACCCATATCAGCAGTTCACACTTTCGACTTGCTGTACAAGTCAACCCCATTTTTGGAGGCTTCAATGGTTGACTTATATACATTGATGTGTTGACGTCGATTGTGTTTTCGATTCTCTTTGCTAAACAACTTTACCCTTGACTCCTGAACTGTGTAACTTCCACATAAAAATCTGAAAAGTGAAGGGTAATTATTTTTACAGCAACAAGGAATGAAAACAAAACAGACATTCATTTAAGAATCAATTCAGAATTCCTGAAATGGATATCATTCTGAAGCAGTTGATCTCAGCTTGAGTGGGATTGGGCTAGTAAGGGAGTAGGAGTAGCTACCCTCGTATGCCTGTCTTGATAATATCTGCTAATCTCTGTTGTTTAATATTGGATAAGCAGAAGATTGGACTCATGGTTGAAAATCCTGCTAATGCTTAGATTGGTATATTAAACAATGGCATCATTACTGAGGACCCAAAAGATTGCATCTCAGTATGTGTCATTATACAAGTCACTATTCTCAGTATATGGTGGTAAAACTAGTATATCTGAACCTATTGGAGAAACAGTCAATGCAATATTCTAATCTCACAGTTCAAATGAAACATATAAACCATTTAGTTTATATTATTTGGAACTTCTTTATTACTTCCCACTACTAACCTTTATGTATTTACTGTTTGGTTTAATAGTAAAAAGTAGATGTGATCACTAAGCAAGACATGTATTATAGTTTATGGTTAGGTCGAATTAATGCACAGCAGAATATACAGTGCAAAGCAAGGTAACAAAGTGGGCTAAAGAGTATATGTACCAGAAACAGTGCTTGGAATTATCTTTACAAACAACAAATTACATTGGTAGGGCCAAATGAAGAGAGTTGAAAGTGCATTTTCGTAAATGTCAATTGAGTATTTTAACAAACAAATCTTAGCTAACTGTCAGTGATGGCTGATACATGCAAAAATAGCAACATGGCATGAAGTTTGCTTTCTGTCTGCAACAGCATGGGGATTACAAAAGCATTTCACATATTTTAAAGAAATGTTCGCAATACCCTTTTCCCTAATCAAAATGCAAGATTACATTCAGTGACTTAAGTTAACTGGGCCAGAAGTCACACAACATTAGGTTATAGTCCACCAGGTTTATTTGAAATCACAAGCTTTCTGAGTGCTGCTCCTTTGTCAGGTGAAGTCTGAAGAAAAAATTCCTCTGCCAGTTTCTCAGCATTCTAAACTTTTATTTTGTTAAATTTAATGTCCTACCTTGTCTTCACATTAGAAGACTTGACCTGACAAAGGAGCAGCGCTCTGAAAGTTTTTGATTTCAGATAAACCTGTTGGACTATAACTTGGTGTCGTGTGACTTCTGACCTTGTCCACCCCAGTCCAACACCAGCACCTCCACATCTTAAATTAGCTGTGAATCTGGCTAAGTCACGTTCCAAAAAAATCAATACAGTTTTTAAACACGAACATGGTGAAACATTTTGCAAGTATTTCAAATCTTCAGTTTATTTCCCTTTCTGAAATATTTCAGTGAAATAATTTTGTGATTTTTACTGGATGGAGTTAATGCATTTCAGGAAATGTTACAGAAACCTTCCCTAAAAATGCTTCTTACGGTATAGGTCATCTTGTGTCAGCTCCAGCACATCATCTTTTCAGCAGCAAGCCAGTCACTTGCAATTGTAAAGCTTGTATCTTTTTATTTTTCTGTATTTTTGGTTGTGGACTGAAGTAGGAAGAGGACTGTTTAAAAACCAAGGAAGTTTAAAGGATTGCTGCCATTTTTAAAGTAAGTTACCTGACACTTATTGCAAGAGGTATTTACACAGCTGTTTGATCAAGCAAAGGGAGAAATCTAGTTACAGATGAGCTGGAGCAAAGGATATGCATGAATGGAGTTTTGGCTATCAACAATAGCTGATTTTTCTGTGGTAAGGTGGCCTGTTATAGAATGACAAAATTGTTTGGCAGGCAGAAGGCCTACGTGATTGGCGCTCCAGGTAGCTTGTGGATGTGAATGTTTGTGGAGAAGCCATCAAATCTCCGAAAGGGAAAGAGCTGACCCTTTTCTCTGCAATAAAGACCACCTCAGATCTGAAGAAAGAATTTATTTCCTTTCAGTAGTTGCTGTAATTTGTGTTTTTTTTAAAAATCAGTCAGAAATGCTGTAAGTGTGAACTAGCCACCCTATGCCTCCTGCAAGTAAGTGAAAGTACCTGGGGAAGGAAGATCAAGGAGCTGCAATGTGACAAGCAGAAAGAACCATATTGAGCCCTGGGGTCAAGGAATGCTGAATTGCCTTTCCAGTTTTTCCATCCAACCATAGCACCCGTCTTTTTAACCCGTCCGTGTCTGTATGTACGTGTAGGGGAGTACATAAGAGGTTTAGAGGTTTAACTAGTGGATTCACATGTCAGTGGTTCACAGTCATTTAACTGTAGCTAGAATGTATTTATTTTGATAAATAGTAATTCTTGTTAAGTGCTGAAACCTGATCCATACTTTCTGTCAAGCTGGGTCAAAAAGACAGCTAACTTGTGGAATTCTACATATGTTTATAAAATCTTTAACTTCTGTGATAATTCTGGAAAGAGTGGGCCTTGATTTCAAGTGTATTGTCCCAGTGAGGTGTAACACAACCTTTGAGCTAATGCTTGTTAACATGCTTCATTGTATTGCAGTTTTAGGTCCCACCTTTATATTATGGGAAGGCTGTTTTTTTAAAACAAAATATTAAATTCATAGATATACTAAAAGGGAGTTACAAAATTGGACTAGAATCCATCATTCCCTTTGTTTAACAATGATTCTAGAACTTTGTAACTGCATTTTGAACTATTTGCTGATTAGTTTATACTTGAGAGACAACTTTTTCACACAGGGGCTGGTATGTGTATGGAATGAGCCGCCAGAACAAGTGGTAGAGGTGGGTACAGATATGACATTTAAGAGACATTTGGACAGGAAAATAAATAGGAAAGATTTAAGGGATACAGACCAAACCCAGGCAAATGGGACAAGTTCAGTTTGGGATATTTGATTGGCATTGACGAGTTGGACTGAAGGGCCTGTTTCCATACTGTAATACTTTATGACTCTACCATCTTCATTGAGACCATTTACTTAACTACTTCCTTGCAGGGGAGGCAAGATAGTGCATGTCTAAATGCTGCAAAACCTCTACTATATCCAGGCTTGGGCTGACAATTCGTAAGTAACGTTCACACCACAAAAGTGCCAGATAATGATATTACTATCACCAAAACTCCCTACATCCTGGGGATTACCTTTGATCAAAAAATCAAGATCTAGACTAGCCATATTAAAGTTGTGGTTACAGGCGCATGTCAGAAGCTAGGAATCCTGCACCAAACAACTCACTCCTGGCTCCCTATCATCTACAGGGTACAAGTCTGGAGTGTAATGGAATACTCCACACTTGCCCGGATGAGTGAAGTTCCAACAACACTCAAGAAATTTGACACCATCTATGACAAAACTACCTAATTGATTGGCTCCACATTCAGCAACATTTCATTCCCTCTACCACTAACACACAGTAACAGCAGTGTGCACCATCGTAAGATGCACTGCAAGAATTCACTGAGGCTGGTTACACAGCACCTTCCAAAACCCATAACCAGCCCCATCTCGAAGGACAAAGGCAACAGATAAATGGGAACACTACCATGTTCAAATTCCCTTCCAAGCCACACGCTATTCTGACTCGGAAATGTACCTCCATTCACTAGTTACCACTGGGCCAAATTCCTGGAACACCCTCTCTAACGGCATTTGGCTATACCTATAGCAAATGAATTATAGTGTTTCAAGAAGGTCGCTCACCACCACCACCTTCAGGGTGACTAGGGATGGACAAGAAATGCTGGCCCAGTCAGTAACACCCACATCCTATGAATGAAAAAAAACTTGAGTAGCTCAAAACACTGAATACATCTTGGTTTAAAGTATATGATATTATCCACTTAGTATGTAATATTTTGTTCATGGATGCGTCACAAAATTATTTTCGCATTTAAAGTAATTGAAGATTTTCTTTCTGCATTTGGGACTGATGCTGTGCTCCCATAGGGGAATACATTTTGGGATATTGTACTTACCTTTAATTTTCCAAGCTATGTTCCCACTGGAATCACAAAATTATCCACTTTGTATAATGAAACCTCAAAGTCTTCATTAAAGAATATATTTGCGATTATGATGTGCAGTTTTGCCTTGTGAAAGCTTGTTGGTGTACAGAAATAATTCTCCCTGAGACAGAATGACCTTTAGCTGACATCTTTCATTCAATTATATTCAACCTGAAAGACGGGTTCAAATCAAGTGTTTATGTTTCCAATAATAGGAAAGACAAAGTTCTTCAGTGTCCTTCATTCTCAGACCTAGCCCATCTGCGACACACTTAAACTCTTTTGCTGCAAGAATACTGTGTCACCACATGGTGTCCTTACTGTTCAAAACAACATAGCCAACACAACAGCAGTTTCTAGAATGACAATAGATGAATTTAGGTGAAGTTTTCCTCATGAAATCAGAACTTCTAAAATACTTTCATGGCATGTGTTTATCTCATAAACAAGCTAGGATTGAAAGAATGAGTAGTTGAATGTCATGAGAAATGATAACGTTAAGTGTATAATAGCATATTTTGTTTCTATAAGGTTAAAGAAGAAATTCAAACAGACTAGAGCCATCTCTATGAAGTCTCCAGGGAATGAATATAAAAACAGCAAGATGGCCTCCACCACAAAGGATGCAGCTGGGTTAAATTCTGCACCTTGTCTTTCTATAATGAATCCATCAGGAAGAACACGGAGTACTGATTTTCAGCAATATTATTCATTGGGTAAGTATTACCATTTCATTATGTTTACGTATGTGGCACATACTACAGCATGTATTTATCTTATTTAATGAGAACATTATTCTTCTCTGCCAAGTTTGCATCAGATCTTTTTTGAAGATGTTCCAGCTCCCCTTGGTCCATGTTCTTTAGAACCTGCCTTTTACTGGGTCTGTCTGGCCCTGGCTTCTGTTTCCAATAGGTTTGTCTAGGCAGCAAAACCACCAGTGCTCTGCCATTTGAACCTCAGCTTAAATGAGGAGCCTGGACTCCAATGATGTAATTGGCGGCCAGCCTGCAATTTAAAGAGGACTTTTCTGACTTAGGGTAGCTGTCGATGCAACCATCGGAAAGATTGGGAAGGGAAAAGAATGAGTTAAGTCCCTCACTATGTTTTAACTGCGTTCACGTCCACGCATCCCACTGATTTGGAAAAATGCAATTTTACTTAGTGTACTGGCTGACATGCTGTAGTAATGTGACTTCCATCTTTGTTGTAAGTGTTGGTATGCAGTCAGTGGCAGCCATTAAATACACATCACTTGAAACATGATGCCAGGAATGATGCAGTTGAAAATATGTGGATTTTCAGAGCGACCCAATGAAAGAAATGATAATGAAGAAACAAAAATACAGCAGTCTGCAACTTAGAATTACTGGATGAGTCAAAATGCCTGTGTGTTTTCTATTCCCTGCTGCTGTGGAAATGAAGAAGTTATGAGAAAGAATTGGGATTTTTTCCACTCAGTGGCAAAGATTGAAATAGCTGCAGAATTAAGTTTTACAAACCTGACCAAATAATAGAAGCAACCATTAGATAAGTATCAGGGAAAGATGCTACAAGATGTATTGTAACTTGGATTTCACTGAGAGGCAGAAAAGCCAGATGACAGAGATTTTGAATGCTTTGAAAATACACTCTGAACCACATATTAATGCTAAGTATGAACAATATGTGTTCAAAATCCGAGCTCAGGGAGACGATCGATCAATCAGCGCTTGACTATTGATACATCTAGCTGCATTCTGAGAGTTTGGACAACTGAATAATGATCTCAAAGATAGAATGATCTTGGGTATGAGGTCATGCTGTGGGAGCATGTCTGCGAGAGCAGAGAAACCTACTCTCAAGTAAGCTAACAACATGTACAGAAATACTGTGATTATGAACCATTAACTAGAGCATATCAATTGGAGATCATATAAGGGTTTGTATTATGCTGTGATGTGGAGGTGCTGGCATTGGACTGGGGCGGACAAGATCAGAAGTCACATGATACCAGGTTGTGGTCCAACAGGTTTATTTGAAATCACAAGCTTTCAGAGCGCTGCTCGTTCGTCAGGTGAAGTGCATTATGTTGAGAGACATTCCAAGAACAATGGATTGGGAAAAAGGAAGAAATTTTTTGAGAAGAGCCAGCAAGCAGACGGATCTATACCAGAGAACAGTATGTAAATATTAACGAGGACTTCATACAAAAGAAAATAAAGCATGTCCAGCATTGGGAAAGCAGTGCAAAAAGGTTTGCAAAACTTGCAAACGGCTAAATCACTTTGCATGCGAGTGCCTGGCTAGAAAGAACCAACATCAGCCTGTAAAGATGGAGAGATGTTAGCTAATGATTCTTATTTAGCACTCTACACCATATAACAGTTTGGCATCATCAGATCTTAATCCAATAAAATCCAACTGTTGGAATTTTGCCTACAGAAAGAGAGTGTCAAGCAATTGTGAAGTATCAGAAAGACACTGATGCTTCTTGCAACATCATGAGCTTCACAGACCTGTGCAAAGTGGTTCGGTCAAGATTGTAACCCAAAAGTGAAGCCCTTGGAGCTAAGATTGGGGCTAAATAACAAAACAATACCATTCCAAGAGGAGAAATTAAGTTGAGAGCCCAATGCAATGAAAAGAATGAAGTTCTGGAGCTCCAGCCTGTAAACACAATCCACTTATCTCAGCTGAAGCAAATCTAAAGCTAACACTAGTAACTTTAAACATGTCAGAAGAGATTTTCAGTATTTTGCAGGACACTAAGCCATTGTCTGTTGAACATATACTAAACACTTACAAAGATGGCTTACAGGCCTTGCGAAACGTCCTGGTGAATATCATCCTGAAGTAGATGAAATTGTAAGAAAAACTCAGAATCTGTTGTGGAGAGTTCAAGCTGCCAGCCTAAAAGACAAAGTAGAAGAGCTAGAGAATAAGGAAATAATCAAGGGAGGGAAAACCCTTATGAACTAGATTACCAGCATGGTATCAGAGAAAAAACTTGGAACACTGATGTATACATAGAGCGAAAGGATCTCAATAAGGCTTTGAAGGGATCTCACCACTCCATGCCAACCACGAAGAGATGTTGTCACAGTTTTCCAAGCCAAATGTCCTTTCTACCCTCAATGTGAAGGATAGTTACTAGCAAGAGAAGCTGGATGGAAACAGAACTTCCTAATTATTTTCTGAAAGCCATGAGAAAGATACTTATGGTTGCATGTACTGTTTGACATTTCCACTGCTCCAGAAAAGTATCGGTACAGATGGCACAAGGTAGTTAGTGATCTTCCCAGAGTAGAAGCTTTTATGGATGATCTCCTAGTCTATGGATGCAGAGACACAATGGAAGAAGCCAATGCAGATCACAACAGAATCTGGTACAACTGCTACAGAGAGCTCACTAGATGAAGCTGAAACTGAACAAGATAAAGATACCAAGGTGTAGAGCTGGATGAACACAGCAGGCCAAGCTGCTTGGTCTGCTGTGTTCATCCAGCTCTACACCTTGTTATCTCAGATTCTCCAGCATCTGCAGTTCCTACTATCTCTAAGATAAAGATACAATTGAGGATAAGGTCACACATGACACTGGAAGGACTTTGTCCAGATCCTGGTAAGGTGAGAACTGTAACAGAGATGCAGCAACCAACAAACAGGAAAGCAGCACAATGGTTTGTTGATTCATATCTGTTTAGCAAAGTTCTTGCCTATTTTTCATCAGTGTGACTGACCCCTGCTCAAGGTTGCTACCATTGTTTAAGATATTAGGACACACAAGAAGCATCTTTCACTAGAATCAACTGATGATGGCATTGCCAGTGTAGAGGTACTATGATGTTAATGATGAAGTCACTTTGCAGTGTAATAACAGGGAGGCAGGACTTGGAGTAGCCCTTATGCAACAAGGACAACCAGCTGCATTTACATCCAGGATGTTCAAGCAAACTAAACTATGCTACACGCAAATTGAGGTAGTGTGTCTGGCCATTGTCTTTGCTCGTTTTAATCAACACTCATCTGGGAGAAGGTCAGAAATCACATGATAACAGGTTATAGTCCAACAGGTTTATTTGAAAACACAAGCTTTCGGAGTCTTGCTCCTTCTTCAGGTGTTAGTGAGAGAGGTAGTATCAGACATAGAATTTATAAGTAAAATATCAAAGGGTCACACCATTGATGAGGATGTACTAAACAAACCTAAGATGCTGTTAAATCTTTAATCAGTTAGAAGGTTGTAATTGTTTAATATTTAATTGATTAATATTTTAATTGATTAATCTAACTGATTAAAGATTTATCAGCATCTTAGGTTTGTTTAGTACATCCTCATCAGTGGTGTCACTCTTTGATCTTTTACATTTAAATTCTGTGTCTGATACTATCTCTCTCTCTAATATCTGAAGAAGGAGCAAGACTCCGAAAGCTTGTGTTTTCAAATAAACCTGTTGGACTATAACCTGGTGTTGTGTGATTTCTGACCTTGTCCACCCCAGTCCAATACCGGCACCTTCACGTCATTGTTTGGGAGAGACACAGTGACAGTGGAGTCTGACCACAAGCCACTTCAAAGCATCTTCACCAAACCACTTCTACCTACTCTAAAGCATCTGCAAAGAATGTTACTTTGTTTGCCGAGATTTCATCTGGACGTGAAAATACAAGCAAGGGAAATAGATGTACATTTGATGAAATATTATCAAGAACAGTACTCCTTATGAAGAAGGTTGTGAATGCTGCGATAGAGTGTGAAATCATCTAGATTCAACAAGATGCAACAGCTCAATATGCTCTGGAAGTCATTAAACCAGCAGAGACATTGAATCTAAAAGACAAGCGCCTGGCTCAAATCAAGTACAACAGGCAACAAGATGCAACTCTCTAAGTATTGCAAGAAGTAATGATGAAAGGTGGGCCTAAAAGCAATAAGAACACACTGGTTGCTACAACTGTGAACTTCCTGGACATACAGGGATGAGTTGACAGCCCAAGGTAGAATGAAGTGACTTCTGGAAGGAAATAGACTAATTAACCTAAGGAGATGAGAAAAGAGATGCTGAAGCACACATGCAAGAAGGCATGATGGAAAACGAAAGAACTGCAGATGCTGTAAATCAGTAACAAAAACAGAAGTTGCTGGAAATGTTCAGCAGGTCTGGCAGCATCTGTGAAGAAAAAATCAAAGTTAATGTTTCGGGTCCGGTGAGGACCCTTGGGTCTGAGGAAGGGTCACCGGACCCGAATCGTTAACTCTGATTTTTTCTTCACAGATGCTGCCAGACCTGCTGTGCATTTCCAGCAACTTCTGTTTTTGTTCAAGGAAGGCAAGAGAAATGCTGTGATAATCAAACATGAGCAGTGAGGTTAAGCACCACATCAGCTCGTGCTATATTTATAAGAAATTTTTCTTTTATTTATTGCAAAAGTATACATTATTCATAAAAGGAAATCTTTATGTACATAGTTAATGTAGCCATTCCAATCTATACTGTCATTAGTTACAGAAAATGAAATAAACATTGGGGTTCGTTTTTCTCTATATTTACAATTAACCTCTTGACATTTAGCTGAGGCATCAGCAGGGTTTGGTTACTGAATGGACTCCCTGCTTTGCTTTGGCAGAACTACCTTACATGGTGGTCTTTCCTCATTGTGCCTTGGAGGCAGCTGCATCAAGCTTTATTACATCCCTGAGCATGTTGACCTGGACTTTGAAATGTACCAGTCTGCAACACTCAGTCAAAGACCAGCAAGTTTCGGGCAGATCAAAGACCATCTTTCACCGCATTGATTGTCTGCCAGGCACAGCTGATCTTGGTCTTGGTGTGCGTCCTGGGAAACAGACCGTATAGCACACAGTCCCGTGTCACGGAGCTGCTCGGGACGAACCTCGACAAGAACCGCTGCATTTCTCCCCAGACTTACTTTGCATAGGCACATCCCAGAAGGATGTGTGCGACAGTCTCGTCCCCTCTGCAACCACTTCAAGGGCAGTGTGTGGTGGCGCAGAGACCCCAGGCATGCATGAAGGATCTCATGGACAGAGCCCTTCTCACCACCAGCCAAGCAATGTCCTGGTGCTTGTTGGAAAGCTCTAGCGATGAGGCATTCTGCCAAATGACTTTGGCAGTCTGCACAGGGAACCAGCCAACATGATCCACCCTCTCCTTTTCCTGAAGGATCTCAAGGACGCTACGTGCTGATCACTGCCTGATGGACTTGTGATCAAAGGTGTTTTTCTTCACAAATTTCTCCACGAAAGACAGGTGATAGGGGACAGTCCAATTACTTGGAGTGTTCCACAGCAATGAGCCCAAGCCTATCCTTCGCAATATCTGGGACAGGTAGAATCTCAGAATGTAGTGACACTTGCTGCTTGCGTACTGAGGGTCCACGCACAGCTTGATGCAGTCACACACGAAGGTGGCCGTCAGGGTGAGGGTAGCATTGGGTATGTTTTCTCTCCCTTTGTTGAGTTCTTTATACATAATGCCCCTTTGAATTCGGTCCATCTTCGACCTCCAAAGGAAGTGAAAGATGGCCCAGGTGACTGCAGCGACGCAGGCTCAGGGAATAGGCCAGACCTGCACCATGTACAGCAACACTGAGAGTATTCACATCTGATGACCAGGTGTTTTACCCGCAATCGAGAGGGACCAGTGCTCCCATCTGCCTAGCTTCTGCCTCACTTTGGTGACACGCTCCTCCCAAGTTTTGGTGCATGCCCCAGCCCCTCTGAACCAAATACCCAGCACCTTCAGGTAGTCTGTCCTGACGGTGAAGGGCGTGAAGGATCGGGCGGCCCAGTTCCCAAAGAACATGGCCTTGCTCTTGCCCCTAATAACCTTGGCACCGGAGGCCAGTTCAAATTGGTCGCAGATGCTCAAGAGTCTGCTCACTGTCTGTGGATCCGAGTAGAAAACAGCGACATCATCCATGTACAGGGAGGCTTTGACCTGCAGGCCTCTGCTGCCTGGAATAGTCACCCCTCTCAGGCTCACATCCTTCCTGATGTACTCGGCAAAGGGCTCTATGCAGCATACAAACAGCGAGTTAAAGAGCTGCTTTATGATATAAAATTCCCAGACAAAACATGGATGTAACTTTGATTAGACCACTTCACTCTCACAGGAACTGATTATCTTATCGCCATCAACAACTATACTGACTACTGGAAGTTAGATCAGTTGACATCAGTGACAACAGTAGAATGCCTGAAAACAGACCAGTCATTGCGATGAGCAACAGTGGTCCACAATTTATGAGTGAAAAATTCTAATGGTTCTTATATGGTTGGGAAATTCACGACCGTACATCATCTCCATGCTATCCCCAAACAATGGAAGGGCTTGAAGCCAGTGAAAATTGACAAAGAGTTTATAAATACATCAAGAAAAGTCAGCACAGATTTGCACAAGATAGTCTTAGATTGGAGAAAAATAAGTCTACTGAAGACATGGAAAGTAGTACAGCTGAAAACACATCCAAACAAAATTTTCCAATAGCAAAAACTACTGAAGCCAGAGGCAGTGACACACAAATGACAAAATCGAGGTGAAACTGCAGAAAGACAAATTTTGCTTTGATAAAACTGTCAAGACATTGCCAGAGCTGAACATTGGAGAGCTAGCCAGAGTGAAAATGTTCAACATTCTCAACAAAAGTCAGCTTACGTGGCAACTTGGAATGTATGTAAAGCTGTTGTATTGTGAGCATATGCAGTGAATGTGGATAGCCAGAAATGTTGTCATAACCGTAGACATATAGGTACAAGAAGCTGTTCTGCCATTCCACGTAGCAAATCAGGAAGAAGTAATTTCACCACCTGCACAGAGTATAGAATGATCATCAGTCCCAAAGGTTCACTGTTTCCCAGCAACTGAAATCGTTCTGCGACAACAGTTATCATAGCAATAGCACTCACCATAGGATCTACACTCCCTGGAGAAGGAACATCATCCTAAGGATGAGCAGATACCAGACAAACAGCTAATGGAAACTCACATGCATACCATTAGGAGAGCTGCATAATTTTAAAGATTTGCTAACAATGCATGTGCAGAGAGTGATGAATGTAGAATTGACCAGAATTAACACTGTTTGTTAATGAATGTTAATTTTCTTTGTATCCATGAATATAGAATTATTTACATAACCTGTAACTGTAAGTGCAAGGGATAGTGCAAGAAAATGTTTCACGGAAGAGGGCGATGTTTGGATAAATGTAATTGTCCTTAGTGTACTGGTTGGCTTACTGTAGTCATGTGACCTCCGTTTCTTTCTCTAAATGCCTTTGTGTGCTGTCTTTGGTAGCCATTAAACACATGTCACTTGAAACACAACTCACCCTGCCCTCAACCAAGCTGAAAGATTTTCAGTTAACCCGTTTAGATCGCTTAGGCTTTTCCGGTAGATCAGCAATTTTATTGAATCAACAGCTGAGTTGTACACAACGGGAAAACTCCAAGTTCATTCACTAATCTGTGTCAGTGATCATACCATACTCCTGCCCTAGCTATTGCTGTTGCTTTCAGTACCCTGGAAATAGTGGTGGGCGTGATGGCAGTAAATTTCTCCTACACCTGGTCATGGTTTACTAACTCTTGCTGTACATGAATATTGGATGAGGGTAGGATCGTGCTTGGATGCCCTACACATTTGAAAAGCTTTTTGATGCTCATTGTTAAACTTCCTACGTGATGGGTGCCTACTTGAATAAGGGAACAGAGAGTAATGAGTGCTCGTGAAACCATATTTTACTAAGGAGTCACTTCCTTTATAAGTAAAGAAAAGAGATGAATTACTTTCTTAATAAATGAGAGTTGGAAATATTTGGGGATGGTGTTTCTGGATGTTGTTTCTCAGATGTCAGGAGAGCTTTGTTTTCTCTGCTGCGTGCCAGAACCTGCTTCAAGCATCCTTCTGAAAATTCTATTTGCAATTTGCAAGAATCAACACCCTACAGTGACTGAGGGTCATTCACTTATTATTCTGTTTAATCAGTGTAGGATTACTCATAGACAAGTTCATCATTAGCTCCAGTCAGAACAGTAATAAAGTGGAGAACCAGCTTGCACTTGAATTAAAGTTGCTTTAATTATATGAACCATTTGCTACTGTCACTAATTTCCAATGCACAGTGCGGTGTCAAACCAAAAGTATTGTAGAGATAAACTACAGTCATGTACCAGAAAGACTCAATAGATAAAAACAAACGCTCTTGCCTTTGGTCTTTGCAAAGCCCATAGTTTGTTTGGAGTTGCCGCTGGCTGTACAAGGTAAGTACACGCGGAATCACTGGAATTTAATCATATATAGAAGCTGCTTTGAGGACTGTTATTTTTAATGAATGTATTTACCAGCTAGTGTACTGTTAAGAAATCTACTACAGTTGTCTGTGCTTATTCCTGATATTCATCCCTAAGACTTGTCCTGTTTCTCTTTTTTGCCTGGTTTTAAAGCTGGCACCAAGTTTGCAATTTTAACTACAAGTTACAAGAAGTGTATACATGAAGAATTTTACACATCAATTTAATGGGCAGTTTAAGCTTTGAATGGAGCTATAGGCAAAACCAATACACACCAGGTTAACTATGGTCCAAATATACTCCAGCAAACTCAATTTCACATTCCTTTAAAGAGCACATGGGCTAAAAATTGGAAATGGCCTATTTGTATGAGGAGAGATCAAGATGCACAATTATTTATGCCCAATCAAGGTGATGTGATCAGCACACATTCTGACAGCCCAGTTCCATGATTGTGGCATGGAACACAGCATAAACCATGCTGCATGCGCAGCAAGAGGCACAGGATCATTTGAGGTGAGCATGAGCCAAAATTAGCCTGCAGGTCTTGAAGCTGGTGTGCACCTCTGTAACAGAAATGGAACTGTTTCTGAAAACTGTGTGAGCTCCTTCAGACACACAATACTGTACTTGCACCAGATCTCTCACAACAGATGAAAGCCAGAACCACCTCACCAGAAAGTTCCTTTCTGATGCTTTTAAACAGTGCTAGTGGGTGTTCCTTCTGCAGTTGAACACTTGATCAGCTGCGTGTATTTAAGAGAGAGCTTAACAGGACCTGCCAGGTCCAAAATGGCAGGTCTACAGCCAAATCAGTACTTGATGCTGACTAACATCATGATTGCTATGTAGTTCTGAAGCATGTATAATATGGCTGCACAACTCCATTCCAAATATTGTGATCAGGACAGACCACCAGCAGTGGTCCCCACCATTTTTATCTTTTCCAGGCATCTGTGCAAAGCCAAATTTTGCAACTGACTTTATTTCACATTTTCTTTCCAAGATTATTATATTGCTTATGTTTTATTCTTCATATTTTAAGTTTTCATAGTTTGTAAATAGCAGGTTGAAGAAGTTACTTCCCTGATGACTGATTAAATGATTGAACAGGAAATGGTAAAGGAGCAACATTAACGTGCGATTTTAGGATTTTTTAATCATAAAGATTCCTCAACCATGCTTCAAACTCACCTGGAAAATCTACATTCTGATTTTTAAGAATCTAAAAGTAGAAGAAATGCAGTGAATGGGAATCTTCGGAGGCATGAGTCTAGCACTGATGTATCAGCAAGAGTTATTTATGATTATCAGTTTTTCACTTGTAAGTGATTATATAATATTGAGAGATGAAATACTGCTGAATTTTCTTTGAGCACTTTCCAGATGGCCTTGCCTCAAACAGGTTAGTCCATTGAGGATCCAGCTACAGAGTGTACCATCGTAGTCTAAATGGTAGGAAGTCTGGGCCAGCTGGTTGAGTGACAGGAGCAAGTGCACTGGCAGGGGAGCAGACATGCAGTCATGCAAACAGAGGACAACTGCTGCCTCTCTTATGATGCCAAGGCTGAAGTTGTTGGAGTTGTCATGGAGAATTTCACTATGGTGCTGAGTGCTGACCACTTTTTTATTGGATAGAAAAGCCGTCATATTCTGTAAAAAGTCTTGAGGTAACTTGACTTCTCCATGCATTGTATGCAGGTTTTCTGTTGGGCTGACCCAAGTATTTCCATATGAGCCACCTTCTTAGGTAGATCAGACTAAATTTCTCTGCAGCAGAACTAATATGTGGCCTTGCCCTCTGCTGAATCTGTGGCATCTTATCCTCCTGCTATAGCTCCTGTGCACTTGTATCTGGTAGTCAGTGTATGTTGATCTGTCCTCTATCCTACCCTCAAAATCTGGAATTAAGAGTCTAATGATGATCGTGAATCTTTTGTTGATTGTTGGAAAACCCATCTGGTTCATTAATGGCCTTCAGGGAAGGAAACTGCATCCTTACCTGGTCTGGACTACATGTGACTCCAGATCCACAGCAATGTGGTTGACTCTAAACTGACCTCTGGGGTGGGCAATGAATGCTGGCCCAACCAGTGACACCCTCATCCTGAGAATGAATTAAAGAAGAGTCTACATAGTATCATTATCTGGACTGCTACTTGCAAGAATAAGGTCAAGTTGTAGTGCATATCTCAAGCACTGTGGTCCACCTTCTCCTCTGACTGAAGGGCCTTGATATTCTAAGCAGCTGAAATGAAAGACAAAAGATTAACCGTGGTATGAATGAGAACAAAAGGAAAGAAGTGGGTGTCTGAAATTTGTCATGCACGGTGTATTGGTTGAGGGAGAGGTTGAAAGAGACAGTGATATAAAGAAAATATACCCAGTGTCTCCAGTACCTTCACCCTAACCCTTCCCATGACAGCCAGGATGTTTTAAACCAGAAATAGAGGATGCGTGAACTGTTTTGTTTTCTTTCCACTGGCAGCTTCTTGTTTGTTGTTGTACCAATTCTCCTGTGGGAAAGAGTCAACTGTGTTAGTTAAGGGTTTAGAGAATGTGTCTAATTCAGTTGAGCCGCTGAGCAAGTGCATGTGCGATGGAACTTGTGGGTAAATGAAGTTTGTGATAGTTGTAAGTTTGTGAGTATATGATAATGATGTTTAATAAAGTATAGTGCAACGATTGCAGCACTGTGCAGAGATCTTGTGGAAAGGGAGTGTTGTAAGTGCTTTGTTTATTGAAACTGTTGGTGGCCTGGCTGTGATGAGAAAGTATTTTAGCAGATTTCTTATCTTTACAACTCCTATTAGATCATTGATTTTATTTCCCCCTCTGGAGCCATATTATTGTGGCATTTCTTTTAATATTAATTTCCTCATTTACCCTCCTCCTCCTTCCTCCAGTAGACAGCTTGAGAGGTGGGGAAATGCGGATAAGGGAGAACAATGTTCCTATTTCACTTCTGTCATGGCAGCTAATCTCCAACACAACATCAGAGGGACATTGTATCTCCTGTCTCTCTCCTTCAGCCATTTCCTCCATAACTTGGACTCCTAATTTTACATCTGCAATCATGTTCCCTTTAAGAAATGTTGCCTGCCCATAAGTACCATCCTGGTGCCTCCTCCCATCACCAAAGGAGTAGAATGGTCCAAACTGGCTGCAGGCACAGATCGTTATTATTGACTTGCAGCATGGATTTTGCCTCCATTAGTACCATCTGATGCAGGTAGTCTGCAAATTCCCCATCCATGTATCCATTTTTACACATAATTCAATTCATAGTCCAGCGACTTCAGGAATGAAAGGGTAAAGCTTTGCTAAACTATAACCTCTGGGTAAATCAACTAACCTTTTTTTGATCTGACCATGTTGAGTGTAAAATTTGCCAGGCCTGCACAAGCTTGAGTGCACTCATTCAATACAGGGAGTTGATGTTGATTGCTGACTGTTCAGGTGAAAACATTGAGTTGACAGTGGCAACATACTGAGCCAAGATTATTGCATGCTTTTCACATCAATTAGGCAGCTGTTGCTATAGAAAGGATTTGGTCTTCTCAGAAGAATGAGCAAGTAGGATAATCAGCGTAAAATAATGTTTAAGAGAATCTAAGAACAAAATATGTTTTTAAAACCATGCAGACAGTATATGTGTATTTGCATTTAATCTGTAGGTTATTGTACTACAATTGTTTTAATATTTCTTTAGTTTTTATAGATGTTTGGATGGCAGTGACAGCAGGATTTACATTCCACTCAACGTACCTGTTCTCATTGTTATGTTTTGAATGTATATGTACTGGATAGCCCAATTGAACAAAGTCTTGCACTACAGGCAACTGGGTCCTGGGTTTGGATGCCTGCAGGATTCACTCAGCTATTCATTCTTTCAAAGATGATAAAATAATCCATGTTAGAAATGGGAGATGGAGCGGTCAGGGGTGGGTACGTTCTTGGAAAAAAGCAGTTTGCTTCACAGACTATGCATAGTTTCATAAGTACTGTCTTCAGGTACTTTTGGGGGTTGCCAATAGAAGCGAAAACCAACACAATCTAATGCTACTAAATAACTAGATAAAATACTAATTAAATTTGTCGTCTCTTTATAGATAGGTCTCTTAGACAATAACAGAAATCACACGATTGTGAGAGCATCGCATGCAATTATCTGTTAAGTCTCTCTGGTCAAATTACTCCTGAGACCACACAACTATCTTGCACTGAATTTACCCAACTCGAGCATCACTGCAGTTTGTACAAAAACAAATCCTATTCAACTGTAAACAATTCAAAGCCTAAAAGCTGGTAACAGTTAAACATGTGAATTTCTTCATATGGAGGGAATTAAATCCAGAAAGCCAGTCTCGGCATAAGTAGTTTAGAAGGGACGCATACCTTCCTCAGAGACACTTTTATTTTCCCTCTCATTGCTCCTCACTGAAGATAGTATCTTGATTTGAAGTACAGATTCATAGGTAGTGGTCATTTGGCAAGCTATCATGGAAGTACCAAAGCCATATCGAGTCTTGCTTTCACACAGATGCAGGGTTCACTGGTTAGTTGCCTAAGTGGGGAACATGGCTGATTTTTCATCTTCATGACACAGACGTGAATGGAACCAAACTGTCTTGCTGACATTGCCATTAACATTACTCAACTCAGGGATTGTATCTAGGCCTTCCTGATCTGTATGGCCTGATACCTAGTGCACTTACCCAAAGAGAAACAGCTGTACTTAGTGCTCCTTTTAAAACAAAATTCTAAAATTAGTTTTAACTGAAGACGCCTGTAATAGTTTTTTAAAATTCATTTGTGGGATGTGGGTGTCACTGGCTGGCCAGCATTTATTGCCCCTCCCTAATTGCCCTTGAGAAGGTGGTGGTGAGCTGCCTTCTTGAACCGCTCCAGTCCACCTGCTGTGGGTTGACCCACAATGCCATTAGGGAGGGAATTTTAGAATTTTGACCCAGCAACAATGAAGGAACAGCAATATATTTCCAAGTCAGGATGGTGAGTCGCTTGGAGGGGAACTTGAAGGTGGTGGTGTTCCCATATTCCCATATTTCTGCTGCCCTTGTCCTTCTAGAGGGAAGTAGTCGTGGGTGTGGAAGGTGCTGTCTGAGGATCTTTGATGAATTTCTGCAGTGCATCTAGTAGATAGTACACACTGCTGCTACTGAGCGTCGATGGTAGAGGGGTTGGATGTTTGTGGATGTGGTGCCAACCAAGCAGGCTGCTCTGTCCTGGATGATGCCAAGCTTCTTGTTGGAGTTGCACCCATCCAGGCAAGTGGGGCTATTCCATCATAGCCCTGACTTGTGCCTTGTAGATGGTGAACAGACGTTAGAGAGTCAGGAGGTGAGTTACTTGCCACAGTATTCCAAGCCTCTGATCTGCTCTTGTAGTCACAGTGTTTATATGGTAACCTTGGGACATTTCATTATGTTAAAGGTATTACGTAAATATAACTTGTTGTTGTTTTTGTTGTAGGTAACCCTGATTTTAGATTTTAAAAACCTAAAGATTGCAAGAAGAAGAGAAAACTGATGAGGAGTTTCACAGACCTGGAAAACAATGGGTTAATGCTAGGAATTATTTCAATGAGGTTGATTTCATCAAAATGACATGCACTGAAGAGGAAGAGCATGTAGACTGATTGCAGCTGAGCAAGAAAACCGCTTCAATATTTATATTACATGAGGCCCACTTCTGACCAACACCAGAAGATAGTGAGATTATATTTGAAGGCGTTCTGGTACATTTACTTGTTTTTATTCACCAATGTGAAATATTTTCCTATAAATCAAACCAAATTGTGTTTTAATCACAAAGAAAAGATTTTGCTGCAATATATGGAACAAAATTCCAAATCCATTTTTTAAAATCTTTACGTACAGAAGAAATGGGGTAAAACAGATTGTGAAGTTGGACACAGTAAGGACTGCAGAAGCTGGAAGCCAGAATCAATAGATGTGAAGCTGGAAAACCACAGCAGGTCAGACAGCATCCGAGAAACAGGCAATTCAATGTTTCAGGCTGAAACTCTTTGTCAGGACTGGGGAAGGGAAGGGGACCCAGACCTCTGCCTGCTCTTTGTAGGATTTGTGGAACAATTTCCCTTCCACAACTACATGGGAACCATCCTTCACCTCTTTCTCTGCTATATTGATGACTGCATCGGTGTTGTCTTGTGCTCCAGTGAAGAGCTCAAGCATTTCATCAACTTCGTCAACGCCTTCCACCCTGCCCTCAATTTCACCTGGACCATTTCTGACACCTCCATCCCCTTCCCGGACATCTCATACTCCATCTCCGGAAATCAACTTACCACTGACATCCATTTCAAACCAACTGACTCCCACAGCTAAGTCAACTACACCTCTTCTCACCCACTCTCTTGCAAAAACGCTAACCCATACTCTCAGTTCCTCCACCTCCGCTGCATCTGTTCCCAGGATGATGCATTCTACTCCAGAACATCCCAGATATCCTCCTACTTTAGGGACCCTAGTTTCCACTCCTCTGAAATTATGGATGCTCTCAACTGCATCTCCTCCATTTCCTGCACTTCTGCCCTCAAACCACCCCCCCAACAACAATAAGGATAGAGCCCCCTTAGTCTTCACGTACCACCCCACCAACCTCCAAATCCAATGCATCATCCTCCGACATTTCCGCTGCCTACAATCAGACCCCATCACCAAAAAGATATTTCCTTCCCCATCCCATCCATTGTCCGCAGGGACTGTTCATTCCAGGATTCCCTCATCAGCTCTACACTCCCTGCCAACTTCTCCACCACACCCAGTACCTTTCCCAGCAACCACAAGAGGTGCAACACCTGCCCCTACACCTTCCCTCTCACCTTCGTCCAAGGCCCCAAACAATCCTTCCAGATCCAGCAGAGACTCATCTGTGCTTCATCCAACCTGATCTGTTGTATCCGTTGCTCCCGATGTGGTCTCTTCTATACAGGGGAGAACTAACACAGATTCGGAGACTGGGGGTTTGTGGATCATCTGTGCTCTGCACGCATCAACCAACCTGACCTTCTGGTTGCCATCCATTTTAATTCCCCCTCCCATTCACCTGGCGGCATGCCCATCCTTAGCGTCCTCCACTGTCAGAGTGAGGCCAAACATAAACTGGAGGAACAACACCTGATATTTTGCCTTGGGAACTTAGAGCCCAATGGCCTCAATATTGACTTCACCAGCTTCAACATCCCTCCACCACCAGCCTTATCCCATATCCACCATATCCAGCCCTCCTCCTCCTCCTTGCCTCCTGACCTGACCTAACCTGTCCATCTTCCTTCTCAACTATCCACTCCACCCTTTCCACTGACCAATCACAATAACCCCGACCTGCATCCACCTATCTCCATCCCACCTACCCTTCTATTTACTTCTAGGCTCCCTGACCGCTCCCCAGTCCTGATGAAGGGTTTTGGCCCGAAACGTTGACTTTCCTGCCTCTCGGATGCTGTTCTGACCTGCTGTGCTTTTCCAACTTCACATCTATTGACTGTGAAGTTGGACAATCATTCTCAGCGATTCATGCCCATTTCACACAGTGTTATGGTATGGACCTTATGGTGATGGATTTTGTCCAGAACAACAGAAAGCTTTTATAAAAGTTGAAAGAAGGGAAGTGACAGTTAGATGTGCAGCTTGTCCTCTATAAGCACCATCCAGGTAACCAGGTCCAATGCCTATAGAAATTTATAACATAACACTGTTATAATCCAAAAGGTAATTGTATTTCAACAGAATTCAAGTCTACACTTCTTTCTGAGAACTTTATTTCATTTAGCTACACCTTACTGATAACTTTCTTTTAATATTTTCTTATCAACCTTGTGGGAGATGTTATTACACACTTTTGAGCTGGTGGGACTTAAACCTTGGTCTCCTAGCTCAGCAGTAGGGACACTACCACAGGGCAACAATAACTATTACGCCACTAATTACTAGCTCTCCATATTCATATCACCAATTCGAACCCAATGAACTCTAATTACTAAATTTATCACCTGTTCCATCATTCCATTTGGTGTCAGGCATTCCTTCAGAACATATTAGTTATTTTAATCAGTCTCTTCAAACACATTATGATATACCTCATGGGCTGGTGGAACTTGAACTAACCCTCTGGTCTACAGATAAGGACACTAACACAAGACCCATTTTCAGACCATATTGAAGATAACAAACAACACTTCCCCTTGATAGCCAACACATGAGTAGCCAAGTACAAGGCTGTTCACCATTTGCCTGTGGAATCAAGGATCCATCTTGTGTTTCCTTTCCCGTCATTTTTGTTCAATTCCCCTGCAAAGGGTTGAGAAGCCCTTTTTCATTCACTCCCACTACGTCAAATTACACTATCATGGATGTTCAGTTCCCAGCATATTATACAAGTTTGGACTTGGCCCCGTGACTAATTAGTTTCATCTATGAAAATAAATTTGATTCACAATTTTGCATTCTATTAGAATTAATGCTGGGTCTTAGCCAATCTCGTTATTTGAAAAGTTTGCAGGTGATACAAAAATGCACTATGTGGTTGAGAATGAGAATTATCAGAAAATTATTGATTAATAAGAAAGTTGTAGAGTTCAGAAAACAGCCAGTCAGCTGCTCATGTGGGCAGAAATGTGACAAATAGAGTACAATCCAAAAAAGTGTGAGGTAATGCCTTTGGGAGGGGGAAAAATGGAAAGGGAATAAAGAATAAATGGTAAGATAGAGATCAGAAGGACCTTGGGAGTCCATGTCCACACATTCCTGAAGGCAACACGACAAGCTGATAGGATGGTTAAGAATGCATCCTTTTCTCCACTAGCTGAAGCATGGCATACAAGACCAGGGAGATTATGCTAGAACTGAATAATACACTATTTAGGCCACAGTGACAGTTCTGGTCCTTTACTGCAAGGGAGGATGAACAAATCAGAGACAGAGGAGATTTATGAGGATGATTGCTTTAACTTTGAGGACAACTTGAATGGGCTAAGATTTTTCCTTTGAAACAGAGGTGCCTGAGGGGAGAATTAATTGTGGTGTCTAAAATTATGAGGAACCAAATGAAGGATAGAAAGGACTTATTTCCCTTTGCAGATAAGTAACTAACCAAGAAATCAGAATTAATTTTTTTTTAAATGTACTTTTTCAGGAGATATGACATCTTGGCAAGGCCTGAATTTTTGCTGATCCCAATTTTCCTTGAACTGATTATTTTGCAAGGTCATATGAGAGGTCATTTTAAGAGTCAACTGGATTATTGTGGGTCTAGAGTCACATGTAGATCAGACCAGGCAAGAACAGCAGATTTCCTTCCCTAAAGGACATTATGAACCAAATGCATTTTTATGACAAACAATGATAATTTCATCGTCACCATTAGTGATACAAGCTTTGCATTCCAGATGTTTTTAATTTTAAAAAATCCACTTACTACCGTAGTAGGATTTAATCACGTCTTCAGAGCATTAGCTTGAGCCTCTGGAGGCTAGTCTTGTGATAACGCCCCTGCGCCACCATCTTCCCATAAGGTGATTAGAGGGAAAATGAGTTTTTTTTAATCACAGAGAGGGTGATAGCAGTCTGGAACTCACTGAGATGCTAGTAAAGACAGAAACCCACACTGGAATGAGCAAACACTTGGGTGTGCTCTGGAAGTGCCATAAACTGCAAGGCCACAGGCCATGCATTAGAAGTGGATCAGTACAAACATGATAGTTTGAAAGGACCTCTGTGCCCTGAATTTTAACAATTCTATGAACTGTGGCTTCCACAAACAGATGATTGTCAGTTTCATATTGTTTGGCAGAAAAATAAAATACTGTTAATACAGCCTGTAAACATAGTGGGTAGGCTTTCCTCAAAGTTGCCTGGGTGTAAATATAGCATGAGCAGAGAGAAAGACTTGTCAAGAAAGATGGCATTCCTAAAAGAAAGCATGCTTCATCCTGCATGTCCTTATTTCTCTTGTCTCTTTACACAATACTTACCTTAAGCCAGGACAGTACAGATGAAGATCTACTCCATTCCACTCATTAATGGACTTGGGAGCAGGAGTAGACCATTCAGATATGGAGCCTGCTCTGCCTTTCAACTAGAGGTATTTTATTCAACCTGTTCAGACATGTTATAGCACACTGTGAAGCAGGTGGGACTTGAACTGGACCTTCTGGCCCAGAGGCACCACAAGAGCACTAAAACCGAAAGAATGAACCACACCGATTGAGACTGAAATCTGAATCCAGTTCCTTGGACCGCTCAGCGACACAGCTATTGTAGATTTTAAATCCATCTCCCTCACTAGGCCACAACAACAAGGCCTGCCATCCAATTAGATCATGACTGATTTGTGCCTCTGCTCTAATTGACTGGCTGTATATTCTTTACATGACAAAAAAATCCTCAGTATCAGTTTTGAGGGAGGTCCAGTCATCCTGACATCTATAGCTTTGTTGAGGAGAGAACTCGAAATTTCTGCTCCACCTTGTGTGAACAAAAACCTTTCAGTTTCCCTACTAAGTGATCTAACTTTAAAAATGTATCTCTTCCTTCTTCATTTGTTTGTCAGAAAAAAATAGTTTCTTTATATGTATCCTACTAAATCATTTTAACATTTTAAACACCTTGCATAGGTCATCCCTCAAACATCTATATTCAAAGCCATGTTTGGACAGAAGATCACATGGTTTGGCCTCTTTGCCCAAAGTGACCAGCCTCGTCTGGTTATTCATTTGTAACTGTATTTTCTTTCAAAATCCTTCAGAAAATCAAACAGAAGAGAAGAATGTTCGAAAATTAATCCAAGAGAAACCAGTGGGCACAACGGAATACAGAGTAGGTATTCTCCAATTCTAATACTTACTTTGCCTGTCTTTATTGTGAACATTACAGATGGAGATACTGTATATGGTTCTTTTTACAGGCAGGAGTGGAGGACACACTGTGTAGCATAGCCCTGAAGTTCAACAGTACACCAAATCAACTGGTTAAATTAAACAAGTTGTATTCACAAAGTATTGTTCCAGGGCAGGTATGTGAATAGTTACTGACAAGAAGAACCGCATATCTAGGAAATCCCAAAAAAGATCAGGAACTCTTCAGCACACAGTGGTTTAGAGTGTTGTTGTCTTTTTCTTGAATTCTCTGCCTAAAGGCAGGTCTGACTCTCGTTACTATGACCTTAACCATGGATTATGCACAGAAGGCAGATACCAAATCTACCTCAGCCAGAATGGGGTAATTGAACCTCACGCTAATGGCATTAATCTGATTCAGACCAGCCATCCTGCCAACTGAGCAAACTAACTCCCCTAGGAGACTGAGTTGCTGGCAACATACATTTTTTGTGCATGTTGTAGCTTGCATCTGTGGATAGCAAAGATAGAGTTTCCAGTTTCTTTCCATTGCATGGCTTTCTTGCTCATACTGCATCCTGTAAAGATAGAGTTTCCAATTTCTTTCCATTGCATGGCTTTCTTGCTCATACTGCGTCCTGTTAGCATGTTGGAAAGATTAGTAATCTGATACTTGTTGGCCACATTGCAAACATACTTTCCTTGACCATCAATGCTGGAGTAGAAGCTTTTGTTTCAGAGGCAGTGAGCTAGCCATGGTGCCACAAGACCACTTAAACAATGTCTAACAGAAAAAAAATGTTTGTTTCCGGTTGAACATTAAGGAATCTGTTTACAGTACTCTAACGTGAGTGTGTAACAGGGGAGAAACCATTTCTCTGATATTTTTCATACCTATTTAACCTTTTACTGTTCAGGCACATTTTTCCAATCCTAACCCCAAAAATGTGATGAACAAATGGTGTTGAATTAAAGTTTGAATTTTAACAGTTTAAAATCCAAATTCTGATGTATTAAGGTGCATACAATCACACCCATACACCCCCACTGTTATTAATTGTAGCCATGGTTACCTACATAGGTCATGGAATACAGTAGTGGATTTAACAACTGAACCAGAGATCAGGGGCTGAATTTTCAAAGGGAATGGGTCCTGAAAACTATAAGACTGAGCATTGATAAGGTTTCTCCACCGTTCCAAATGTCACCTGGATTTGAGGCTGGCAAGGTCAGCTGCTCTCACAAAATGGGCAAGCAGTTAGCCTGATTAAGAGCCTTGTTAACCAGGGATTAAGGATGTGGGATTTTCTAGTCACCTCCATTTTCTCAACATAGTGTGTCAACATAGTTAACCAGAGGTGTGCACCCAACAGCAAAGTAGGGTGCCACTGCTCTAGGTATGCTTACAGGATTTCCTTACTTGCCTTGGGGAGACACAGCTAAAAGCCTGGCTGATGTTTTGTACATTTTTAATTGAAGTTTTTAAAAAGGAACTGAAAAGACACTTCTTTTGAATCAACCTCTCACTTATTTTTTATTAAGTCAGGTGCTCTGGATGAAGCCTCTGAATGGTCTTCCAGCTTAGAGAACACAAATCTTGCCCACTGCAGCTAGCTGTGAGCTTACTTGAGCTGTTGTCATTTAGGGCTATGATACTGATCCCTGCCTAAAATATATGGAGGATTGCTCAGAAACAAAATCTAACCTGGTCGATTTCTTCCCAATCACTTAGGATGTTAGGAAGAGTGATGTATGAGACCCACTCACCAAGAAGCTGTTCACTAGAACTCAGTTCAGTTTCCATCAGAGTCACTTGTTTCCTCACCAAGGCCATGATCCAGACTTGAGCCCTGAGTGTACTTCCCAATAACTTGAAGTAGTAATTCTCAAACAGTGTAGAGTGTCCACCTACATCATTTCCAGTTCCCTCAGAAAATAATTTTATGCACAGAACTCTAACAATGAATGTAATCTGAAATGAGAATTTTTCCTGCAGCAGCTGTATGTTCCTGATCCAGAAGTGAGTGAAGAAAGCCCCATATCCTCAAGTCCCAGGCAGTCACAGACTCTTTCTTCATCAGATATAGAGTATGACAAACCTTTGGTAAGTTTTACCCAGCAAATAGAAAAGTACACCATTGCAATATCCAGTTAAATTCCTCTCATAGTTAGGCTTTAGCTAATCCCTTTTTAAAAAGTGGCTTTGTGCTTCTCAGGAATATTTTTGTCAAATTGGAAAAGCATCTTGTAACATCTCAAAAAGAGCAGGAGAAAAAGCAGTATAACTTTAAGAATCTTTGTGGGGAAGAGCTGAAATGGTGAAAACATGAACCTGGTAGCTGTTTAGAAAGGACTGGATAAATTTATATCTGTGAAATGTACATAGGAAGCTATTAGTTGGAGAATCATGATAAAGAAACTGTTGGGAGGTTCGAAAGGAACTAATAATTTCCTACCCAAAATATTAATATATTAGCTAAAAAAGGACTGGTTAAAAGGCTGTGATAAGTGCATGAATACAATGATGCTATATCAGAGATGCTTCTAAATTTAGATTCTGATAGCCTGGGATTTCTATGAAGCAATAGCTAAATGAGGACTACTTAGTATTAACTTGGATAAAATTTTACCCTTATTGAAGTAGGTTATTCCACTCTTGAGGATGAGGAAAAACTGGCAGAATTGCATCTATCCAACAGAAATTGGTAATTGTTCCAGCACATCCACAGACTATTTGGCATAAATCTTTCACTCCTACTTGGAGAAACTATTTATGGAAATTACAGGAATACAGAAAGGAAACAAGAAATAAAATGCGAGAAATAAGATAAACGATGGCCTGGCAATAAGTAGACCTGTGCACAATCCACTATTTATTGCCTTGGTTATGTTTTGGCCTTAGCCCTTCCACTAGTTCTTTTAATAAAACGTAATGTTGTAGCAAACCAGTCTGTAAATAGAATGAAAGCAAGACCTATACATCCATGTGCCATTATGGTGGGCGTTTGTACTTCGTATCAAGGAAAATAAAGATTTGCCTTTTTTATAGCCTTTTTTAGCTTGTCATGTCCAAAAATGCTTAACAACCAATGAAGGAAACACAACAAGCAAGTTCCTATAAACAGCAACATGAGAATGACCAGATAATGTTTTTAGAGAATGTTGTTTGTAAGGTAATGTCAAAATCACATGACACCAGGTTATAGTCCAACAGGTTTATTTGAAAACACTAACTTTTGGAGCGTTGTTCCTTCATCAGATGTAGTTGGTCAATAAACCAGCGAGAACTCTCCTGCCTTTTTAAGAATAGATGCCATGAGATCCAGCATCCACAGGACATTTGAGGTCAAAGTTAATTTCTAATCTGAAAAAAGGGTGAATAGATAGAAGGAGTAGTTTCTCAGATCATCTGCTGTTTAGTCTTAAATTCACAGGTGGGATAATTTGCCTTCAAATTATTTATGTAAAGACACAATGAAGAAATAAGGTGACATGAGGAAAATGTTCTTTCACAGTGAGGTTTAAGACCTAGGTGAACTTCTTGAGAATATGATGGAGGCAGATATAATTGAGACTTTCAGAAGGGAACTGGGATTCATACCTGAAGAGGGACAACTGCACAGTTGAGAGGAAAGGGCAGAGGAGTGAGACTAACGGAGGTCCTTTTACAGGGATCTGGAATGGACACAAGAGGCTAAGTGACCTCAGAGATCCTTCTGTGCAGTAGCTATTTCATGACTGCTATTCTTTTAAATGTACATGTTCATAGCCTAAAGTGGTTGTCACCTGCGCCTCAAAAGTGATTTATCTGCAACCACACAATGTTTGGCTCAGAATTTCACTCCAGATTGTGACATAAAAACAAATAGAGGCCAGAGCATATGCGTTTTGTTTCCTTCTCAACAATAGCTTTACATAAATATTTAAGATCATGATGTATCAAATAATAAGAAAATAAATTGTTGGTATAAAAGAATGATTTCCAAAATTATATTTTGCAGAATAATAAGGTAACTAGTGTACTGTGTTCATAACAATCATTCTGTAATTTCCAGGATGCTGTTTCAGCAGAAATGTCCAGTCTACAGTGGTACAGTTCCCAACACTCCATACCCAGTTGCTTGTCTCCCATGTGGGACGAAGTACCCTTTTCTGAAAGATTCCTGAAAATCTGTTGCAGATATTTTACAGATGGAAAGGTAAAATACTTTATTTGTAACAGCGGACTTCAAGTTAAATGCCTCAAACTCTGTAACATTCTCAAAGCTACTTGTACTTCTTCTTACTAACTAAGAGCCAGAATACTTGGGTTCCTTGTACAGACCGAACCTTGTCTGGCTAAATAACCGGGAAATTGCATTGAAGTAATTGAGCAGATGAGTATATACAAGAACTCCTGTTAATGTGTTAGGCAACTGATTTATTTTCACTATGCATGTACCTGCATAACTGTGACTTTAACCATATTGTGATCACATGTAACTATAGGCACATTACAAAGCAGGGCAGAAGGACCTTTATTCTGCATCGACTCATACTTCTTTGTTGGAAGTCCTTGATGCAGAAAGTGGGCTCAAAAAATGGAACATTGATCATTCCACTAAATTGAGACCCCTGAGATGAATGGGCACAAATAACATACAAATGTTGTTCATTATGAAATTCAACAATGTGACAGTATGACTTAAACAAAATACGTGTTTATGCGTAGATAACACAGTGTGGAGCTGGAGGAACACAGCAGACCAGGC
>NC_063358.1:9771776-9778839 GCF_021869965.1 Rhincodon typus
TCCTCCAGCTCCACACTGTGTTATCTCTGACTCCAGCATCGGCAGTTCTTACTATCTCTGATATGTTTATACATAAACGGTTTTCCTGTATATTAATTACAGATTTTTTTGTTTGATAAATGGAACCAACTAATATTAATCATAAAATTGAATGAAAACTTGCACAGGGATTTCTTAGCATTTCCACTGTTCAGCTATCAAAAGTAGATGATTGTGTCAGATCTTAATGGTTTGATTTTAATCAAATAAACAGTTGCTTTGCAATCGTCATGTCTTACTATTTATAGTTTCTGATTTCGTTGTAGGGTGTTATAATGGGAATCCTACTCCTCACTCCTAAAAAGATCTTTTTTGATCCATACAAATCCCATCCTCTTGTTGTTGAACATGGCTGTGAAGACTATTTATTTTCTTGCGACATGGAGTCACTCATTTCAGCAGTGTCTCATAAAGATGTTTCTCAAATGAAACTTTGCATCTCTTCTCCCTTGTAAGTGACTTAAAATCAGATCAGAATATTCAAATCAGAATGTTTATTACAGACTCTCTTGAATTCAGTTTATTTGAAAAGCAATATAAATCACAATTTGGGCTTATTCAGCTGGTGATTTCTTCTACACAGTGCACTTCATGGATGTTAAAGACAAGATTACTTTTGTAACTGTTTAGAGATTTATACTGCATTGATGTTGTCCTGTGCATTATAGATCTATATATTAAATAACTGAACATTGAAAATAAAAATGCACAAGTTACACAGCAATGGTTTACATTCTTGAAATGGACCAAATGCTTTCCTATAATATCCAAAATTATTGCAGAAATTGTACAAAGTGTATGAGAAAGGGAGAGAATTCTGGCATAACTTTGCACTGGAATGTGTGAGGCCCTCCCCCCTTTCAAAATTTACAGATGCTAACAAGAGAATTTTATGGTAGTTGATGCACAGTAAATTAGCTTTGGCAGGTATGTCTGTGTGTGTATGCATATATCAGGAAATGAGGGTCAGAATCAATGGTAATACCCTCTGCTGTAATGACTCCCGAGTGAAATACTGAAAGGCGAGTGTTTCTCCTGAATCAATATGAAAAGGGAGGGGAGGGAAGATATACTTCTATAGCAGTCACTAAATTAAAGTCTAACTAATTAATTATTCCTTTTTCTTCAGCCTTAGTCTCCTGTCGTTAAAACATGACACTGGCTTATTGAGGACTTTGTGTCACTTTCGAGGGGACTCATAGCTGTTGTATCAAAGCCTCCCATATCCAGACTAATTAGTTAACCTGATTTCAAAATCATGTTTGGGGTTCTTGTAGCATTGTGTTAATGACCCCACTGCTATAGGTTCAAGTCCCACCTGCACCAGAGATGTGTTAGAAAATGTCTGATCAGGTTGATATAAAATACCTCAAAATAATGGTTGATAAATTTTATTCATGACAGTTTTAATTTGTTGAATCCTGGGAGTATTACAGTAAATCTTCATGTTTACTGGGTGGTCGGTTAGCTCAGTTAGCTGGACAACTAACTTGAAATGCAGGATACAATCAACAGCTTGGATTCAATTCCTGTACTAGCTGAGGTTACCATGAAAGTCCCAGCTTCTCAACTTTGCGGTTGCCTGACATTGGTGGCCCTTAGGTTAAACCACTATCAATTGTCTCTCTGTGATGGAACTATGGTGACTTTACCTTAACAAAATGCTATAAATATATAAGTTAAATCAACCATCAGAATGTTCTCTTCGCAGCTTAAACCCTCATTACTTTAATTAAAATCAACTACTCTCTGCTTTACTAACCTTGTAGAGCAACTACAGATCAAAACTGAAAGAAGTGAATTAAGTTAATGGGAATCCAATTGAGAGACCAGTAGATTTTAGACCAAATGAACACTGGGATGAGAAGAGTCATAATACTTGGGACATGGTCAGAGAAAGGGTAAGAGAAACACTGAAACCAGCAGAGTCTGACAGTGTTGGAAGCAGAACAGCAAGTTGGAGGCATAATCAAAGGGAATCTGGAAGGACATCAAAGACCTTCAGACAGGGTCAAAAGAGGGACATAGGCGAAGTTACTAACTAAGAATGGAAAGGCAAATCTGACTAAGCTAAATAGGTCAAAAAAGTGTTGGGAGATAAACAGAGAAAACAGAACTATTTATAAAAGCACACAGGACTATTTTGTCTCACCTACCTGACTGAAATTTGGAGTGATTTTGTAATATTCCTTTTAATTATGAAATTATTGAATGAACATTTGAAGTTGATGAAGAGAAAAAGCTATGAGAAGGGAAAAGGACTACATGATAGGTTTTGGATTGTACCAATGAAGAACCTCGCAGACACAAAGTCCTTGACATCTATGAGGAGAGGACTGACAACGATCAGGTAACCATAAATCATGTGAAACTGCCTGACAGTTAGGCAGATTGAAGGTGGACTGACAGACAGGAGGGAACTTTTCTGCAACAATACAACAGGACAGTTGAAAAAAATTAGGTGCCAATGCAAGCTGAGTCCATATCTCCTGCTGTTCCTGGCTAAAAAACAATGCAGGAAAAGCATGTAGTGAACAAGTTTCTGCTTTCCTTTTCCTGCTACATTTCTTAAGCTCTGGGAAAGCTGGTGTGCAGCCATTAAAGCCAAACTAAATGTAAAATCTGAGGCATGCACCCTCACAAATGATGTGAATACCAACTCATATTTGCAGAACAAACTATTTGTCCGAACCTAAAAAGCCCCCGTGAAACCAGATGTCAGCAGCTTGCAATAAGTTGAATTTAGCTTTCCCGTTTTAGAGAATTTAGCAATCCATAGCCCCATCCATTCTGAGAAGGCTTGGGTACAAGTTCCACACAGTGGCTCCAAATGGTCTTGCTTGTGCTGGAAAATTTCATTGCTTCACTGTTAAATTATGCAACTTTACTTTGTCTCAAGGAAGTAAACACTCTCTTTTTCTCCTTCAGAAGGAAGACTTCTGTTCAGTCTCAAACTGGAAGAAATACTGCTAACATCAACTGTAGGAAATCTCGTCCAATTAGTTTAGTAGCTCCGACCAAACACAATACCCAAAGTACGAAGATCAAAAGAACAGATTCAGTTCCTGTTGATCAAGGAACTGAAGCTTCAACAAAATTTAGCAGCATATGCCACTCGTGTCCAGATTCTCTCAGTCACATTGATGAGAAATCGTCCAATGAAACTGCAGAATTGCAGCACAGTGTAACATGCCTGGACCTGGAAGAACATGGTGAAACTGAATATAAAGAAACATTTACTATTCCAAACAGAGCAAAATGGGGAGGAGATAATTTAATAGCAGAGAATGAGAATTATTGTGATGAACAAAGTATAAGAGAAAGAAAATTTGGACCAAATGCAGATTATCATGGCAACCAACATTTAACTCATGCACTGACAGAGGAGATGTTACATAAAGAAATCAAACTAGAGAAACTCTATAATTCCAACTATGATACAGATGATAAAACTGCAGCTTTTTGTGAGATAAACCTGTCAGATCATGGATATCCTGAATATCCATGGTGTCACAGGGGAGAAAACACAGAAGGGAAACTGCTTTGCAGTGAACTATCTAGATTGAAGAAAGAAGAGGTCTGCTGTGCAATCAACAAAACCAAAGATGATCTGTTTAGTGAGTATGATAAACAGAAGATCCACACAAAGGATAGATTACCCAAACTGGCACAGAAGCATGGGTTGAAACAAGGTAAGGCATATTTGCAGCTCAATTTTGCTTTTTGCCCTAGCCTGTTGGAACAGCATATTTATGTGAATTAAAGTATTCCAGCTCTTCCCTTCATTCCCTTTATCTTTCCTCTGTTTCTATTCTGCCGTAGACTATCTCACCCAGACCTCTTTCCCATTTGAAAGAATAACCTGGAGCCCAGCTCCCAGGATTCCTCTCCTTGGTGTGTTGCCCACTAATCAGACTCTTGGCAGCTACAAGACCGTCGCCCACAGTGGCTAAGCTTATGACTTCCCTTCTTGGAAGAAAGCACCTGACCTTTCAGCTCTGTATTTCCTTGCAAGAACATACTTGGGGTTATTAACTTAAGTCATGAATTATTCAAGAATGTTTACATATATCATGTATAAGCATTTGAAGGGGTTTGTGACAATCACTGTTTTGATCCTTTTATAGAACTTAGCATTTCAGAATTGTTTTGAGAAGATAGTGGTCGGCCACCTTCTTTAATTGTTGCAGCCATCTGGTGTAGGTACAGACACAGTGCCATTAGGAAGGGAGTTCTGGGATTTTGACCCAGCAACAGTCAAGGAATGATGCTATAGTTTCTAGTCAGAACAGTGTGTGACTTGGAGGGCAACGTGAAGATTGTGGTGTTCCCATGTGTCTGCTGCCTTTGTCCTTCTAGGTGGTAAAGGTCACTGATTTGGAAGGTGCTGTGAAAGGAGACTTGGTGCATGCATCTTGTAGTGAGTGCAAACTGCTACCTGTGTGTAATGGTGACGAAGGAAGTAAATATTTAAGGTGTTCGATATGGTGCTCATCAAACGGGCTGCTTTGTCATGTATGATGCCGTGGCTATTGAGTGTTGTTGGAGTTCTAGCCATCCAGGCAACTGGAATGAATTCCATCATATTATTAAGTTTTGTCTTGCAGACAGTGGAGGAGCTTTGAGGAGTCAGGATGCTTCAGAAAAGCTAGCAGCCTGGATCTGCTGTTGCAGCCACAGCAGTTATATTATCAGAGATGCTGGAGTCGAGTCAATACAGTGTGGAGCTGGAGGAACACAGCAGGTCAGGCAGCATCAGAGGAGGAGGAAAGTCGACGTTTCGGTTCGAGACCCTTCATCAGGACTCAGGGCACCAGGGCAATGGGAGTCACAGATGAATGCAAGAGGACAGCTTTTGAAAACCACCCTAGCCCATTCCTTCAACCTCACTGACCACCCTCCATCTTTTAGCAACCCCCAACCCACAAGAAGCAAAAAAAACCACTTACCTTCTTGCCATTGGATTCCCTGATGACTATGCATTGACCAATAGCCTCTGATGGCTGGCAGCATTTACTGAGGCAGGACTTCATTGTCAAGGCTTGCCATTGACTGAGAAAGTCACCGGTCAGCTTATAAACTGATTGGTTCATGATCTGGTGAACATTCTGGGTGGTGGGGCGGCAAGTCGAGCATTACCCAATGTGCCTGCTCCAAATTTATCTTGCAACATAGAGAATTATTGCCAATGAGTGAGAATTATGTGTTAATAAAGGGACACTACCAAAGTGAAGAATGAAGATCTTATGGTTTACACAATTATTTACATAAAAATTCCAATGTTGATTAAGACTCCCATCAATGCAGAAATTCAAAAAAGTTCAAAGTGGCACCTTTTTTTGAACAAGTAGTCAAAAATAGAATAAGCATTATCATCTCTTCTATAAGGGGAACTTGTAAGTGATGTGTGTCCTCAGACATGACTGGACCTTTGTCCTTTAAGCTGGTAGAAGCCATGAGTCTGGTACGGTGCTTGTAGTCACTAAGTTCTCAATGAATCCTCCAAGCTTAGCTACTGAAGCAGGAAGGTTTGCTGTAACTTATTTACTTAGGCATTCTTTGTTCCAAGCACCAAGAAAAATCAAGATACCAGTATGTCAATTTTTCTTTAATATTACTCCAGGGAAATTATGTACTTTGCAAGTTATAGATTATGTATGTTCATTATATTAAATACAAATACCTGTATAGAATCCCCACAGTGTGGAAACAGGCCATTCAGCCCATCGAGTCCACACCCACCCTCCGAAGAGCATCCCATCCAGACTCACACCCCCTACCCTATCCTATCCCTGTATCCCTGCATTTCCCTTAGCTAACCCACCTAACCTGCATATCTCTGGACACTATGGGGCAATTTAGCATGGCCGATCCACCTAACCTGCACATCTTTGGACTGTGGGAGGAAACTGGAGCACCCGGAGGAAACCCAAACAGTCACAGGGAGAACGTGCAAACTCCACACAGACAGTCGCCCAAGGGTGCAGTTGAATCTGGGTCACTATCGCTGTGAGGCAGCAGTGCTAACCGCAGAGCCACTCAGCTGCCCAATAATTTCCTGTAGTTTTTTCTTTTCAGTTTTTAAAACATCTGTTTTTAAAAATCGAGATGAAACACACTAGAGAAGGTGAGAAGGCCCCATGTCCTACTCACAACCATTTACATTTCTACCTCTTTTCACTTCTATCAGTTGTCAGCAAGAGTGAAATAGTTGTAGCTTGCAGAAGTGATGAAAAGTAGTGTCAATTGAACAGGTTTAACTGCAACTAAACTATCCTCTGCTTTACATCTTCATTAATACTGAGAAGAAACATTGCTGCTTTCGGCTGTAACATATGAGATTTTATTACAACATATTAGGGGGTCTTGTGGTGCAGTGACAGTGTCCCTGCCTGTGCCTAACAGGTCAGGGTTCAATCCCATCTACCTTGGAGGTGGGTTACAACATGTCTGAACTGATTAATTAAAAATTATTTATAAGAAAACAAGGTAATCATGAATTTGAGATAACAAGGTGTAGAGCTGGATGAACACAGCAGGCCAAGCAGCATCAGAGGAGCAGGAAGGCTGACGTTTCGGGCCTAGACCCTTCTTCAGAAATGGGGGAGGGGAAGGGGGTTCTGAAATAAATAGGGAGAGAGGGGGAGGCAGATAGAAGATAGATAGAGGAGAAGATAGGTGGAGAGGAGACCAAAACAGAATCCCCCTCGTCCTCATGTACCACCCCACCAACCTCCGGATCCAACGCATCATCCTCCGACACTTCCACCATCTGCAATCCGACCCCACCACCAAAGACATTTTCCCCTCCCCACCGTTATCTGCTTTCCGGAGGGACCACTCTCTCCGTGACTCCCTTGTCCGCTCCACACTCCCTTCCAGCCCCACCTCACCCGGCACTTTTCCCTGCAACCGCAGGAAGTGCGACACCTGCCCCTACACCTCCCCCCACCACCCCCATCCCAGGCCCCAAGAAGACTTTCCACATCAAGCAGATGTTCACCTGCACATCTGCTAATGTGGT
>NC_063358.1:9779339-9829873 GCF_021869965.1 Rhincodon typus
ATACTGCATCCGCTGTTTCCGTTGTGGCCTCCTCTACATCGGGGAAACCAAGCGGAGGCTTGGGGACCACTTTGCAGAACACCTACGCTCGGTTCGCATTAAACAACTGCACCTCCCAGTCGTGAACCATTTCAACTCCCCCTCCCATTCCGCAGACAACATGTCCATCCTGGGCTCCTGCAGTGCCACAGCGATGCTACCCGAACGTTGCAGGAACAGCAACTCATATTCCGCTTGGGAACCCTGTAGTGGACTTCACAAGCTTCAAAATCTCCCCTCCCCCTACCGCATCCCAAAACCACCCCAGCTCGTCCCCGCCTCCCTAACCTGTCCTTCCTCCCACCTATCCCTTCCTCCCACCTCAAGCCCCACCCCCATCACCTACCTACTAACCTCATCCCGCCCCCTTGACCTGTCCGTCCTCCCTGGACTGACCTATCTCCTCCCTACCTCCCCACCTACACTCACCTTTACTGGCTCCATCCCCGCCTCTTTGACCTGTCTGTCTCCTCTCCAGCTATCTTCTCCTTTATCCATCTTCTATCCGCCTCCCCCTCTCTCCCTATTTATTTCAGAACCCCTTTCCCCTCCCCCATTCTGAAGAAGGGTCGAGGCCCGAAAGGTCAGCCTTCCTCCTCCTCTGATGCTGCTTGGCCTGCTGTGTTCATCCAGCTCTACACCTTGTTATCTCAGATTCTCCAGCATCTGCAGTTCCTACGATCTCCGTAATCATGAATTTGTTGTCAGCTGCAGCTTCGTAACATTAAGAAAAACTTAAGTTACCAAACATGTCAGCAAACAGTAATCCCGAAAGATATAATCTCCTTTCCTTTTCACATTACTGTATTGATTGTGATTTTGCAAGTGAGAATAACGCTATTATTAAAGGACTTAGATTGAAAATTGTAGAACAAAGTTTATGAAAGAGACTTGCCATTTTGAAGGCAGTACAAAGATTAACCACTTCTAAAAGTGAACCTTTACTTTAAATGGGAAAATTAAATACGTGAAAATTATAATTAACCTTGAACTGCTAATGGATAAAATTTGGCAACATAAGCTTCCAGCTCACAAACCATGACATTGATAGCCTCATTAATGAACCAGCATTAAAGCTGTTGAAATATCAAATTAACTACACTAATGAAACATCTTCTAATGTGTTTTCATCAGTTCTTGATTATTATTTCACTGTTGCAGTAGAAACTAAACTTCAATGTGAATGCTTCACTGCAAGAAACTGCTTACGACCTTGGAAAATGTATTTCCAAATATAACATGGTATTCCTGAAAAAAGACACATTTTGTCGTAGTGTCTCACTTGCGCTCATCAGGGCGAAGATGAAAGACTGACAATGTGTGTCAACAATAGTCAAGTTCCATGCTAACAAACAACAATTTGCAACACTCATGTGAAATACAATCTCCATTCACCCCATCGAAAGAAAATTGGGGAAATGACCCCTGCAGAACATGCTATTATTGATCTTCCAGCTTGTATGTGGTATTTAGGATGAGATGATCTTGGATTATTAGAACATAGACCATAGAACAGTACAGCACAGTACAGGCCCTTCGGCCCACGATGTTGTGCCAAACTTTTACCCTAAACCTAAGGTCTATCTAACCTCCACCCCTACCTTATACTGTCATTCATCGGCCTATCTAATAGCCGCTTAAATGCCCCTAATGAGGCCGACTCCACTACCCTCTCTGGCAATGCATTCCACGCCCCTACCAATCTCTGAGTAAAGAACCTACCTCTGACGTCTCCCCTATATCTACCTCCACTCACTTTAAAACTATGTCCCCTCGTAATAGCTATCTCCACCCTTGGAAAAAGTTTCTGGCTATTATTTGAAAAGGAAAATTTAATATTTATGGGTGGCACGGTGGCTGAGTGGTTGGCATTGCTACCTCAATGCTGGGGACCTGGGTTCAATTCCAGCTTTGGGTGACTGTGTTGAGTTTGCATGTTCTCCCCATGTCTGTGTGGGTTTCCTCCAGGTGCTCCGGTTTCCTCCCACAGACCAAAGATGTGCAGGTTAGGTGGTTTGGCCATGCTAAATTGTCCAGGGATGTGTAGACCCGTTGGATTAGTCATGATAAATGTGATGTTGTGGGATTGTGATAGGTGACTGAATGTAGTTGGGATGCTCTTCAGAAGGTCGGTGCAGACTCAATAGAATGAATGGCCTCGTTCTGCACTGTAGGAGTTCTATGATTCTCTAAAACAAAGACATCAATTGAAAGATGCAGTCAATTTTGTATTCACTTTGCTAAAGTTAAGAATATTTCTTTCTTCTAATTTGTCACCTTCCTTTTTCCTTTCCCTCCCAATAATGCCAACTCTCATAAGACTATAAGAAATAGGAACAGGAGTAGGTTGTTTGGTCCCTTGAGCCTATTTAGTAGGATCACGGTTGATCCAATATTCCTCATGTGCACCTTCCTGCCTTTCCTGTAACTCTTGATTCCCTGGCGGATCAAGAATCTATTTCAGCCGTGAATATACACAAGGACTCTGCCCCCACAGCTCTATGGAAAGGAGTTCCAGAGACTTACCACCCTCTGAGAGAAGAAATTCCCCCTCATCTCATTTTTAAATTGGCACCCCTTAATTCTGAGACTATGCTGTCTAGTCCTAGACTGTCCCATGAGGGGAAATATCTTCTCAGCCTTTACTCTGTTCAGCCCCTTAAGAATGCTATATGTTTCAATTAGATCATCTCTCATTCTTCTAAACTCCAGTGAGTAGAGTCCCAACCTGTTTAGCCTTTGGTCATAAAACAATCCCTCCAATCCAGGAATCATCCTTGTGAACCTTCACTGAACTGTGTCCAATGAAATATTAACTTTCCTTAAATAGAGGGACAATATGTGCTCACAGTATTCCAGATGTGGTCTCACCAGCTCCTTGTACAGTTGTAGTAAGAGTTCCCTGCTCTTATACCCCAACCCCCTTGAAATAGGGACCAAAATTCCATTAGCCTTCCTGATTACCTGCTGCACCTGTGTCCTAGCTCTCTGTGTTTTGTGCACAAGTACCCCCCACGTCCCTTTGTGTTGCACCTATGAGCAGTTTTGTTTTCTCTGAGAGAAGAAATTCCTCCTCATGTCTTAGATGTGTGACCCGTTATCCTGAGATTATGCCCTCTGGTTGTGGACTCTTCTACAAGAGGAAACAACCTTTCTGTATCTGCCTTGTCAGGCCCCGCTAAGAACCTTTTACATTTCAATAAGGTTGCTTCTTATTCTTCTAAATTCTAATGAGTGCAGCTCCAATCTGCTCAATCTTTCTTCATAAGGCAGTCCCTCCATACCTGTATCAGCCAAGTGAACCTTCTCTGGTCTGCCTCCAATTCCAGTAAATATTTCTTTAGATAAGGGAGTCAAAACTGTTTGCAGTACTCTAGCTGTGGTCTGACTGATGCCTTGTGTAGTTTTAGCAAAATCATTTAGTCTTGTCTTCCTCTGAAATTGTCTGCCCCACACACATTTACTTCCAGCAGCTATCACAAGGTAGCAAGCAGATGCAAAAACCTGAGAAAAATGTTGCTGCTGTCTGTAACTCAGAAATGCTGAAACCTTTTGACAGCAAGCTCCCTGCTTAAAATTGTTTACCCTATATCAAATTAGATGCTTCCTATATGGCATGACTTATACACTACCTTTAACAATAAAACCAACTTTATATAACATTGAAAAGCATAGCCACTCTAGGTAATGAGAGAAACAACATAAGCATTATTTGTGAAATGACCTCACAGTATTTTGGTACATTTGATAATACAGTTACTGTGGGATTTTACAGCAATGCTTAGTTTATGGCCAACTATGCAACCTTATACTTAATTAGCATGAAGGTACCTTATTCTGTCAAAGGATGTGAGAATTGCTAGCAGGTCAGCATTTATTGCCTAACCTTAATTGTTCTTATGAAGGTTATGGTGAGCTGCCCTCTCCAACTACTGCAATCCATGTTGTGTAAATACTGTTGAGAATGGAGTTCCAGGATCTGTACCCATTGCCAGTGAAAGAACAAAGATTTAGTTCCAAATCAGGATGTTGCTGTGATCTTCATCAGAGCATAATATATGCTCACAGTATTCCAGATGTGGTCTCACCAGCTCCTTATACAGTTGTAGTAAGAGTTCCCTGCTCTTATACCCCAACCCCCTTTAAATAGGGGCCAAAATTCCATTAGCCTTCCATTACCTGCTGCACCTGTGTCCTAGCTCTCTGTGTTTTGTGCACAAGTACCCCCAAGTCCCTTGGTGTTGCACCTATGAGCAGTTTTTTTTCTCTGAGAGAAGAAATTCCTCCTCATGTCTTAGATGTGTGACCCCTTATTCTGAGATTATGCCCTCTGGTTGTGGACTCTTCTACAAGAGGAAACAACCTTTCTGCATCTGCCTTGTCTGATGAAGAGCTCTGATGAAGAATCATCTAGACTCGGAACGTTAACTTGCTTTTCTCCATGGATGCTGCCTGACCCAATGTGATCTCTAGCACTTTTTGTTTTTGAAATAACTGCACAGAGGCTGGTACCCTGTCCCCAAGTCACTCTTTATTTATTTGTGCACAATACACTAGCTGTGACCAGCCAGCTCAGAGTCAGTCCCCTGAACTGAGGAGATCTAATCTCCTGGTTATATTGATCAGCCGGGGCTTTTCTGATTGACCCAGGTTAACAACCCCAATCAACGACCTCATAGACAATGAAGTGAACCTGGTTCCAATCACTACATCCCTTGCCTGTTAAGTCCGGGGATGTAGGCCTGGTCTTTACTTTGTAGGTTCTCCTGTGACATTTTTACCTGAAGTTCGGTTCTTCTGATTCGGACTCTGACACAGGCGGCGTGTACAGGACAGTAGTCCATCTCTTGCGTTCAGACCGTCATGGGAGAGTTTCTTCCACGGTAACAATATCAAGACTGCATCCATCTCGGTCTCTGAGGTTTGCTCGACACTAAGTGGAGGGGAAGAACCTATGGTTTCTGGCAGGCCTTCTGGCTGTTCTGGCGTGCCAGGTATGCTTTGCTCCTGCCCTATTTCCGAGTTAGAAGTTTTCAGGTGATCCACGCGTTTGAGAGTGACAGGACCTGACCTCATGTCAACCTCGCCTCTTACCCATACAGGGCCATTTCCATGTTCCGGCACCAAACTTTGTCCCCTGAATTAAACTATCTCCCTCGCTTAGAGGCAGTATGTGGCCAGTATTGGCATTCCTGCTGCTGTTTCACCCTCCCCTCTCCCCCGACTTCACACCCCCCCCCCCTCCACCCAGGTCTGGGAATATCAGGTTTAACCTGGTGTGGAATCCTCTCCCCATCAGCAACTCTGCTGGAGCTATCCCTGTTGTTGCATGAAGGGTGGTCCTATAATCGAACAGGAACAGGGATAGTTTGGTATCAATTGATGCTGTTGGCTACTTCTTTAAATGTTTGAATTCAATGTTTGAACCACTCTTTCTGCTAGACCATTGGACAATGAATGGTATGAAAGCTGTTCTTATGTGCTGAATGCCATTTGACTTTAGGAAATATTCAAATTCTTTGCTTGTAAATGACATCCCGTTGTCCATAACCAGTTCTTCTGGGAGTCCATGTAGCTCACAGCTTCTCAATCGTCATCCCTGAGTTTGCTGAACAAACTTTATGCACGTCCAACCACTTTAAATGGGCATCCACAGTGACCAGGAACATTGAGCCCATGAAAGGACCAGCATTGTCAACATGCAACCAACTCAGGATTTTCCCAGACATTCCCACAAACGTGGGGGTGTTGCTGGTAGTACTTTTTGTCCTTGTTGGCACTCGGGGCACTGCCCCACCAATGCAGCTATTTGGCATCCAACCCCAGCCACCAGACATAGCTTCTTGCTAGCATCTTCATCTTGGAAGCCCCGGATGACCTTGGTGGAGTTCAGTCAGTATCTGGTGCGATTTTTATTCGGCACCCTTGCTCACCATAGTAATACGGTGAAATGGTCTCGCCGGGACCAAAAGGGTTTCAGTCTGGGTTGTGATGACCCTTCTGTTTTCCCCATTACAATCAGCTGTTTTAGTTTTGCTAGGACTGGATCTTTTGTGTCCACAATCGGATATTGTCAGGGGTGTCTGGAAGAGTGTCCAGTAAGTTCAAAACCAAAACAGACTCTAACCAGGGAGGCACCATCGGTGGAGTATCTGCCAGTGGGAGGCAGCTCCAGGCTCTCCATTAGCCACTTGGCTTCCTGAATGGTGTTCTAACTTGTACTTGTATGCTCTGAGAATAAGGGCCCAATGCTGAATTCTACCAGAAGTTATGGGCGGCACCACCTTGCCTTCCTTCAGCAGCCCTAGCAGGGGTTTGTGATCTGTCACTATGACAAATTCCCAACCATAAAGGTACTGGGGGAACTTTCTCATTCCAAACCACCAAACCTCCTTTCTCTATATGGGCATATTTGCATTCGGCATCAGCCAAAGTCTGGGAAGCATACACTATCAGGTGTTCCTGTCCATTGGGCCACTGGTAAGCTAACAATACCCTGATACCGTATGGGTAGGCGTCACATGTCAGCACTACCTCTCGCTTTGGATCGTAGTGGGCCAACACCTTAGATGACGATAGCTGCATTTTTACTTCCCTAAAGGCTCCTTTGATCGCCCTCATGTTATCTTCCAACGGGTGTAACCTGGTTTTGTTGGCTCTGTAATCCAAGTAGGTCATTTGGGATGCCTGAAACACACATTTTTCCCATCTGTGACATAAACCTGCCTGGGATAAACATTTAAGTACTATGTCCAAGTTCTCTTTATTGGTCTTCCCTGTTATTAGTACATCATCTAGATAAATGACAACCTGGGGTAGGCCATGTAAAATGTTCTCCATGGTCCGTTGGGAAAGAACACAGGCTGATGATAACCCAAATGCCAATCTTGTATATTGGTATAAACCCTTATGGGTATTAATTGTAGCATACTTCTGGGACTACTTATCCAGTCACAATTGCAAGTAGGCGTGGCTCATGTCCAGCTTTGTAATAGACAGCCCGCCCGCCAACTTTGTGTACAAGTCCTCTATGCGAGGGATCGGGTATTTATCCAGCTGCGAGAAGTGGTTTATCATTTGCTTAAAATCCCCACAAAAGTGAACTGAGCCATCAGGTTTCACAATCGGTACGACCAGTGCTGCCCATTCTGCAAACTGCACTGGTATGATGATTCCTTCGCTCTGCAATCTCCTGATTTCCTGCAAGGCAACTGGCACTGAGCGGGTCTTGCAAAATTTCAGAATTGCTTCCTGGTCCCTTTTGCCCTTTTGATAGTCCCAAGCCTTTCCTGAAATACTCTTGGATATTTCACTAGGACTTCACTGAGTCAGCCATTTTCTAATCAAAAAGTGTTGAGCCAATCCAAGTGAATCTTTCTCAACCAATTCCGCCCCAATAGGCTTGGGCCAGAACATTTTATTACCATCGGTGATAATGCACCAACTGCTTCTCATTGGAGACCAGAACCAAAGTTGTATTCTTAAACTGCAACGTGTATGTTCTCAGACAGCAGGATCAAATGAGTCAAGCTTCCCAAATAAAGGCACGATGCCAGAAATGCTAACCCTAACTCCAAGATGACTGTGGCAAGCAAATGTTCTTCAGGCATGGCTTATTTTCTCTCATTGCCACTGAAATAACTGCACAGAGGCCTGTATCCCGTTCCCAAGTCACCCTTTATTTACTTGTGCACAATACACTGGCTGTGGCCAGCCAGCTCAGAGTCAGTCGCCTGAATGAGGAGACTTTATCTCTTGTTTTTTTTTCTCTCTGAGGAGATTCTAATCTCCTGGTTATATTTTTTCTTATGTGCACCTGTGTAGGTGCGGGACACAATAAAAACACCATGTGTGCAAGTAACTTTATTAAGATACCACCACCAGGAAGAACATCCATGTGACCAAAGAATCAGTATCAAGCAGAGCCCCTAAGGGCAATGCCTATGTGAACGGAAAAGTGAAGGGGAGGGTAGGAATCAAATCAAAATAGAGTTCGAGGGGGAAATAAAGCACTCCACACCCTGTGGTGCCCACCTCTCCTGGTTATTATGGTCAGTCAGGGTCTTCCTGATTGACCCAGGTTAACAACCCCAATCAACGACCTCGTAGTCAACGAGGTTCCAATCACTACAGTTTTCAGTACAGATTCCAGCATCTGCAGTAATTTACTTCTTCTAGTATTCCGTCACACTCCTGATTTCTGCCTTGTATATAGTGGATAGGCTTCAGAGAGTCAGGAGGTGAGTTATTTGTTGCATAATTCCCAGCCTCTGATATGCTCAACCATTGTGTTTATATGGCTGGTCCAGTTCAGTTTCTAGTCAATGATAACATCATCACACTCCCCATACCCAATGCATATATGTCAAGGTAAGGCATTCAGCCAATATAAAGGTGAGTTGAGTGTTGTGGGATGATGGCTAAATTTTCTTTTGTTGGAGATGGTGATTGCCTGGTGCTTGTGTGGCATAAATGTTACTTGCCACTTGTCAGCCATAGCCTGAATGTTGTCCGAAGAAAGTAGTGTGTAAACAAAATATTTTCTTCTTGGTTTTATCTTATATTTTGCTAAATACTACATTTTTGTCATCAATATAAATTATGATGGTATATTCATTATTAGCAAACAATTCTTTCAACTGAAGGTCTAAGCAGAGGTTGCATGAGCCGGAGAAATTACATTTTAATCAACCAAGGTGGAGAAGCCGTGCACAAGTACTCAAGTTTTTTTTAAATTGACCAGTGATACTGCAAAGACCATTTAACATTTAGCTTTTTTTTTAGAACGTGGCGAGTGAACAGCAGTGGTATACTGTATTACATTGTCCAGACACAGGAAATCAAAGTTCTTTGCAAATTGCCTGGCATTCAAGATACAAGTGAAGGGAGCAATCAACTCTGACATAGCCCAGGAATTGAATTGATAGCTCCGTGTATACTGTTTGTATAGTTTAGCAATAGACAATTGGTACCTCAATCTAGAAGACTATGGAGAAAACCCCACAGCAATTTCAGCAGCCTTATGTTAATAGTGAGGGGATATAACTGATAAAGGAGCACCAGTCATGCAGTCAGCACTATAGTGTTGAAGCCTTATCTCTGCCCAAGCTTCTTTCAAATGGAATTATCTGTGGAGTTTATAAATTTACCGTAATGTGTTTTTGATAATCAAAAATCAACATCATAGTCTTATTTATTTCCACATCAAATGCTAATTTGGTTGAAGAGTAGTTAATTATCAACAAGACCAACATATTAAAATACAATTTTGACCTCTCATATTCTACATTTCTAGTTTTTTAAGTATCGCTGCATGACATCAGCAAAGCATGGTTTTATCCAACTGATGATGCAAATCCAGACAAGCAAAGCCTATTTGCACCAATCCTTTCTGCACAATATGACGTAAATAGGAAAGCTACAATCTTCAGTGCCGATCAAGCAGTGACCAGAGTTGCACATGTATTAATCCAAAGATGGTTAAAGGGCAAGTTTAAGTTGATGAACCTTGTGGTTATCATCCTTGACTGGTTTTGTCTCTGCATCAGGTTCCAGCCAACTCTCCAGTTATAAATTGCTTTTATATTGATGTTGATTTAATTTTGATTCCAGTATACTGCAGTTTGTGAGCTGCTCTCACTTTTAATACTAACAAATTGAACTCCCTTAAACTGAATATGAATCAATGAGAAACTTTCACCTACATGTCTGATGTGATGATAAGGAAATGGGTTTGAGTTGAATAACACTCAGATTTAGGTGATGGATACCAGTCCCTGCAAATCAGGGCTAAAACACTTACAAGATAAAGAGTAGTTAAATGGTGCCAGGTTGCAATTAATTAAAATAAAGAATTTTAATTTATATAGTGCCTTCCACTTTCTCCGGACACCTCAAGTAGCTTTCAGCTAATGAAATGCTTTTGAAGTCTAGTTGCTGTTGTAGTGTGGGAGATTTAGCAGTGTTCTGACCCACTGAATTTTGACACATTCATGACATGAGGCAAAGCTCAGTTCTGAACCCAGAAAGTTGTCAGGAAGGCTTTTTGGAAAGGGTGGAGCTGAAACATTTACCGCTAATCGCAGAAGTATTGTGGCACAGAATGAGGCCGTTTGGCCCATCGTTTCTGCACCTGCACTTTGGAGCACATGTTGACAAATGGCTGCACTGAAGGTATCTGTAAGGTACTCTGCACATCAAGAAGAGTGATGCTTATCAACTAATGGGCTAGATTTAGTGAGGAGCCACAGTCCCTGCCATGTGCTTGCCAACAATTCTCATGGCTGCTTCCTGTAAATTTTTGAGTCATTTGGCCACTACATGGCAGACGTAAGTTAACCCTTTCATTTACTAGGATTCTACACTTGCTGTCATTGCATGATAGCAATTTTCAGTGTCACAACTACCAAAGTGATTTTAAAAATGTTTTTAAAAGTCCTTTCCTGCCATGTACTGATGACTAAAAGACTGGCAAACCGGCTGTTACAAACAGTGCTTGTAAAGGTAGGAGAAGAAAGATCTAGCCTGCTCCCCCTCCAATGACTGATAGGCATTCTGCTTTGAAATGGAATTAGTCACCTGTTCTGTTAGTTTCAGACAATGTAGCTGGAAACATTTACTATGACTTCAATTGCAATTATGACCATACAATTTAAAACAAACTACTACTCCTTCCATTTAGTTTCCCAGGGCTTCACCAAGATCAGAATGCAATTAAATTATACTTTTCCTTGGGGAATTGCCTCTATGTTATATAAACTTTATATACAATATTATAGCAGGGACTATGCTTTAAAAGTATCCTTTTGGCCAAATATGCCTTTGAATGCTGTAAAATCATGAAAGATGTTGAATAAATGTTATGTTTTTGCTTCTGCATAAGAGCACAATGTAGTCATGAATAACAAATTCCATTCAGCCCATCATTTCTATATCAATTGCAGTGTCGAATTGTTTCTTAAATACTTTAAGATTTTTTGTCTCCACAGCCTTACTTAGGTGATCCCTATAGCACACATTGATCGCTCAGTGGGAAGTAGTGCCTGATATATTATATTTTAATTGTTTGAACCTTTGTTCCTGCATCCTACTGTCTCATTTTACTTTGAAGCAATACTATGGATTTTTATATTAGCAGTATGTGCATTATTACATTCTATGTGGACCAGATAAAAGATCAATTGTTGCAGTGTTTCATAATTTAAAACTATATTTATGTTTATCCATTGGACCCTTTGTTAATGCCTAATACTTCCTTGTCAACTTCCTGGTTTCCTTCCCCGAAGGCAGTCACTGTTGCTGGGGTATATGTCTGTAGGTATTGGCTGTCCACTTGTGCTTCGCCCAACAGCCTTCCTTCCTTTGTGACCCTAGGCAGTAAGTTGGTAATACTCACAAACATGTGCATCTTCTGTAAGTGATACTAAATAGCTAGTCGGAATTCTTTTACAATTGCCTTCATTTCTCTTTCAATAGCCAAGAGACATTCATTGTAAATTCTGGGTAGAAACTGACAACTGTTTAAAGTATTCATTCTGCCTTTAGTCTCCTAAGGGTGATGTACAGAATTTCAAATAACCAACATCTTCAAGAATTCCTTCTTACATTCAACAATCAGGAAATGCCACAGATGTCTTTCATGAGAACTCATGCAACCTCACATGATGAAGTGACTTCAGCACAAGATGTTTGAATCCCTATTGAAATCCACTTCAGACTGAGCAGAGCTGGTTTTGATATGTAGTAACTGACTACTGACACCAGAAACACCTCTATTGATTAATATAATACAGGACGAAGAGGAGACTGAAATATTCCCCTACCTCTATGCTGTACAGAGATCATCCCATTTTGCAGTTGCTCTAGTACTACAGGCTAAACTAATCTTTCTTTGTTAGTCATGTTTCAGCCTGTCCAACCCCACACATAACCTTAGAGCAGCCCCCAAATTTGGGAATCAACATGAATCTAGTTTGACCTGTGCTTCTTTCTGCCTTCAGTAACCTGATTAAGTTGTTAGAAATTACATTTGAATTTCCATATCCCAGTTACTGCAATTTTTAGGCAAGAGCTTTTATTGGATAAGGAAGGCAGAAGACAAAAAACACTGATGGCAGATCATCAAGGGTAGATACTCCCTGCAAAAATGATTATTTGACCATTAAGTGAAAAGCCTAATTTATAATGGGTAATTTTTTGATTGTTGTCAATGTGATGTGGTTGTTGTTAAAGTTGTCACTGTAATTGCCCCTTCTGCTTTCCCTGTTAGCTGGTGTTGTGCTTTCAATGTAATTGATAAATAATTAATTAGAATTGCAAGTTTAATGATCAAGTGTTCAAAATATGTTTGCAAAAGCACAGTGCATCCATGGTCTACTCACTAAAGTATACTTGTGTGTTTATATCCTTCCATGTTGAATTAATCAATACTAAAATGTATAAATTAATAAATAATTATTATAAAATCATCTTTCATTGCAGATCTGCATCACTCAGAAGATGGGGAAGACAAATTTCAATTGATGTTTTTATGTCTGAAAGTCAGACTTCGCAAGAAAGGGAGAAATCTGCTTAAATTTGGAACAACCACACCTCAGGATATGAGCCAGAATGAACCCGAAGAATACTGGTTTGCAATGACCCGGGAAAAGTGAGTTCATAACTGGGAATACAATACATTTTCCTCAACAGAACTAACAAAATCTGTTCTTTATGCTCTTTCACACATAATGATCAAATGTTAAGTATTAGCCAGTTCCTTTCTCTTAAATATAATATAGATTATTATAGTAAATCCTAACCAGCAGTTGGATGCTATTTATGCAAATCATTTTAATAAAAAGTAATATGTAATTGTTTAAGGCAGATTTCAAATGCAAAAGGAAAAAGAAAAACTTACTGATCTTTAAAGGCAGGTTATTTCTGTTGAAGTCATTGGGTGTATCCAATAGAACAACAGACTGGGAAATGGAGTTGAGTCCACAGTCAGATCAGCCAGGATCTTACTAAATGGCACAGCAGGCTTAATGGGTCAAATGTCTACTTTTGCACCTATTTCTTGTTCCATAGCTGCTATTTCATTCCAGATTTGCAATAAATTTGTTGTTACTTTTTTAGGTGATATTTGTTCTCATGCCAATATATTCTTCTCCTCTGAAAATATTGATGCACATTGATACATATTGAGCATTTCACTATCACAATAATTAAGCATCTTGCATGTGTGGCTCTAAGTTTTGGCAGCTGTTTAACAATGTGGAAGTCATTGCAGTAGAGCCCAGTCATCATGCCATCTGCCATCCATGTGTGTATACTGGCAACACAGAATCTTTAACTGCAGAGCTTCTCATTTCTTTCTGTCTTGTCACAACAGTTGACCAGGAGTCAACCATGGGCCCTTCCCAGGCATTGTGGCTCTCTTACTCACTGTTTGATATGTTGAGCCATTGGAGAACCTGGCATGTGTGTAAAATGTAATAGTTACTATATGTTCTTGAGTGATGAGTGCTGTCACATATGTTTTTGGTAGCCATGATGTGGAGGTGCTAGTGTTGGACTGGAGTGGACAAAGTCGGGAGTCATACGATACCAGGTTATAGTCCAACAGGGTAATTTGAATCACAAGCTTTTGGAGCGTAGCCTTTTTGTCAGTTGAAATGAGAGGGAAGCACACAGAACACAGAATTTATGGGAAGAGCGTGATCAACGGCAGAGAGATCAAAAGAATATATAAATGGTGTGGGTTATTATTTGGCACTCCACTCACACCATTTATTTGGTCTTTTGATCTCTCTGCCCTTGATCTCTGTCTGCCCATAAATTCTGTCTTCTGTGCGCTTCTCTCTCACTTTGCCTGACAAAGGAGCTGCGCTCCAAAAGCTTGTGCTTTCAAATAAACCTGTTGGACTGTAACCTGGTGTCATGTTATTTCTGACATATGTTTTTATGATTGAAAATAGCATAGGTACTTTGGGTGATTTCTTCCTTGGGGCTTATATTCAGGTTCATCATGAATTATTGGGTGGATATCTGCTACCTTCTAGATAATACAGTTCCTATTAAGTGTGAGTCCATTGTGCAAAACACAATGATGACCAGTTAGAAGTCTCACTCAGATCCCAGCCCTGCCCAACTTACACTGCAATTATTTCAATGGAATGAAATTTAGACAATTTGCTTAGCAATCCACTCAGTTGGATTACCAACTTCCATCTATTTTTCTTTTCCAGGGAAAGATGATTAAGAAATAAAGCATTTTGTCATTTTTATAAAGCAAACCTATTTGATTGGCACCCCATCCACCTCTTTCTCTCCCTTTACCATCTAGAGTCAGTGGCAATAGGGTGTACCATCTACAAGATTAATTGCAGTAACATACCAAGATCCCTTGAACAGCATTTTTCAAACCTCACGACCGCTATCACTTAGAAGAACAAAGACAGCAAACACACATAATTATCATCACCTGCAAGTTCCCACTCAAAAGACACACCATTCTTTCACTCACCCTGGCTGAACTCCCTTTCAAACACTATTGGGGTGTACCTAAACCCCAAGGACCACAGCAGTTCAAGAAAGAGGCTGATTACCACCTTCTCAAGGGCAGTTGTGGATCAGCAATAAATGATAGTGTAACCAGCAACGCCCACACTGCACAAACAAATAAAACTTGAGCTTATGTGACAAAATACTGCTTAAGCTTGATATAGTCATGTTGATATTGCAAAACAAATATTAATTATTATAACAATCTAAACTCACACAATGAATCTTTATCTCTGTTCAGTGGTGACCAAGGATATGTGTATCAGAGAAGCTCAATGGATAAGTTTGTTATCTGACTTTCCTCCACTTTATTACTCTGTAGATCAAAGTTTACCTTTGTTACCTTGCTGCAGACCTTATTTTCTAAGCAGTAAATGTGGTCAGTTGCACAATGAAAAGATAAACCTAAAAAAGACAATTTTCTGCCCTCATGAAGACACTAAACTCGTCCTTTATCTGAGGCCTTTCTTCATGTGTGAGCCCCTTTGGGTGAAAAAGAATTTCCTTATCTGCCTTCAAAATCCTTCACCTTTCATTTTAAATCTATGTCCCATAGTCATTGACCTCTCTGCTAAGGTAAATAGGCCCTACCCATCCACTTTATCCAGGTCCCTCACAATGTTATCTTTCAATGAAATCTCCCGTCAGCCTGTTCCAAGCAGCTCAATTCCAGTGTATCCAATCTTGCCTCAAAGCTTTATTTTTCCAGAAAAGAAAACAGAAATTGCTGGGAAAACTAAGCCTCCATGGTTCTTGGGTTTTTCTGTATTTTCCCCATCCTGACAATATCCATGCTATGCTGTATGTTAAAATCATATTTGCAGGTTTATCACACAACGTCCAGCAACTATGTACAATTATACGCAGCTGCAAAAATCCAAGTTTGTGATTTTCTAATTAAACAGCATCTCAGCCGTGGGATACATAAGTATCCTGAAAAAAAGACTATAATGGCCAAAAATAAATCCCTTTGCATCATGTTGGCTCCACTTACCCTACAGCAACTCACCAAGGTTCCTTCAACAGCACTTTTGATCTCTACCACCTAGAAAGGCTGCAAGGAACAGCACCACTAACACTTCTCCAAATCATAGACCACAATGGCTCACAATAATGTCACAGTTCCTTCACTGTCGCTGGAACTGCAATCCTAACAGGACTGTGGGTATACCTACAACTGCAACAGTTCAAGAAGACAGCTCACCACTACCTTCTAAGGGCAATTAGGGATGGGCAATAAATGCCGGCCTTTCCAGCGACACTCCTAATCCATTAACACATTTTTAAAAAGTTGCACTGTGAGGAATTTCTAATTGTTCTGTATATTATCTAATATTATAATGCTTTAATTCCTATTCTGGATAAAGTCTTTACTCACTTCATGTTATGGTGTGCTGTATGGCTCTATGGTGATCACTGGACCTGGTTGATGCAATAACTAAGTTGTTAGATGAATACAGTAAAATTAATGCATGTTTCATGAAGTTTCAGAACATGTTTGATGAAGTTCTTAATTTGTGTTCATTGTTTGCGTGGATATAGACCTCAGTGGAACTCTTGATAGTTCTAATGGTTGTGATTATGCAATTCGAAAAGTGTTTATTGTATTGGCATAATACTGAATATATATATATATATTAAAAGGTAGGGCAATTACATCTGTATGCTCCCTATCCAAAGCAATCCTGTATTCAATACAACTACAATGTAAGCCTCTAGACAGAATGTTTAAAAACGAAAAATTCTGAGAATAGAGTGGGCCGAAATTCACATCTGCTTGGGCACATCTCCTGTTAAGTCAGAAAGTACTTGTTCCACAGACAGGGTAATAGGAATCTGGAACTCTCCCTAACAGCTTTGCAGGCCAGGAAAATTGGAGATTTCAAGACTGAAATTGTTGGATTTTTGTTGGTTAAAGACATCTGTAGATATGGAGCAAAAGTGGTGAAAGGGAATAGAGGCTCAGATCGGCTATGATCTAATTAAAAACAATGAGCCGAGTTGTATACTCCTGTTCCTTATGTTCTGGGAGCATGTCTGGCACATTTCTAGTGTAATTGCAAATAGGGAGCCAGTAAATGGAATTGAACCCAGTTTCACTGGGATTTCACCTCATGGAGAAGCCTGAAAATTCTATTGAGACAGATGGATCTTTCCCCCCACACTTAGTATATCACAGAACAGCATCTGAGGGAGTTCTCTGACTTCCCTGAGAAATTTCACCCAGTACACCGGTTGATAGACCCAAGGGAACCCATTCCTGTTTGGAGCTGCTGAAGATTCAATTAAGGCCTAGTAAAAGTCCCATGCAAATGGTATTGATTATTATCCTAAGAGGTGTGGTCAGCCAGCAATGCCCACGTGGCATGAGTGAATAAAAAAAATTAAAATTTGAGACCTTAGTGATGATTGTCTGTGTCCTTCTGTGAGCTACTCTAGGCTCAGCTACGTGTCCCATACCCAGGGCTATGAGCCACAGTCGACATAGAAACCACCACATTTTCATTGGTGATGATGGAAGAGCCAGAACTTTGAGGAACTACATTTGTTTACAGGTATAAGATCCTTCAGGAAGAGGACTTGTGTTTCCTTTAAATGCATATGAGAAAGTCAATGAGAAACTACCTCATGTATTATTTTCCCTAGTTGCATTGCTTATTGAAGTTGAACACGGTAGGCTTTAATAAGAGGAGGAAATTGTAGGACCATCAGATATGAAGAAATGGGCAGAGAACCTGCCCTTGGGCAGATGACAGATACTACTACCATTAAAGGCCTACTTTGATCCAAAAAAGAAAATCTTCCCAAATTAATGTACTCCATCTCATAAGTACCTACAGCATCAACAATGGAATGGCAGGACAGCAATCTGATATTTAAAGCAGAAAGGCAGATGTTGCTGATGGACCCTTCCTTATGCAAGCTGACTGGCTGCCTGAAGAATGGTGATGACCCTGACCCTAGCATTTGCAACAGGTTTTGTGCTTTTCTATGTGGCTGCAACTAAGGCTCATTAAACCACAGTCCATCAGCAGAGAATACATATGTGCCTTTAATAGGACAGAACAAAATAAAAAGGGAAGAGGAAAAACTGTACATAAAAGCCTAAGAAATTTAACTAATACTGTTTGTAGAGAAGACAAAATAAAGGAGCCCTAAATGTAAAATGGTCTCTAATAAGTCCTGTCGTGGCTTAATTGGAAAATTCTTTATCCAGGCAATTAAATGTGTAGCTCATCATCAGGCAGAGTATTTGATGTCACTAACATAGATGCATTTTGAGAAAGCTGGGTAAATATATGAGGGATAAAGGACAGTTCTTGTTTAGAAGGAGTTTGAAACCAACGGATGACAATTTTAAAAACTTCCAATTTATTTGATAAGAATTGCAGCCCGTGATAATGCTTCCATTTACTCCATGCCTACAAATATTTATCTCAAAATTGTCACTAATTGCAGTTCCCATGTCTTAAGCAAGAAGGCAAAGTTCCAATAGGAACACCCCCCACACCCCAAAAGAGGATTTTTGTGCCTTCAGAAACACAGTTCCAGATTGTTCACTTATCTCCAACAACATCTATGTATTTCAGACCAACCCTGTGAAACAAATAAGGCAAGGTTAGTTCACAGAATGCAGTCCTTACTCATTCACGAACATAGTATGTCCTTACCAGTTGATAGCGTTTACCAATGTCACTATTCAACAAAAGTCAATATTTAAAGAAAATAAGAGGCAGAACGAAACGAAAGAAATCATGATAATAAAAATGGTGATCCAGTTTAACTAATACTTTTAAAAATAGGGGCAGATAATTACGTTAACTGTTTAAACAGATATGGTAATTTGATATTGTGATGAGCAATTCTGGTTGAGGGAAGACTTTTTGTTTGCACTTTACCAGCTGGTGCAAGCTGCACTAAATTTGCACAAAATAATTAACAGCATCACATTTTAATTGCCTGCACTATTTCCTTTTGAAAATGCCTCAGTGTCATGACGTAAAGACAACAATCTCTGCCTCAATGTCAGCAAAATGAAGTAGCTGGTCATTAACTTCAGGAAGTGGAGTGGAGGGCATGCCCCAGTCTATATCATTGGTGCTGAGGTGAAGATGGTCGAGAGTTGCAAGTTCCTAGGAGTAAATGTCACCAACAATCTGTTCTTGTCCATCCACGTCAGTGCCACAGTCAAGAAAGCATATCAACAACTCTACTTCCTCAGAAGGCTAAGGAAATTTGGCATGCCCATGATAAGTATCACCAATTTTTATAGATGCACCGTAGAAAACATTCTATCCAGATGCATCACAGCTTGTTATGGCAACTGTTGTGCCCAAGACCGCAAGAACTTACGACACTTGTGAACATAGCCCAGTCCATCATGAATACCAGCCTTCCTTCTATTGACTCCATCCATACTTCCCACTGCCTCGAGAGAGCAGCAAACATGATCACACACCCCTCCCAGCCTAGTTATACTGTTTTCCACCCTCTTCTATCAGGCAGAAGGTAAAAACGTTTGAAAACACATTCCAACAGCTTCAAGAACAGCTTCTTCCCTGCTGTTATCAGAGTTATGAATGGACATTTCATATTAGACTATAAGACATAGGAACAGAAATTAGGCCAGTCAGCCCATCGAGTCTGCTCCGCTATTCAATCATGGCTGAGAAGTTTCTCCACCTCATTCTCCTGCCTTCTCCCCGTAACAGTTGATCCCCTTAACAATCAAGAATCTATGTTTCTCTGTCTTAAGTATACTCGATGACCTGGCCTCCACAGCTATCTATGGCAATGAATTCCATAGATTCACCACTCTCTGGCTGAAGAAGTTTCTCCTCATCTCTGTTCTAAAGGGTCTTCCCTTTACTCTAAGGCTGTGCCCTTGGATCCTGGTCTATCCTGCTAATGGAAACATCTTCTCAACGTCCACTCTATCCAGGCCATTCAGTATTCTGGAAGTTTCAATTAGATTCCCCCTTCATCCTTCTTGAGTATAGACCCAGAGTCCTCAAACATTCCTCATACGGATCATTCTCGTGAACCTCCTATGGACCTGCTCCAGGGTTAGTACATCCTTCCTGAGAATATGGGGCCCAAAATTGCTCACAATATTCAAAATGTGGTCCGACCAGAGCCTTATAAAAGTCTCAGAAATACATCTTTGCATTTATATTCTAGCCCTCTCAAAATAAATGCCAACATTGCATTTGTCTTCCTAACTACCGACTCAACCTGCAATTTATCTTTAAGAGAATCCAGGACTAGGACTCCCATGCCCCTTTGCACTTCAGATTTCTGAATTTTCTCCCCATTTAGAAAATAGTCTATGCCTCTATTTTTCCTTCCAAAGTCCTCACACTTTACCATACTGTATTCCATCTGCCACTTCTTCGCCCAGTCTCCTAACCTGTCCAAATCCTTCTGCATCCTATCGCCTCCTCAATACTACCTGTCCCTCTACCTTTCTTTGTATCATCTGCAAACTTAGCTAGAATGCCGTCAGTTCCTTCATCAGGATAACTAATGTATAAAGTGAAAAGTTGTGGTCCCAAAATTGACCCTTGCGGAACTCCACTAGTCACTGGCTGCCATCCTGAAAAGGACCCTTTTAACCCCACTCTCTGCTTTTTGCCAGAGAGCCAATCTTCTATCCATGCTAGTACCTTGTCTCTAACACCGTGGGCCCTTAGCTTCTGCGGCACCTTGTCAAAGGCCTTCTGGAAGTCCAAGTAGATAACATCCATTGGTTCTCCTTTGTCTAACCTGCTCGTTACCTTCTCAAAGAATTCTAACAGATTTGTCAGGCCTCTTGACGAAACCATGCTGACTTTGCCCTATTTTACCATGCACTTCCAAGTATTCAGAAATCTCATTTTTCACAATGGGCTGCAAAATCTTAGACTGAGGTCACGCTAATTAGCCTGTAATTTCGTGTCTTTCGCTTCACTCCCTTCTAAAAAGACAGGTTACATTAGCAATTTTCCAGTCCTCTTGGATCCTCCCTGACTCCAGTGATTCCTGAAAGATCACCACTAACTCTTCCACCATATCTTCAGTTATCTCCTTCAGAACTCTGGGGTGTAGTCCATCTGGTCCAGGTGATTTATCCACCTACAGACCTTTCAGTTTTTCTAGCACCTTCTCCTTGGTGATGACTACCATACTCACCTCTTCCCCCAGCTCTCCTGAATTTTTGGGATATTACTCATGTCGTCCACCGTGAAGACTGGCGCAAAGTACTTGTTCAGTTCCTCCACCATTTCTTTGTTCCGCATTACTGCTTCTCCTGTGTCATTTTCCAGCAGCCCAATGCCCACTTTTCCCTCTGTTTTACCCATTATATATTCTAAAGAAACTCTTGCAATCTTCTTTTGTGTTACTGGCTAATTTACCTCATATTCAATCTTCTCCTTCCATATTTTTTTTTAGTTGCCCTCTGTTGGTCTTTGTGGGCTTCCCAATCCCCTGGCTGCCCACTGCCCTTCGCTGCATAATATGCTTCCTCTTTTGCTTTTATCCTATCCCTGACTTCCCTTGTCAGCCATGGTTGCCTCATCCTCCCTTTAGTATGCTTCCTTTTCCTACGGATGGATTTTTGCTTTGTCTCCTGAATTAATCCCAGAAACTCCTGCCATTGCTGTTCCACTATCTTTACTGCTAGGCTCCTCTCCCAGTCAATTCTGGTCAGCTCTTCCCTCATGCCTCTGTAGTTACCTTCATTCAACTGTAATACCATTACATCTGATTCCAGCTTGTCCCTCTCAAACAAAATTTTATCATATTATGGTCACTGCCTCCTAAGGGTTCCTTCACCTTAAGCTCCCTTATCAAGTCTGGTCACTACACATCACTAAATCCAGAATTCCCTGTTCCCTAATGGGGTCCATCACAAGCTGCTCCAAAAAGCCATCTCGTAGACATCTGACAAATTCCTTCCACCTGCATATTGAAATACTCCATGATCACTGTAACCTTGCCTTTCTGACATGCCTTTTCCATCTCCAGGTGTATCTTGTGCCTCACATTCTGACTACTGTTTGAAGGCCTGTACATAACTCCCGTTATGGTTCTTTTTTCACCTTTGCCATTCTTCAATTCTACCCACACAAATTCTACATCATCTGACCCTACATCATTTCTTGCTATCGTTTTAATTCGATTTCTTACTAATAAGGCAACCCAACCCCCTCTGCCTACTTGCCTGTCCTTTCGATAGGATGTATATCCTTGGATATTTAGCTCCCAGTCCTGATTCCCTTGCAGCCATGTCTCTGTGATACCCTCCACATCATACCTGCCAATTTCAATCTGCACCACAAGCTCATTTACCTTATTTTGTATACTGCATGCATTCAGGTACAATACCTTCAGTCCTGTATTTACCGTCCCTCTTCTCATTGTCATCTCCTTATTTGATGTGCTTGAAGTTCGATTCCTAATCCTTTTCAAACTCTCTTGTCCTATTTTGTGTTTTGGAGACTTTAATAACCTCTCAGTTCTCCTGAGATCTCCTTTCTTTTCATCTTTTTCATATTTTTCATGCAGTTGAATTCCCCCTCTACATGCTAACCTGCTGCTTTGTTTCCCTTCCCTCCCCCACCCCCCCACATTCTAGTTTAAAGTCCTATTGAACACCCTATTTACCCTTTTCGCTAGAACATTCATCTCAGCTCGGTTCAGATGGACACAGTCCCAGTGGTACAGATCCCTCCTGTTCCAATACTGATGCCAGCACCCCATGAAAAGGAACCCCTCTTTCCCACATCACTCCTTTAGCCACGTGTTTATTTCCCTTATTCTGGCATCCCGATGCCAATTTGTCACATGGCTCAGGTAGTAATCTGGAGATTATAACCCTTGAGGACCTGTTCTTTAATTTAGTTCCTAGTTCCTTAAAGATTAGATAATCCCCAAACAGGTCCTCTTTCTCATCTTGCCTGCGTTGTTTGTTCAGATGTGGACCACAACAACTGGATCCTCCTCCTCCCTCTCGAATATCCTTTTAAGCCAGTCAGAGATGTCCCTCACCCTGGCACAGGGAAGGCAATATACCATGCAAAACTCTCAATCCTGCTTACAAAGGATGTTATCTATTCCCCTGATTATAGAACCCTGTACAACTACCACTTGTCTTTTTGCTCCCTCTCCCAACTTGAATGGCCTCCTATACCACAGTGCAGTGGTCAGCTGGCTCATCCTCCATACAGCCCTGTTCCTCATCCACACTGTGAGCAAGTACCTCGTACCTGTTGGACAAGGTCAAGAGCTGAGGCTTCTCTGTTCCTGAATACAGGATCCCTCTACCTGCCTCACTTGCAGTCATTCCCTGCTGTCCCTGACCACTGACAGAATTTGAGGTAATTAATCTACCAAGTGTGACTGCCTCCTGAAACAAAGCGTCCAGATAACTGTCCTCCCCCGATGCTTGGACTCTAGCTCATCAATTCTGAGCTGCGGTTCCTCCAGCAACCAACACTTGCTGCACATGTGGTCACTGCAACTCGCAATGGGATCTGCCAGCTCCCATTGCACATCACCTGTCCAGCCATCTCTCCTTGGTTAATTTATTTATTATTTAGTTAATCCCAAGTTAGTTCATGAATTAATTTATTAACTGGTTTTGCAGTTTTTTTTTCAAATTTAGGACAGATTTCCTACCAGCCAATCAGGTCATAGCTCCCTTGTGACATCACTTTTTCAGTTTGGCTTCAGTTCCTCTGTGCACTCACCTTTCTGTGCTCTTCCCTCTGACTCCGCTCGCTGGAAACAAGGCTGAATACGCTAGAGTTGTTCTTTCTCTGTGCCTTCTTAGTAGTTGTAGCAGCTCCTCATCAGTATAGTGGGTTAGTATCCCTACTCCTCATGCAGGAGACCAGGGTTCAGTTCCCTGCCAGGGAATAAATCTGAGCTGGGCAGTGCAGAAGTAAGGGTATGTTTTTTTCTTGGGGGTTGATGGACCCAAAGAGATAGTGATAAAAGAAATAAGTCTGAGACTGATACAGTAGAAAGAGGAGCATGTTAAATAGTCAAGTTAGAAAAGAGCAAGGCAGAGAACAAGGTAACACTAATAAATTAAACTGCATTAAACTAAACTCAGGGCAGGGTTGAGAACATGGGACTGGGATATCATAGCTATTACAGAAACATAACTCAGGGAGAGGCAGTACTGGCAGCTTAATGTTCCAGGGTATAGAAGCCAGAGGATTGAAAGAGAGGAGGGGTAGATGTTGTTTCTGTGGACTTCACCAAGGCATTCAACAAGGTTCCGCATGGTAGACTGGTTAGCAGGTACATGCACATGCTGAAGAAGAAAGTTTTCTTGTACACACTTAACAAATTGCTCTCCATTCAAGCCCTTAACACTGTGGTAGTCTCAGTCAATGTTTGGAAAGTTAAAATCCCCTGCCATTATAACCCTATTATTCTTACAGATATGTGGGATCACCTTTCATATTTGTTTCTCAATTTCCTGCTGACTATTGAGAGGTAGCTATAGTACAATCCCAATAAAGTGATCATCCCTTTCCGATTTCTCAGTTCCGTGCATATAATTCCACTGGATGTTCTTCCAGGAATATCCTCTCCAAGTACAGATGTAATGTTATACTTAACCAAAAAATGTCACTCCTCTTCCAGGTCACCCCTCAACCTCCTACACCAGCCCTGTGGTCCTCTGGGACTATGGTGACTTTATGACATAGGTGAATCTTTCTGCTGAAATATGGAAATTGTCTCACGTAAGCATATTTAAGCGTTAGAAAATTATTTTTACATAGGTACATTCATACAGAGAAGACAGGAGGAAATCAGAATGGCAAGGTTGGCAAGAAGGAACAGAACTTAGACTTGGAGTGTAAATGGGGCCCACCTCAGCCTTTTTGCCCCTCCACCTCTTTAAAAAAAACTTTAAAACACTTCTCTTTTATCAAACCTTTGGTCGGCCTGCCTAAACATTTCATTCCTCATTTTGCATGTTTTGCATATTCCTATCAACAAAGTGAATTTTTTCTAAATATTAAAATGTGCAGCATAACTGCAAGTTGTTGTTTCCCCGCGATATCCAAATCCTGCACTGTGTGAACTAGCTTCACACGATGCAGCTTAAAATCTTAGATGGAACAAGTTTGGGTTGGTCACTGTATGGGAGTTAATGTACACATTTAAACTTCAATGCATCACTGATGTAACCTGAGTTAATGATTCAACCTTTATTGATGTTAAGTCACAGAATTTACACTTGATTTATCTCAGTTACTCTTCCAAAGCAGTTCTCATGATGTCACCTGCAATCGTTATTTAAAGAAAAATACACAGATTAAAACAAAAGAGATAAAATGATGTTAATCTTCACTCTCAAAAGTCTGACTTACAATAGAGATATATATCATTTATGGCACAGGTATTTGCTGCTCACCAGGCTGCTATTTCCTCCCTCCCATTACTAGCGCATATCAACTAAAGAGTGAGTTTTCCTGATTTTGTTGTCAGGTGGAGACTCAATGTTTACTCCCCATTTATTTCCCCTGTCTTCTTGTGTTCACTCTTGCGGTATTCCTGCTGAGACAATATGCATGGGACTGAAGATCCCACTGTATACCTCACCCAAGTGAATATTCTTCATCCATGAGCTAAGTCAATCAGAACTCTCAAGGCTACTCAACCTTTACTGTACCACAATCAGGTCCAATACTGAGTTCATCTGCTATTTGAATATATATCTAGCAGAGGGTCATTGATAATGATTAAATTCATGAATATGACAGCATAAGAAACAGGAACAGGAGTTGGCTACCCAGTCTTGTGACCTTGCTTCAGGTGTCGATAAGATGAGGGGTTGACATCTATCTCGAGACACTATTTGAATTTTCCTAGACTTTCTTAGGTAAAAATCTATCAACTTCTATATTGTGCATGTTCAATGGGTGAACATCCACATATCTATGGATAAATAATTCCAAAATTTCACAACTCTTTGATTTTTGACCTCAGTCCTAAACGGTCAACCTTTTATTCTGAGACTGTGACCCGCCTTGTTCTAACTCACAGCCATGGACAACATTCATCTAGCATCCACCCTGTCAAGGACCTGAAGCCCTCTCAGCTGGTCCCCCGTCCACAAGGTACAAATTAGATTCCCTGTAAACCATGTAGCTACGTACATGTTTGGAGGTTCCATGTACACCTATCAGCATGCTAACCGTTACCCTATTGCGCTGATTTCTGGTTTCAGAAACTGCTGCCATTCATGGACCTCGGAGGTCTGCACAGTGTTTGGAAAAGTGAGACAGAATATAGGTCAGGAGTCTGATGGAATAGTGGAATAATTTCCACTTGACTGGATTTTGTGTAGCTCCATCAACATGCAAGAAGTTGAACCAGGACAAAGCAGTCTGCTTGAGCAGCACTCTGTCCATCACGTTCAACATTCACTCATTTCATCATCATGCACAACGGCAGCATTGTATACATTGCAGCAACTCATCAAGGCTCCTTGGAAAACACGTTCCAAACCTGTGTCCTCTACCATAATGTGGGCAAACAGGTACCACCACCACCACCTACTAGTTCCCCTCCAAGACACACAGCGTCCTGACTTGAAAATGTATTACTATTCCATCACTTGTTAGATCGAAATTCTGAAACTCCATCACAAACAGCACTGTTCAGTTATGTGCACCACAAAGGCTGCACTGGTTTTAGAGCAGTGCACTCTGCCACCTTCTCAAGGCCAAAATGAGGATGGGAAGCAAATGTTGGCCTTGCCAGTGACACCCGCAACCCTGAAATAATTTAAAAACATCGGGCTGAATCTTACCATATTTTGGCAAATTGTCATTTTCATTGAATTTCATGGAGGGTTTCCGGCCGTGAGGCCTCATGGGTTTTCTCATGCTGTCATCCCAAACTTGCTTCATTAACTACCAACCTGCCCCAACGCTCTCCCTCTTGTCCAATGTTATCTGGATTCTACCACCTCTCACAGGAGTCTTACTGAAACCTATGATGCCACGGGAGTCCAGGACCAGGGGTCACAATTCAAAGATATGGCTTAGACTATTTATGACTGAGATGAGGAGAAACTTTTTCACGTTGAGAATAGAGATCCTGTGGAATTCTCTGCCACAGAAAATGGATGAGGCATGGTGATAAGATGGTAGTCCAGCAAAGCATGCCTTAAGCTGGAGTCACCCAGTAACTACTCTTTTATGTCGCGACTGAAAACAAATGCTGGAGATCACAGCGGCTCAGACAGCATCCATAGTAATTCTTGGCATGTAGTTTCTATATGTTCTGTGGCATGATAGGAAACTGCATATTAATGAGGTGTCATTCGGTGTTAGTGAGAATAATAACGAACAATATACCCATTAATAGATGTGTCACCGCTCCCTAGCAAGAATCGTGTAGCAAGAACCCAAAGCTCTGTTGGTAAAGGCAGCTGGTTGCTCCTGACATCAAGAACAGCCTTGTTCAACTTCTCACATAATTCGCCCAAATTTCCCTGCCAAAACCCACATCATTCAAGCTCTGGCGAGATTCCACACAATACATTCTTTGAGATCACCTCTCTTTCTTCTAATTCTAAGGAATGTAGGCCTAGTCTTCTCAATCTCTCCCCAGAGAACAATCACTGCTCTCAGGATTCAATCTGGTGAGCTTCATTATATTTCTTCCAAAATAAACATATCTCTCCTGCAGTAAGAACACCAAACCTGAACATAGCACTTCGAGTATTCAGCCTCTTCAAGGTACTGTCCACTTGAATTATGAACTTAATATTACATTAATAAATGCTTAAATATGAAAATAATTATTTATGGTAAAGCTGCCACAGTCCTACCAGACGATAGAGCTGCTCTTTCATGACAGAGAGATGACTGGTGCTGGTTTAACCTGAGGGTCATCATGCCTTAGGCAAGGGGAGAGGTTCAGAAGTACAGTACTTCATGGTAACCTCAGCTGGCGCAGAAATTGAACCCACACTGTCGGCATTACTCTATGTTACAAATGAGCCGTTCACCCAATGGAGCTGAGCAATCCCCAAGCCATATATATGTATAAAATTAATTACTATGCAAATAAAATTCAAACTGTTTCCTCTTTGCTCCCTGATGCCCAATTTAGAAATGCAACAGCACCCCACCACAAACTGATCTCAGGATCAAAATTGGGACGTCCCTTGTCATCCAAACAAAATTTCATATTTCGCACTGCAAATTCAAACTTTGATTTGATTAATTATTGTCACATTACTGAGATATAGTATAAAGTATTGTTTTGCGTGCAATCCAGGCAAATCATACCTTACATAAGTACATCAGGATAATAGGACAGAATGTAGAATATAATGTTGCAGAGTCAGAGTCATAGAATTATACAGCATAGAACACACCCTTCAATCCATCTTGTCCATGTCGACCAGATATCCTAAACTGATGTGGTTCCATTTGCCAGCATGTGGCCCATATTCCTCTAAACCCTTCCTATTCATGGACCCATCTAGATGCCTTTTAAATGTTGTAATTGTATCCATCTCCACCACTTCCTGTGGCAGCTCATTCCATACATACAACACCCTCTACGTGAAACAGTTGCCCCTCAGGTCCCTTTTAAATCTTTCCCCTTTCACCTTAAACCTATGTTCTTTAGTTTTGGACTCCACAACTCTGGGAAGATGACCTTGGCTATTCACCCTATCCATTCCCCTCATGATTACATAAACCTCTGTAAGGTCACCCCTCAGCCTGCAATACTCCAGGGAAAAATAATCCCAGTCTATTCAGGCTATTCCTGGTTCTGGACTTCTTTGTCATCAGAAACATCCTTCCTGATTTACCATGCCTAGTCCTGTTAGAATTTCATAGGTTTCAGTGAGACTCCTGTGAGAGGTGGTAGAATCCAGCTAACATTGAACAAGCGGGGGAGCATTGGGGCAGGGTAGGTAGTTTGGGGTGACAGCATGAGAAAACCCATGAGGCCTCACGGCCGGAAACCCTCCATGAAATTCAATGAAAATGACAATTTGCCAAAATATGGTAAGATTCAGCCCGATGTTTTTAAATTATTTCAGGGTTGCGGGTGTCACTGGCGAGGCCAACGTTTGCTTCCCATCCTCATTTTGGCCTTGAGAAGGTGGCAGTGTGCACTGCTGTAAAACCAGTGCAGCCTTTGTGGTGCACATAACTGAACAGTGCTGTTTGTGATGGAGTTTCAGAATTTCGATTTAACAAGTGATGGAATAGTAATACATTTTCAAGTCAGGACGCTGTGTGTCTTGGAGGGGAACTAGTAGGTGGTGGTGGTACCTGTTTGCCCACATTATGGTAGAGGACACAGGTTTCGAACGTGTTTTCCAAGGAGCCTTGGTGAGTTGCTGCAATGTATACAATGCTGCCGTTGTGCATGATGATGAAATGAGTGAATGTTGAACGTGATGGACAGAGTGCTGCTCAAGCAGACTGCTTTGTCCTGGTTCAACTTCTTGCATGTTGATGGAGCTACACAAAATCCAGTCAAGTGGAAATTATTCCACTATTCCATCAGACTCCTGACCTATATTCCGTCTCATTTTTCCGAACACTGTGCAGACCTCCGAGGTCCATGAATGGCAGCAGTTTCTGAAACCAGAAATCAGCGCAATAGGGTAACGGTTAGCATGCTGATAGGTGTACATGGAACCTCCAAGTATGTACGCAACTACATGGTTTACAGGGAATCTAATTTGTACCTTGTGGATGGGGGACCAGCTAAGAGGGCTTACGGTCCTTGACAGGGTGGATGCTAGATGAATGTTGTCCATGGCTGTGAGTTAGAACAAGGCGGGTCACAGTCTCAGAATAAAAGGTTGGCTGTTTAGGACTGAGGTGAGGAACATTTTTTAAATCAGAGAGTTGTGAAATTTTGGAATTCTTTATCCATAGACATGTGGAAGTTCACCCATTGAACATGTACAATACAGAAGTTGATAGATTTTTAACTAAGAAAGTCTAGGAAAATTCAAATGGTGTGGGTCAGTGGCCTAAAGATAGATGTCAACCCCTATTCTTACTGACACCTGAAGCAGGGTCACAAGACTGGGTAGCCAACTCCTGTTCCTGTTTCTTATGCTGTCATATTCATGAATCTAATCATTATCAATGACCCTCTGCTAGAAAAGCATATATTCAATTATCAGATGAACTCAGTATTGGACCTGATTGTGGTGCAGCAAGGGTTGAGTAGCCTTGAGAGTTCTGACTGACTTAGCTCATGGATGAAGAATATTCACTTAGGTGAGGTATACAGTGGGATCTTCAGTCCCATAGATTATTGTCTCAGCAGGAATACTGCAAGAGTGAACACAAGAAGACAGGGGAAATAAATGGGGAGTAAACATTGTGTCTCCACCTGACAACAAAATCAGGAAAACTCATTTTTTAGTTGATATGCGCTAGTAATGGGAGGGAGGAAATAGCAGCCTGGTGAGCAGCAAATACCTGTGCTGTAAACAATACATATCTCTACTATGAGTCAGACTTTTGAGAGAGAAGATTAACATCATTTTATCTCTTTCGTTTCAATCTGTGTATTCTTGTTTAAGTAACGATTGCAGGTGACATCATGAGAACTGCTTTGGAAGAGTAACTGAGATAAATCAAGTGTAAATTCTGTGACTTAACATCAATAAAGGTTGAATCATTAACTCAGGTTACATCAGTGATGCATTGAAGTTTAAATGTGTACATTAACTCCCACACAGTGACCAACCCAAACTTGTTCCATCTAAGATTTTAAGCTGCATCGTGTGAAGCTAGTTCACACAGTGCAGGATTTGGATATTGCGGGGAATCAACAACTTGCAGTTATGCTGCACATTTTAATATTTAGAAAAAATTCACTTTGTAGATAGGAAAACATGCAAAATGAGGAATGAAATGTTTAGGCAGACTGGCCAAAGGTTTGATAGAAGAGAAGTGTTTTAAAGCTTTTTTTAAAGAGGTGGAGGGGCAAAAAGGCTGAGGTGGGCCACATTTATACACTGCTAGTCTAAGTTCTATTCCTTCTTGCAAACCATGCCCTTCTGATTTTTTCCTGTGTCCTCTCCGTAAATAGATAATGTTGTAACACTTAAATATGTTCATTGGAGACAACTTCCATGTTTCAGAAGAAAGATTCACCTGTATCATAAAGTCACCATAGTCCCAGAGGCCCACAGGGCTGCTCTCTCATTAGAGAGAAGGAGAGAGCGAGAGCGCTGAGGGTCACCATGCCTCAGACGAGGGCTGTGGCTGAGAAGGCAGGACCTTCATTAGTAACCTCAGCTGAAGAGGGAACTGAAACCTGTGCTGTTGGCATCACTCTGCATGGCAAACCAGCCATGCAGCCAACTGAACTAACCAACCCCTAACAAACTAATTGACCTTGGTTGTATTGGTTGGACAACTGGTTTACAATGCAGAGTGATACCAACAGCGTGGGTTCGAATCCCACACCAGGTGAGTTTGCCACAAAGGTCGCACATTCTCAGCCTTGCCCCTGGCCTAAGCTGTGGCAACCTTCAGGTTAAAAGACCACTAGTCACCTCTCTCTAGTGAAAAAGCAGTTCTCTGGAATTAGGGCAACTTTTACCTCACCTGTAGAAAAGAAATCAATGTTTTCACAAAAACATTGCAGGGAGGGATTTGAGACAAAAGTATTCAATATTTATAAATTGCAAGCTTTAGCCAACTTATAAATTAGGAGCCGGCAATGCTCCTGCTGGAGTAGAGCTTCTCAAACTATTTCCCATTGTGACGCCAGGTGTGAAAGTTGCCATGACTCCAGAGTGTCGAGAGCTGGGAGTTTAGTCTGCAGGCTGCATAAACAGTTGCGAAGAAAAGTCATTGGACTCGAAGTGTTAACTCTGTTTCTCTCACCATGAATGCTGCCAGACCTGCTGAGTTTCTCCAGCACTTACTGTTTTTATTTCAGATCTTCAGCATCTGCAGTATTTTGCTTTTGTGTAGAATAGAAGGTTTCTGAAGTTTCACAAAAAAACAGACTCTTTGTTCTTTTTTCAGAACAAGGCTTCAAAGATTGGCCAGTTAGACTACATGCAGCATGAAACAAGTGAGGATTTAGAGGAGCCTTACACATGTTGGTGTTTGGTAGCTCCATGGTAGCCATTGCAGGCTTGGAGGTCACAATCCCAAGATTCTGGCTCATGATCCCACTAGTACCCAGTCACTAATCCACCCTTGTCTTGTCAATTTGAACATTATTTATGGAAATTTAACAGAGACATAAGGGAACAAGAAGCAGCTGCACTTCTTATTTCTGTTCCGTTTCCAAAATTTTCAGTACATTTAATCAGCTGTTCATTTCTTTCAAATTTGCAAATTGCAAGATGCTTGCACTTTATTAATGTGGGAATGATCTACTATAGTAATTTCTTAATATCTTTATGGAATAATAGTGATCAAACTATTGCTCACTGTTACACTCGTTTCTGTGAATCATAATGTCAAATTATATGGCAATTAGTTTATTTTAACCAAATTGTTTCAGCATGATGCTCACCCAGTTGCATGAACAGTTTAGTGGAGGTATCGTTTTCATTTTAATGCATCAATTTAACATCATCCTGGGTAAAATCTTAAAGATTCCTTTATCACTGATATACAGAGGAGAGGTTAGCTAACTGCAATTGCAGGCTCTCCTACAATAATGAGAAATCTTTTTCTAGTTACTGATCTTTGAAAGTACTCAGGTTTTTCATTATGCCCAGGTTGTCTTAAGGCAGCTTTATACAGCAGTGGATGTACATCTCCATAGATTTGTTAAGAGTTTAAATATAGTAGCTAGAATTATACATTTTTGGCTGTATCATAAAAGACATATCTTACAAGAAGGTCAGAATCAAAGCGAGTTTGAAAATATATAATTATACTTCAGTGTTTCTTCATTTTATTCCCAACAAAATATATGTCGTTTCATTTTCATACCACATGTTTGTGTTTTTTGATTACAACAGACGTCAAAGTTTCCTCACTGCCCCTGTGATTTGCAGTTGTTATCAACACCCTGTACACCAAATATTTGATTTCCCATATTATAAAAGAATCACTGAAATAATTTGGAATTATTTTGAAAGATGTGATGTGAACAAACTCAAAATCTTGTTTTGTTGCAAACAGGACAACCCAGCAATGTTAGTCATGTTAAGTCCGTGCTTGTAGAAATTTGTTTTTAGAGAACTGACTGCGCAGATAGTAATGTCATTGTGGTGTCTGTCAGGGATGGGTGTGTATGTTGTTGTCCTGAATGGAATCTGCTGTCCTATTCTATTGAAAACACTGCTTCTTTGGCTGTAGATGACACTGAGCCTGTTTTTCATTCCAGATTGCAATCATCGTTGTCTAGGTGATATAACATTACCTTACAGTGAGTGAAAGCTGGGTAATTGAACCAGAACAGGAGGTTTATTCAAATTTGCTTATTCAAGATTATATAGAAATATTTGAAGCCACAGTTCGTTTTGATTACTTTATGCTGGCAGAAAGAGTGTGTCAATACATTAAGATCTCCTAGAGAAATTGTGCTGAGGGTGATGCCATTTAGAATGGCGTCCTGTTTATTCTGCCAGATAAACCCACTGCAATGCCTGCTTTATTTCATCTAATTTAAGCCATGAGCAGACCTGAATAAACTTAAATCGGCAGCTGACATTGACAGCAAAAAGGAAGGGAAATGGGAGGTGACTAGGAAGAGCAGAAACAACTGATTTAGCTTGGAGAAGCCAATTTGCAAACTTGTAAAAGTCAGTAACATAATTTCTACAATTCATGCAACTCAACAACACTCAGTGACCCACTTTGTATATAGCCATGCACACAAGGCTCTTGTGGCCTAGTAGTAATTTCCTTACCCCTGGGGAAGGAGGCCCGGGTCCACGTCCCACTTGTTCCAGAGGTGTGTCATAACATCTGTGAACAGGTAGATTAGCAAGTATCTATAACCATCCTCAACAATGGATAATCACAGGATCGTCCTCCAGAGCTTTGATTGCCCGTTGAAGGTTGTCACCATCCTAAAAATCCAGCTGTATTTTGTAAGGCAAATCAGGGCAGGATTTATACACTTAATGGTAAGGTTCTGGGGAGTGTTGCCAAACAAAGAAACCTTGGGACACAGGTTCATAGTTCCTTGAAAGTGGAGTCACAGGTAGACAGGATAGTGAAGAAAAACAAAGTTGCTGGAAAAGCTCAGCAGGTCAGGCAGCACCTGTGAAGGGAAAAACAGAGTTAATGTTTCAGATCCGGTGACCCTTCCTCAGAACGGGTGAAGAAGGCATTTAGTACACTTGCCTTTATTAGTCAGTGCATTGAGTATAGGAGTTGGGAGGTTATGTTGCAGCTGTACAGGACATTGGTTAGGCCACTTTTGGAATACTGCATTCAATTCTGGTCGTGCTGCTATAGGAAAGATATTGTGAAACTTAAGAGCTTTCAGAAAAAATTTACAAGGATGTTGCCGGAATTGGAGGGTTTGGCTATGGGGAGAAGCTAAATAGGCTGGGGCTATTTTCCCTGGAGTGTCGGAGGCTGAGGGGTGACCTTATAGAAGTTTATGAAATCATGAGGGGCATGGATAAGGTGAATAGTCAAGGTCTTTTTCCCTGGGTAGGGGAGTTCCAAAACTACATAGCATAGATTTAATGTGATAGAGGAATGATTTAAAAGGTACCTAAGGGGCACCTTTTTCACGCAGAGGGTGGTGCATGTATGGAATGAACTGCCAGAGGAGGTGATGGAAATTGGTACAATTACAACATTTGAAAGGCATCTGGGTGGGCATATGAATAGGAAGAGTTTAGAGGGATATGGGCCAAATGCTGGCAAATGGGACTAGAGTAATTTAGAATGTGTAGTCAGCATGGATGTGTGGGTCTGAAGAGTTTGTTTCCGTGCTGCGCATTTCTATGATTCTATGGCTGCTACTATCATGAGGCGGATCTGAAACTGGCAGCGTTTACATCCAGACCAGAGTCAAATCAGGTTGTGTTATTGTTCCTCCTTCTTCTTCATCTATCTGAGGGTCATCATTCACCAAATCTAAGATGATCTGCCACCTGGTATCAGCATCTAATATCCTAGTCAGGAAGCTCTTCAACCTTGCTTGCTTCTGAGTGAAAAAAAACTCACCACCATGGACATCCACATCCTTCAGTTTTCAGATGATTGCTGCAAGATGAATTCTGCACAGGACGTACAAAAGACATTCACCCTCTTCAATACGTCATTTATGATGCTCAGCCTGTCTTTAAATGTCACCAAAACAAAGGTCCTGCACCAACCCTCCCTGACCCATTGGAATCCCCTGCACTAAGTAGAAGGGGTGGCTCTGGAATATGTGCATACTTCCCAGATCTCGCAGCCACCTCTCCCAAGGGACTATCAGCAATTAAGAAGGCCAGTGCTGAATCAACTGTGCAAGTGTTGCCTTCCTCAAGCTGCAACAAAGTGTCTTTGACAACAGGGACCTCTGGAAGTCAATGATTGTCCTGGTCTATTGACTGTTGTGTTGACCATCCCCCTCTAGTGCAACAAAATCTGGACTGTCTACCACTGTCACATTAACATGCTTGAGAGCTTCTGCCAGCAATGCCCATGTAGAATCTTGGGGATCGAATGGGAGGACCACTGCACTAATGTAAGCATTCTCCATGAGGCTGTGTCTACCATCATGGAAGGCCTATCCCTGAAGAACCAACTCCAGCGGATGTGTATTGCATTTGGATGCCCGAAAACTGCCTCCCTCAGCAGGTTCTCTGTCCTAGCTCTGCATTGGTCAGCATTCAAAGAGCAGCCTAAGGGAAAGGTATAAAGATATGCTCAAGGTCAAGCTAAAGCACAAGAGCCACTCACTGGGAGGAGAAAGCTGCTGACCACTCAGCAATGGCACTTCCTGATTCATCAAAACGCAACCATGAGGTGTAGCAGCGGTGGCAGAGAAAGGAGGAAGAAACCAACCCAGGGCCACAAGTTCCACTTCTTCATGCAGTAACATCTCCCAACACTAGAAAATCTCGTGGATCTAACATTAGGCTTCTCCATCATCTAGTCTGAGAAACATCCTCAATTTTGAGGAACCATCAATGACAAATCATGCTCAGTTCAAAGACGTGCTTAATCCTCAAGCAAAATTAACAAAAGCATAGCCAAAGAGACCTATTATTCTAGTTAGCCAATCAGAAGACTAAATCAATCTGGGACAGCCTGAGTTTTTAAAGTCAGTTTTAAGGGTTTGAATTGGCTGTACGTGAAGGATAAGATTGCTGCTGGTTTATTTGGGCAGCTATTTCCAGCCCACCATATCTCAATAACCATGTCAAGGGACCAACACATGGGGTCTGCCTGATTTATCTTCTTTTGGCAGTTTATTGTAGCAGAAACAGGATAAGTATTTACAATTCTTTCGGCAAATGAAAACTAAATCACTGTTTTAAGCATCTCTCATAGCATTTGTTCTAACCATCATTTCAAGCTACACAAACCTAAATTTACATCCTTTTTGCTGGCCAAAGTTCTAGGTTTTTATTGTTGACAGTGTCAGTGAAGCAGTTTTATGATGCTGGAAGAGAGCCAACAGATTATGCCATCGACATAGAAGAACGACATATAGTTACCACCATAAAACATTCCTAAGTTGCTTAAAATATTAGATATAACTTTTTTTTTACAATTAACATGACCATGCTTCTTCTTGAACTGTTTGAACACTGCTATATCTAAATGGGAACCTGAGAATGGAGACTGCGAATGATTATCTACATTATCACAATGTTAACCCGGGCAGGCTCCTAATTAATCAAGACAAGCTTTATAACTATGTTTACAGCCCACTTTAAAAGCTGAGTCTGTCGTGCAGATTGGTTCAGTCTTCTGACTGGAGAGGCTAGCACATGAAGGGAGAATCCAATCAGTGAGTATGAATCTTTCTACTGTGGATTGGTGAGGCTTTTGTTAAGGCTGTTTTAGGTTTCAAGGGTATATTTTGAATTGAGGGTGATTATATACGGAGTGGATTATTAAGGGCAGTTGAGATGTAATGGTTGTGGAACCAGTGTTACTGACTTCGATTTTCTTGCAGGGTTATGGTCTTTTCCAAATTAATCTCTGAAATTTGATTATTTAGCCAGTTAATGACAATTAATTTGATAAGCAGCTCAGTATTGGTGAATTATCAGTTGTATTAATTGTTAAATTTATCTAACTTGAAGTACAATAATGACTTGGCATGTTGTCTTTTTATTTCTACTTTCTAAAATCTTGTTGATGCCAACTTGAATCAAAGTTTTCTATCTTGTATGGGCAGTTGGAGAAATGTTCTCTATTCTAGTGAACTGGAACCCAACACATTAATAACTTGTTATTTGCTAGTCTTCCTAACAAGAAAGAGTTAATATGGGAGATAGGAATCTTCCATGAAGTAATTTTACACCATTCAGAACAGTGTAGATGAATGGCTTATGTCTACTATGCATTCTACTAGACCTGCTACAGTATAACATGCTGATGCAGAATACAAAGAACCATCTATTTAGTTTTCTTTTCACCATCATCCTCATGTTGAGTACGTATTCAATTGGATATTTTTCTTCTCCAAAAGTAACAAAATTGAAGACTATTTAATTGCTTTTGATCATAATTTGAAAAAAATATCCTTTTATTTATAAGCAAATTACTGGTATTTCCTACTGTCATAATGTAGGAAGTATGGCCTCTCCAGCATTTGAAATTATTCTCTCCTAAAGTTAAGGAGCATATTAAGAAGTTAAGCCTTCAGTGATTTTTTTTTTGATTTTTGTTTTTGAATACATGAAGTTCTTTGCCAAAGGACTGATTTTATTCTTAAAAATCAAGATGGTGCAGTAAGCTCCCAACACATTCTTTATATTGCACGTGCATTTTACTTCATTCACTTTCAAGTACCAAAGTCTATAAGTACCTAACTTTGTGTAGATAAAGCTGTCAATAGGCTGTAATTGTGCAAATGATGAGAATCGTCACAATTTTAGTTTACAGTTGTCAGGGTTTTTAGATCCAAGCTAAACTAACCTGGCAGGGTAAGGAGAAGGGGTTTCTGATTGTAAAGGGCACTGTCTTTTGAAAGCGTGATTTGTTTTGTTGAATTCTTAACACTTCACTGGGTTCCAGTCCTGCTCCAGAGACCTGAGCACTTCAGCATGAGGTTGGAGGTGTCATCTTTTGGATGAGATATTAACAAGATTTTCCCTTCCTCGTGGACATAACCAATCCCGTGTTACTCTTTTTTTAAAAAAAATGAGTTCTCCCTGTGCATGGCTAACATTCTATATCTTACCCAACACTTAAAAACCGATTGTGGGAATTTATCTCATTATCTACCAAATTTCCTTACTTTGCAAGAGTACTGTTCAAAATGTATTACTTTGGCTGTGAAGCACTTTAGGCTATCCCGAGGTTATGAAAAGTACAATGTAAATGCAGATGCGTACTTTCATTTACTGTTCTATCATTGCAGAGTGGCTGAATTACATGAATACCTGAAACATTGGCGACCTGATATTTATTTGCCTGAAGCAATGGGTGACGTGCAATTCAGTGACTTTGTTCTCCTCGATGGGAAGTGTGCATTCCCCTTGAATGAGAAGTTTTTTGATGGACTTTTTGATGAATGGGAGGTAAGTAAAACTTTTAACTTGAGAAGCTGCTCTTTGACTTACTAACTTACTATATTGACAAATTTGGCCTTGGTTCAAGTCTTCAGTTATGAATATTGAGTTAATTCGGATCCATTCTGGTTTGCCCATTTTCATATGTTCCATTGTGCACTGCCAGAAATAAGTCCACTGTAAACTGTCAACTTTTTCTTTTTGCCAGTGACAGCCATCTCCCATAAGGCAAGTTTTTATTGTGTGTCCCGAATTTTTTGAGGCTTGAGGTTGTTTGAGGACAATTAAAAATGAATCACATTGTGCTGGTTCTGGAATCTTGTAGGCCAGACCAGGTAAGGATGTCTTGGAAACATTAAGTGACAAGTTTAGAGATGGATCTAATCATATTTGAGGATGAATAGCTGACAATACTTCAAGTCTGAGTATGTGATTAATAGACAGTTTGAAGTATAGAGAACTGATGACCATAACCCCCTGCTTATTTTCCACTCCTGACCCCCATATAGCACTTCCACCAAGTCTGTTCGGGTTCGGGGTCGGGTTCGGGGTGGGGGTGGGAAAAGACCGAGACACAAATACTGTTAAACCATCTCTTAAAACTAGATTTGCAGCTTCTCTCCTTGACAGACAAATGGTGGCCAGAATTTTTTTTAAAAGGTAAGAAAATGCTGATTGTTTTTTTTCATGCAACTTGTTGCCCATTCAGTGCTGTTTTATGTTGATTGCCTATTTCTACAACACTATGGACAGCTGGCTTTCTTTCAGTCTAGAATTGTTTACTATGATTGGATTCTGGTGCATAGGGAAATGCAATATCATATTGGATGAAGTATCACAGCTACCTCGTTCATTTGAAGAGAAAAATGGGTGATTTCTAGAATAAATGTGAACCAGTGATTTAGATGTTTATAGTGGATTCCTTATGTAGTTGTTGTGGCACTAAGAATTTTTGTGCTAAAGATCAAGCAAACTAACTTTGAATAAGCCATACCTTTGTTGAATTCCCTAGTTTAATTGTGGAGTCTTTAGTTCTTTCAAGGTAAATAAACTTCAGCTCTACAGTGGATAAGCATTTAAAAACAGACCAATTAATATTTTGGACATATCATTCATCAATCCTCTTTAAGATCTACACCTGGAATATTCCATCATGAGATATGGGCAACAATGTCAAGGCCAGCATTTGCTGCCTATCCTTAATTCCCCCTGAACTGGATGATTGATTGATTGATTGCTACTCAATTTTAGGGGCCAATTAAGACTCAGTCACATGGATAAGAGTGTGAAGTAGCCATATAGGCCAAACCTGGTAGAGCTGGCATATTTCCTTTAACGTGGACCAGATGATTGTAAACAATCATGATAACTTTGTGATCACTGTTAATGAACTAACGAGTTAGTTCTGAGTTGTAGCATTTTAAATTTTAATTCAAATTCCACCAGTTGTTGTAGTTGGATTTGAACCCATGCCCTCACTGTTAGGCTTTTGATTACTAGTCCAGTGACTTTATCATCACACCACTGTGCCTCTTCCTTCTGCCTATACATCTCTATTTCATCTCTGCATCCCTCCCTCCCAAAAAAAAGTTGAGACAAGCTTTTTAATCAAAACCAGATGTACACTACAGCCTGACAGATTCACAAGTGAGTTATTTCATTCAATGATTTACGATGGAAATATGCCACACAATACTGTTGAAAGGTAATTCCAGGGAATGTTAAATCTTTATGGTGATACAAGTAGTGATGCCCTTGCTGGTTGGTCACTCAGGACAAATCTCTGCATTGTTCCAAATGTTTTGGCCTACTCCAGTTCTAATTGGGTAGCTAGCAGTTGCCTGGGAATCTCATGTTTGGATTTAATGTTTTTGTTTTCTTTTAAAACAAAGTTATCAAATGTGGGTTGATCAGCAAAGAGGTAATAGTTCAATTCTGTGTTCTAGAACTGACTTTCTTCACCCGTAATATAATTTCCAGATTATATCTGTGGAGGATGACCCAATGAAACACTGCAAAGAAATCTTTGATTCAGAATTTGGGAATATGGCACCTATCCTTCAGGGGAAAAGCAACTTACTGGAACCTTTTCATATTGACAAGGTGAGGTAATTCCTCTTTCCTTTCTATTTATGCAAGACATTCCTATCTCTTTCTGGACTTCGTTGTTCATGCTACTCTTCTCCTGTAAATTGGTTCTTGCTACAATCTTTCCTTAAACTAAACTGGCAACAATTTATTGGCAATGTCTCCTGAACCACATTCCTTCTAGCCAATTGTAATCATCAATTGTGCTGTAGTGAAAGGATGCATGCTGGTCCTGATTTTGCTCATCCCACATCTTGGAAAAGTATCAAACTTGAGTCCCTGGCAGATTTCACATGCTGGTGCTACTTGTTCTTGATACATGGATCCTGCATAACTTGAGACAAAACTAAAGATTAAACTTCTCAGATTCTCTAGAGCTGATGATCAAGCTAAACATACATTTTAGCTTGGTTCCCAAGGAACTCTCTTTTTAGAAGCAATAAGAATGTTGGAGACAAAATTGACAATTCTTCCCCAGTAAAAAAATCTACAAACTTACTCCTGATCTAGCTGAATATTGACAAATATATAATTGGCTCTGATTTGGCGGGGGGGAAAAAAAAGTTAAGGATTACTTTCTATACTAATGACAGCTAAGATCATTATGCTAACTTCCTGGTTGGATTGACCATATTTAAATTGTTCTCCTGTATTGATTCTTTAGATTTCAAAATACTTACCACCTAGAACAGTGGGGCATCCATGGCTACTGGCATACAGCACATCCCTACATGGCTTTAGTCTGAAAACCCTATACCGCAAAGTGGCCAATGCTGACTCTCCAGTACTACTGGTTTTAAAGGACACGTGTGGTCAGGTAGGGAGGAGTCATTGGTGTTGGATTATTTTATGTAAACTTCTAAGGCTTAGCAGCAACTCCTTATCCATCTTGTCAATTACAGGTATTTGGTGCTTTAACTTCTCATCCACCAAGACCAAGTGACCGTTTCAATGGGACAGGAGAAACGTTTCTATACACCTTTAATCCTGATTTTAAGGTATGTTTCGAGCGATCTAGTAGCCAAATCTTTATGAACTAATTGTGTACAATAATGGAAACATAAATCTTTCTCTTTATCCTCCTTCAATATTTTCACTTTGCTGGGTGTGGTCCAAAGGCCACTGACAGCCATCTGACACTACTCCCTAATGGCAATTATGTCAGTTTTAGTTCACATTAGGCAGTTGTGTTGTAGAATATATTACAACTGAGCCCACTGTTTTCAGCTCCAGCTATTAGGTGAGAACTGAGACAGCACACTGCTCTCTAGTTACCACGCATGGGTGTAAATGGAGACTAAGTACTTAGACAACCTCCAAGCTTTCTATGTACCACTGCTCTGAACATAAATATACCATGAAAAATCACAATGAATGTATAATATTTTCTGATAGTGTTATGAATGATACCTTATGAAATCTGTGGTGCAATATGTTAGTGCGTTTGGCTGTTAACCAGATACTTGGTGGTTTGAAACCACCCAGATGCAAAGGACTTTTATTACTTTCTTTTCCCTGGGTTGGGGGAGTCCAAAACTAGAGGGCATAGGTTAAAGGTGAGAGGATAGAGATTTAAAAGTCACCTAAGGGGCAACTTTTTCATGCAGAAGGTGGTGTGTGTATGGAATGAACTGCCAGATGAAGTGGAGGAGGCTGGTACAATTACTACATTTTAAAGGCACCTGGATGGGTATATGAATAGGAAGCATTTAGAGGGATATGGGCCAAATGCTGGTAAATGGGACTCGATTAATTTAGGATATCTGGTTGGCATGGACAAGTGGGACCAAAGGGTCTGTTTCCATGCTGTATATCTCTATGACTCTAAATGGTGTATGTCTTCAAATTGGGATTGGAATCTGTGAAGCTGTCCTAAAATTTAAAAAGCATGACTTTAAAATTTCACTTCAAATAGAGGAGTTGCTTTTAATAGCAACACAAGACTGGTGATAGTAAAAAGGGCCTTACTACAATTTTTCCTTTTTATGTAATACCTGTTTTACTCTAGGAAAGAAAAAATTCCCAAGGTAGTTTAGAAGTGAAGTGTCAAAAATTTGCTACCAATGTAAAGAAGCAGATATGAAGACAGGTGATCAAAAGTTTGGTTAGAGGTTTAGGAAGGGAATTCCAGAACTTGGAATCTGGGCAGTTGAAATGATTACTGCAAATGGTGAGAAGATGCACGAGGCCTAGATGGGAGGAACATGAGGCTCTGAGAGCTGAGAAAAAGTGGGATAATGAGGCCAAATTTGAAGTATTGGTGAAGTAGGTACCAAAGTAGATTGTTGATCATGAATGATAAGTGAATAGGATGTGGTGCAAACAGGAAGCCGCAGAATTTGGGATGAGCTCAAATTTCAATTTTTTTTAAACTTCATTGTTGTACTCTTGTTCCATGTGGACAGTAAGGAAATTTCGATCCATGTTCTTTCTTTCTTCAAACAGAATCAAGTGGAGGGAAAGAAAGAGGCAAGGGAGGACAAATTTTATTTGTTACTGTAGCAGGGAAGGCCAAGTTGCTGAATATTTGTGTTGCTGATAGGATGAGAGCTCCATCTTTTAACTGTAATCTTCTACTGTAAGACTATGGTATGTCTTAAGTGAAATGGTATTTTTGTCTTCTGTTTACAAGACAAAGTATTGACCACTGTCTACATGAAAGAGATTTTTCTGGTGAGCAACCTGCATATTTCCAGCTCTTCATTTTTATTTCATGTCATGCCCTGCTAACAAGGCTTATTTACTTTGTCAAAACGCTGAAATGCTTTGTCATAATTAATACATCTCCTTAGTGTTCCTGTTCTTCTACTCGGACCTCACTTCAAAAGAAGAAACGTTAGCAGCATTTCTCTTGTACAACTTGTCCATGAATTTGATAGCCTATCTACATTAAAAGGCACTAAAAGTACTGTTCTTTCAAACTAACTAATGATGAACTAGGTTTAGCACTACCTCTTTGCATTCTGAGTATCCTAATATAAATCTGGGATTCAGCAGCTATTTAAGCCAGACTGACTGACTCTGGTTCCATCTCAAATAAGTTTCTGATTCATCTCTTTCCACCACCCAGATCTTCCAATGGACTGGAAATAATTCTTTCTTCACAAAAGGAAGTTCAGACTCACTTGCAATAGGAGGAGGAAGGTATTTTTCCATTTTCATGAAAGATAAGAATCTTCTCCAATTTTTTTGTGAACACAATTTTCAGTTATAATAAATGCCTACAGGTGATTGGGAGGGGGGAGATTTTAACATTTGTAGTCAAACGAAATCCATACATTTTAAAACTAATTCCAGAATGAGTAAGTTGTATTTTGTGATTCTTTGCACATTTTATTTCCTCTATACTGTAAATATTTATACAACATTGAGATTTTTTTTTTGCTTTCTATAAATTCTTGCTTTAGCCTTTTCTTTCAATGATTTATATATATTTCAAGAACATTTTAAACACTAACCATAACTAGATATCTTTTGAGGCTTTGGATAGTTAATTGTTATAAACAGCACAATACTGAATCTATTCTATTCCTGCACTCTTCTGTTACCCTGATGCACTTGTATAGTATGATCTGCCTGTAAAGCACATATAAGACAACACTCTTTCACTGTACCCTGACAATAATAAATCAAATCACACTGGCACAATTATCTTGTCACTTGCTGAATTACAAACACTGAGTCAGTGCCCAAAATCAGCAAGACTTCTATGCAGCCAGATAACTTGGTTCGTTGAGGAACTTTTTGTTTAAAGAATGTTGGATGCCTGTGAAAATTTTTTTTTTTTTTTTTTTCTTTCTTTCTTTCTTTTGTGTTAAGTGGACACTTTGGTCTATGGCTGGATGAAGATCTCAATCATGGAAGAAGCAATCCTTGTGAAACATTCAACAACGTTGTACTATCTAAAAATGAAGATTTCAAGGTGCAGGATCTTGAAGTGTGGACATTCTGATAACTGTCTAGTCATGATCACTATCTAAACAACATTCTTAAATACTGATTTAATGCATGTACTGAGACAGCGTGTAAAGTTGTAGCAAGACAAGTGCAGCATCATATCTGACATGGCCTGAGTTTAAGGAAGCTTGCATGAGCTGTAACAACAGTTGCTAATCTGAGAGCAGTGAAGCTTTGTAGCCCAAGGCTCCCTTTAAATTGTATTTTTTTTCAGAGCCACTTTAGACACTAGTGCATTGCCAATGTAAGTGAGGTGTAGTCATGAATAGTATTCATTAATTACTATCTTGCTGCTAAACTATTCCAACATATCCATTTAAATCTACTTGTGCAATTCTGACAATCCAAGTATGGGGGCAAACAAATCTACCGACTCACAATACAAGTGAATTATGTCAGCCATGTTCCAGACCAATCTAGCACCAAGTGCTTTTTTTTTGTATCAACCTGCGCACATATTGGTGTGAATGCATGTTTATTATATGGCCTTAAATTTTATGCTGCTAACTTCAAAACTGGAATGTATGCTTTGAGGATCAAATATTTATTGTTCATGTTTGTGTATATATCTATACATATGAAGCTATTTGCTTAAGTTCATGTTAAAAATTCATTAAAAATCTTGCTATAATGGTGAAGAACAATGTTAATTGTCGTGACATTTCAAAACATGTCACTGCTTTTAATTTTATGAATCATAGATGTTCCTGAAATAAAAATAAACTATTAGCATTCTTAAACATCCTAGGGCAAATCCATTTTAATAACTGTCCTGATCTCAGCTGCTGGGGGGGGGGGCAAAAGAGAGGAAGAAAGATAAGAATATAAAACAACCTTAAGTATTCCACCACTTTCTGAATGCTGATACTTGAACTCTGCTACCATGCTGTAAGTAAATTTTATTGTACTAGAATTCTAACACTCCCCCAAATCGACAAAAACAACAATTCTTAAACTGTTTTTATTTAGAAAAAAAAAATTACAAATACCAAGTGTCATGCTTGCCTATTCAACATAAGAAATAACTAGATTTTTAAAAAATGGGTCAAAACTTTTGTATTTAGAAGAACCAAAAGCCTTGGTAATAGAAAGGAGTTGTATAAAGCTGGAAGTCAGCTATTAACTGTTAGTGCTAACTGCAGTTCACAGCTCAAGAGAAAATTAGAAAACTGTCAATTGGTAGGAAGATGCAAGATGCTTTAGGCTTCAATACAATTTACAATTCATGGGCTGTCAAGATCCTGATCACCACTCACCTATAAAACACAACCTGTATCCCATCCAATGGGAGGTGGAGGTGAGATATTTTACACAGCAAAATAACAATGCAATTTCTAGTACTTCAGGTTTTTAAGCAGGAAGAAAAACTGCACAGATCCCTGGATCACAATATACATCTAAATGGCTAGTTATGTTCTCAAACATGTTGCATACACTAAATTTGGCACCAGACTGCTGAGACAGGATAGTACAAATGGAACCAGCCCCCTGAATGAATTGCAAAAGATAAGTCTTAAATTGCCAAGCCTTATACATTTTTCAATGCAATAATTGACCTCTAATGACTGTTTTGTCATTGTCTGTTGTCTGTTTTGCCCAATCAATGCAAACCAATGTGGGAGATTTATGAACAATGTAATAAAATTAAGACCAGGAAGCAAGAGTGATTCAAGGAGGGTAGGATGAGGCAATCATTTCTAAACAACTAACATAACATCGGGCAGAACCCAGTCCTTTCCCAGGCTTTGGGGTTCAGCCTTCACAAAATGCAGTTCTTTAGACAACAAAAACCATTCTTGCCACCCTCCATCACTCTTATTTGTTACAAACAGGCCTTGATTTTTCCCACAGCCATAATTTTAACACAGTGTCACCACAAGTATAAAAATAATGCTGATTAGAATCCAGGCTGTAAATATATAAAAACAGAAATAAGTATAAAAAGTCAATGACCTACTATATTTGATCTGCTTTCTTACTACTATACAGATTTAGTAGTGTTGACAAAATAGAACTTTAATTACAAAAACAAACCACAACACTTTGCATAGGTCCAGCAAATGAATGGTCAGATTTCACCTGGAACATACACAAGTTATTTGAAGCACATATCACAGAGGGCATCACCAATGGCTTGATGCACTGACATTTGTTTTAAGAAAATAGTTCTTAAAAATTATCAAGACCGACAGCATTTTATCTGTACGCTTATTCATGCATTCCCATAACAGTGATGTCTATCTCTTGCTCTCCTGCTTTCATAACCCCACATTAATAGCTGATGGGCTGGTCCTGGGATTTGGCTTGTTAGAGGAAAAGTGAACCATGTACTTACATTAAGGAATGCACGCTGATGTTTGACAATATTTTTGGATAAAATAGCTGACTATCATCTAAATGAATGTAAATAACCGTCATGTAAGTAAATTAACACAGCTGGCAGCCAATCACTCAAAACGTGTTATTTCATCATGCTTGACATTTTCATGTTTTAACAATATGAATGCACTAGAGAGCTGGTGGAAATAGTTAATGAAGAAACAGCATTGTGGGACACTGTATATAATAATGAGACATGACATACAGATGCAGCAGGTTCGGGAGAAACACAAACATTGGACTTGGGTTTCAAAACCTCTTGGATTTTTCTCACTTCAAATCTGGGGCTAATTGATACAGACTGATTGTTATAAGACTGAAAGAAATAAGAACAATAGGACATTTGGCTGGTCAAGCCTGCTTCCCCCATTCAATAGGATCATGGCTGATCTGACATTTCTCATATCCACTTTCCTGTCCTTTGCCTGTAGTCCTTAATTTGCCTACCGATCAAGAATCTCTCTGATCATCCACAGCTCCGCTGTAAAGTAGGAGGTGAACTTGAAGAGCCAACATCATCTTCCATCTAGCTATTCAAATGTTTTTAAGCAAAGGTGATTAAATCATACTATGTGTAGCAATGCAAACCAATAACGGTACAGGCCATTCTGTTCATCATACTCGAGACAGCAGTGTGAAAACAGCTTAAAAAAAACAAAGAACTGTGGATGCTGTAAATCAGAAACAAAAAACAGAAGTTGTTAGAAAAGCTCAGGCAGCATCTGTGAAGAGAAATCACAATTAATGTTTCAGGTCTGGTGACCCTTCCTCAGAACTGATGGTAGCTAGCTAGGAAAATGTCACTGTGTATGCAGAAGTCGGGTGGAGGGGGAGTAGGTAAACTGTGAACGATAGGTGGGGATAGAGCCCAAAGAGAGAAAAAACAGTTGGACAAAGGAGTGGATAATAATCTGGTTAGAAGAGTGAATAGCTGTTTACTGGAGACTGTCAGCAGCAAACAATAGATAGTGTGAAATGGCAGACTATGTAATAACAGTGCGTGTAAAAACAGATGTTCAGATAGCCTCACTCCCAATAACCTTTTCCCAGAACCCTGCTACCATATCCTTTTCAACATATAGCTAATCTCCTCTTGGAAGCTATCATTAAGCCTGTTCTACCTCAGGAAGTATTTCAGATCACTTTTTTAAAAGTCCCTATATTAAAACAATTAATTTTTCGTCTGGTTCCTTGACCAAATATCTCAAGTGTGTCCTCTTATTGCAGAAAATCCCTCCTGGCGAATACAGCTTTTCTTCATATAATTTATCTTTCAATATTTAAAGCTTTTACAGGGTTTGTAAAGTAACACGAGAGTTTGAAAGTCGAAAGTGGCAGTTTTTATACAGCAAGTTAACATCCTTCAGGACAAAGGCACCGTCACTTATGCACACAGCAAGCTTCTGAAACTTTGTATCTGCAGGATTCTAAATACTCACAAGATCCTCCTCCTACCAGTGAAGTCACATTAACAGTTTAAAGTTAGCACAGGAAACTGGAGGTTGCTGTGAAATGTTGTTTCTGGCCTTGGGGTGGGGGATGGGTAACCTGACTCTTAAAAGCGGCAGACCCTCCTCAGAAACTCAGCTTCCCTCCAGCAGAAAATTCTAAACATTCAGTCACTTGCTTAAAGAAAACATGCATAAACATCTATTATGGAATAGTTCCAGGAATGAGGAACCTCCGCTTTGAAGACAGATTGGAGGAGTCAGGCCTGTTTTCCTGATAGAAAAAAGGCTGAGAGCAGATTTAATCAAGTTTTTCAAAATCATAAAGGGGTCTGGACAGAGCAAACAGGAAGAAACTGTTCCCATCCTTGAAAGGTTCGAGTATGAGAGGAAACGTATTTGAAGTAATTTGTCAAAGAAGCAAAGAAAAAATCTTTTTCATACAGTGGGTGGCTAAAGTCTGGAATGCACTGAGACCGTGGTAATGTAGAGGCAGGGTCCATTAAATGTTTAAAAGAGAATCAGTCTGTTACGCAGAATGGTGCAGTGTAAGGGGAGAAGGCAGAATACGGATGGTGGATGGCACATTTGGAGAGCCCGTACAGACAAGATGGGCTGATGGTTTTTTAGCTGTGATTCTATGGAGATTTTTGGTATTTTCTTATCAGGACAGAAACTTGGAGAAGTGTAAATAGAGGTTTTCAAAATTGTTATAGTGAAGAGATAAATGAATAAATTAAAATGAATAAAATAGGAAGCAACATTTTCCCTATCTTTATTTTAGGGCACAAATTTAAGATTATTTTCAAATGAATGAGGGAGAGATGAAGAGAAATATTTTCTGATGGTGACATCTTATCAGGGATTCCGTAATCTTCAGAAACAAAATTAGTAATATCTTTCAAGAAGGAAGTGACTTTAAAATAAAACTGCAAAACAACTGTAAAAGGTGAATGGGGCTAAGTAATGCTTTTTACACAGAACTGTGACAGTTTCTCACTTGCTGAACAGCATCAATTTGTCACATGTCTGTGTCAGATTTCCATGTGTGGTAGTGGCAAGCATATTAGACAATACCTTTAAAAAAGCCATCCTTGCTAATAGTGACATATTCCCAAATCAGACTCCAATAACACTCAAGAAATAACTAGCTATGGTTCAGAACTGGTCACTTGCTTCCTCCTTCATCCCCACCAATATCCAAGGAAACAGTTCTTTCTCAATAATCAATACACAATCATATTCAGGGGGATGAGGAGCAGTAGAGGAACAGGTCAGAACACACTTACACACACACAGTCATCCCCCACATCACAAACACTTTGTCAACAGAAGCTGTTTTCTTGAGGAACTAACAAGTAGATACCCTCCTCAATGAGGCTTTGGGAATGGAGGCAATTTTATTCTCTGTGCAAAGTGAAAAACCCGAATAACAAAACAGCTGAAACTGACAATGGAGGGAGGACCTGTTTCATTCAGCTGGATTTCCATTAAATTAAAATGGTGCAAACCGTTTGGCAATTTCAAGCCCTTCCTTCAAAAATGTAACATAAGCTGTAGCTGAGAGATCTTCAAAGTGTGATGAACTAGTGAATAGACTCTTGTCCACCTCTTCAGGTTTCATTGAAGTGATATCCAGGAAGTAGTTTGCATTGATGTGGTGAATCTGTAAAGAATAATCACAAATCACAGCCAAATTCAACTGGACACAATATTAGCAACAAATAGCGGAAAGTGCAATCAAATAAGGAACTGTTTAAAAGATGAACACTATTGGAAAATACCTCAAACTTTGCAGGTTTGGACAGAATCAGAACTGTTATTGCGCAGGAAGAGGCCATTTGGCCAACTGTGCCTGCACCAACTCTTCAAACCTTTGCAGATTACTTTTATCCAAATAATCATCCAATGTCCTCCTGAATGTCTCAGTTGAACTTGCATCCACCACACTCCCAGGCAGTGTATTCCACACCACAACTACTTGTTGAGTGAAAAAGTTTTATTCCCACATCATCCCTTGCTCGTTTTGCACATCTTTTTAAAAAACTACAGGTACAGAAAACTTATGTTTATTAAAAAGGGAGGAATATTAGTGCTGGTAAAATAAACATTGCAGAGAATTTTACAGTCCAGAAGTAGGTCATTCAGACCAACAGTTCCATGGTAGTGTTTATTCTCCCCACCAGCCTTTTACCACCTGAACTTACAACCTATCCAGTTATTTTTCTCTGCCTCATGTACTTCTGTAAATTTCCCTTTAAACACATCGATACTATTAATCTCAATCCTTCCATGTGGTTGTTGGATCCACATCCTTACAATCTCTGGGTAAAGATTTGTTTTCCTGACTTTGTTATAGTATTTATTAATTACAATCTTATCTTTATTTGGGGGGAGGAGGG
>NC_063358.1:9830273-9893104 GCF_021869965.1 Rhincodon typus
GGATGGGGGAGGACACGGGAGTGCAGCGAGGAGGAAGGGGGGAGTGCGGGCAGAGGCAGCAGTGGGAGGAGGGGGAATGCAGGGAAGGGGGAGTGCAGCGATGGGGGAGTGCGGGGAGGTGGGGGAGGGAGTGTGTGTGGAGTTGATATAAGCGGTGACCAGGAGGTTAGGCTGGCCGTTACGGGCCAGGCAAAGATGCTCGGTGAAACAGTCACCTAGTCCACATTTGGTTTCACCGATATAAAGAAGACCACGTCAGGAGCAGCAGAAGCAGTAGACTAGGTAGGTTGTAGGACATGCACGTGAAGCTCTGTCTCACCTGGAAGGAGGTGAGGGAGCTGGTGTATGGGCAGGTGTTGCATCTTTTACAGTAACAGGGGAAGGTACGGGGGTGGGGGGAGGAGGTGGTTGAAGTGGTTGGTGGGGAACGTGGCATGAACTAAGGAGTGGTGAAGGGAATGGTCCTTCCAAAAGGCAGAGAAGGGTGGGGAATGGAAGATGTTCCAGGTAGTGGGGTCTAATTGGAATTGGAAGAAGTGTTTGAGGATGATACGTTGGATGCAGAAGCTGGTGGGATGGGAAGTGAGGACAAGGGGGCCCCCCATCTTTATTATTTTGGGGGCAGGGGTGGTTTAGAACTGTGAAGCGGGGAATGGAGGCAGCACAGTGGAGGGCTGTTTGGATGACAGATGGGGGAAAAGAACTTTGTTTGAAACTGGAGGACATCCGGATGCTTGGAAGTGGAACATCTCCTCATCAGAGAAGATGCGATGGAGATGGAGGAATTGGGAAGTGGGATGGAATCTTTGCAGACTACAGGGTGAGAAGAGGTGTCATTGAGTTAGCTACAGAAGTCTGTGGGTTTATAGTAAATGTTGATCTGTAAACTGTTGCCAGAAATGGAAACTCAGAAGTCAAGAAAGGGGAGGGAGGTGTCTGAGATAGACCAAGTGAATTTGAGGGAGAGGTGGAAGTTGTTCGCAAAGTCAATGAACTGCTCCAGTTCAGCCTGGGTGCAGGATGCAGCACCAATGCAGCCATTGATGTAACGGCAGAAGAGTTAGGGAACAGTACTGGTGTACGTACTGAAGAAGGACTGTTCAACATAACCAACAAAGAGGCAGGCATAGCTGGGGAGGAAAGAACTGAGGGCCTGTTAGCTGTCCTTGTGGGATGTGGATGTCCATAGTAAAAATGAAGTGCTGGGGCCAGGGAACTGGAAGTTTCCGAAGAGATGGAGGGTGATACTTGTGTCCTGGATGTAGGTGGGGAGTGCCTGGACCTAGGAGGAGAGAATGGCGTCTGGGCAGGGACAGATGAGTTCGGTGGGGCAGGAGCATGCAGAGATGCTGGGTCGGCGGGGTATTTGGACTTGTGGATCTTGTGGAAGGGGTAGAACTGGGCAGTGTGGGGCTGGAGTCAATAAGGCTGGAGGCGGTGGAGGAGAGATCACCGGAAGCGACAAGGGCATGGACAGTGTGGGAGACAGTTGCTTGATGAGCCATGGTGGGGTTGTGGTCAAGCGGGAAGTAGGACATGGTGTCGGAGAGTTGGTGTCTGGCCTCTGCGACATAGAAGTTCGCCCTCCAGACTACCACTTCCCCACCGAGTTTGATAGTGAAACAGGGATTGTTGCGGAGAGAGTGGAATGCTGCACGTTTGGAGGGGCAAGAGGTTGGAGTGGGTGAGTGGGGTGGAGAAATTGAGGCAGTCGATATCACGTTGGCAGTTAGCAAATTTCTTTTCCTAAGGGACATTTTTAAACTGGATGGGTTTTCTGAGAATCGACAATGGATTCCTGGTCGTCATTAGACTCTTAATTCCAGATTTCACCACCTGCCGTGGCAAGATTCAAATCTAGATCACCAGAACATTACCTGGGTGTCTAGATTAACAGTTCAGCGATAATACCACTAGGTTGTTGCCTCCCCGCATCAGTTACAGTACAGCCAAATGCACAGCTAAATTCCTTCTGCTCTGTTTTGATTTGTGCCGGTTCCAATGGCAACTCACATTATCTAGGCTTCCAACATAAAGAAAGAACATAATTGCAAGTGACTACAGGGCAGGACTGTGCAGTGTTTCAAATCACTCTTTCAGGACAGGTAGAGGAAAATATTAAGACAAAGGAGAGAAGACAGTTAACAGACCAAGGAGTGGATAACGATCTAGCTGGGAAAGTGAATAGCTGTTAATGGACACTGTTAGTGACTAACAATAGGTAGTGTGTAATGGCAAATTATGTGAATAACAAGGCCTGGTGTGTGGGATTGGGGTCTAGGGTATGGGGAGTTCAGGCCCTAAGTTATTGAACTCGATATTGAGTCTGGAGGGCTGCAGGGTCCCCAAGTGAAAAATGAGGTGTTGTTCTTCCAGCTTGTGCTGAGTTTCACTGGAACACTGCTGGAAAACTCCTTTGCTATTGTAATTGGCACCTTCATTCAAATACTGAAGACTGGAATTTCATTCAAAATTATGCAATTAATGTTGCACAGCATAACTGAGAGCAGACCTTGTTGAGTGGTCCTGTGACAAAATGCTGAAATTTACAGCAAAGTGATCTTGTGTCTGCTGTCAATTCCCAAATGAGTTTGCAGCTTAGTTCAGATGATGGTGGATGGTGGGTGGTGGGTGGTGGGTGGTGGGGCGTTGGTGCAGTTGGGGAAGAAGTGGTGACATTAAGCTGAAAAGCATGATATCTCCATATGAGGAAAGAAATGGAGATGAGGGAGGAGTGTTAAACAGGACCAAACTATTGAGCCCGATGTTACGAAGTAACACTAATGAACAGTCACCCTGAGACAGAGATGTTGGCCAGCGAATAGGATGGTGTGTTAAAGTGGCGGGCAACTGGAAGCGCAGGGTCTTTCCTGCAAGAAGGACACAGATGTTCTGCAAAGCGGTTATCCAGTATACGCATCGTTTCCCCAGTGTAGAGAAGACCATGTTGTGAACAGTGAAAGCAATAGACAAGACTGTGTGAAGTGCAGGTCAAGTGCTGCTTTGCCTGTCTATCCAACTGTCTTCTCTCTCTTTAGGCTCTATTCCCACCTATCATTTACTCTTTACCCACTTCGCCCACCCTATCTTCTGCACATCAACTGACATTTTCCTAGCCACCATCAGTTCTGAGGAAGGGTCACCAGATCCAAAATGTTAACTCCTGATTCTTCTTCACAGATGCTGCCAGACCTGCTGATATTCAAATCCCACTTGCCCTGGAGTAGTGTGATAACATGTCCAAACAGGTTGCTTAAAAGAGGCAATTTCTTCTCCAGTGTGCTGTTGGCTTCTGAACAGGGAAAGCGTCAAGAAGGTAGTTGGAAACTGAAGTACACACTAAAAATTTACAATAAAACCCTTCTAAATCTCAGAATGTCTTTTGCTGCCCATAAAAACATACAGATACCAGTGTATGAAACAGTCACAAGAAACTCCAAAAAGCTATTCAAACCATAATGACTGAATATCATGGCACTAACAGATTCAACTTTATTTCTACCCTGGTTGATATGATTGTCAGCCCAGGTACAAAGTGAACATTTAAAGGTTTTTTTTTCCAAAATTGCAATGCAACAAAGAGAATTCTGGATTTTCTTTCCCTCCAACAGAGATAATTGGATTTGAATGGCCATAAGATCTAAACATTCAGGTACCAGCTCAGCTTTTAAATAAACATTACAGACTTACCACTGTGCCATTTGGTAAAGCGATCATCATCTCAACAGGAAAGTTGTAGTGTTCTAAATGCAGGCTGGCCAACCCAGCATGATGTTCATCGTCTTGGTTTCTCTGTCAAGAATGAAAATGTTGGGTTACCAAACAGCAACACATTTACCTACACTTTGGAAAGATTCATCACAATTTAAAACATGCTAATCAATCCAACCACTACCAAAAGAACTGATTGCTCAGTCAAGCATTAAGGATGCAAAGAGCAGAACTTTCCACTCACAGCACTCAGTTGAGATCACAGCTTGTGTATTAACACATTTGTATAAAAACTCCTTTGCTATTGTAATTAGCACCTTCATTCAAATACTGAAGACTGGAATTTCATTCAAAATTATGCAATTAATGTTGCACAGCATAACTGAGCGCAGACCTTGTTGAGTGGTCCTGTGACAACATGCTGAAATTTACAGCAAAGTGATCTTGTGTCTTCTGTCAATTCCCAAATGAGTTTGCAGCTTAGTTCAGATGATGGTGGATGGTGGGGCGTTGGTGTGGTTGGGGAAGAAGTGGTGACATTAAGCTGAAAAGCCTGATGTCTTCATACGAGGAAAGAAATGGAGATGAGGGAGGAGTGTTAAAACAGGACCAAACTATTGAGCCCTATGTTACGAAGTAACACTAATGAACAGTCACCCAAATCATTGAAATGGTGTGTGATTTGAACAGAATTTAGGGGGAAGGGAAAAAAAGTATAAAATAAATTATGATTTCCATACTAATTAATTACTGTTTTCTAAAATTTAGAATATTATTCCTTCAGAAATGTGGAGCCTTGGACAAAGAATCTGAGAACAATATATTACATCGACTTAAACTCAAGCAAGTATGAATTTTGTAACATTAAAAACATTTAAACAGGATCAAGATGTTCTAAATGTGAGGTGCAGAAAGGACATAAAATAAAATTCACAATAATTTAAAATCAGATTTCATCATAACAGGCTTTAAAGTTTTTTTGATTTGAACCTATTGAAAAGTGCATCATTCAGGCATTCTTGACAGCAGAGAAGTCACTGAGTGAAAGATAACAGCAACGACATTTATTGCTCCCAAGTACACCCCTACTGAAACATTCCAGTCTTCTTATTTGATTATACGCAGGGCACTGGCATACAGTGCCGACAAACAAATTCAATTGTGAACAGTTTCAATATATTGAAGAAAACTCAAAATTAATGGGATAAGGAGTGTCAGTTTCTCTCCTGGAAATGAAAATGTCCCACAAGCTCTTCGGGGCTCTGGTCTCAAAGTAATCCTAATTGGTTTCTGGATTGAAGTTAGACCATATAGTGAAGAAACACCAAGGAAAAATGACAATTTCATGTACTGTTACTCCAGATCAACAATTTAATATTTATATGAATTTATAAATCATGATAAAAACACACAAAAGAAACTGCAGATGCTGTAAATCAGAGACAAAATTAGAAATTGCTGGAAAAGCTCAGCAGGTCAGGCAGCATTTGTGGAGAGAAATCAGAGTTAACATTTCAGGTCGATGGACCCTTCTTGATGCTGCTAGACCTGCTGAGCTTTTCCAGCAATTTCTATTTTTGTTACAAACCACGATGTTTTGTTTCAGAAGGACACTTAGCCTATTGCATCGATGCTGCTCACACTAGCTCCATCAGAGTGATCGACTGAAAACATGTCCGTGCTTTTTCTTCATGGCCTCAATATTTTTTAATTCTGACAAACAGTTTTTCAGATGTTTTGCCTACTCACTCTTAAATTTACCAGCATCAATAAACATGGTGTTCATTTATTCCTTATCTACAAGTCTAGCTTGAAACTAGGTTTGATGCTGCTTGCTGCTAATTCACCAACTAATCCTTAGCATTTCCTCTCCCTTACCTTAAGATCCTCCAGTTCTTTGACTAGGGACCAGCTGCTGACAAAACTCTCATTCAGCAGTGAGAGGACGGGCGAACTCTCGAGAACAGTCTCCCGCAGAGTCCGCCCTGAACCTGTGTAGACAGAAGAAATAAAAAGAGGCTCAATTTGTTAATAGAATGATGGGCAGTTGGCAATGCACTGATAAAAGATAAGTTCATTTCGCACAAATTAAAACACTGAAATCTGATCCCACAAAACACCAGAGCTGGGAAGTAAACCATTTTGTACTCCTGTAGAGAAAGTCTGCCCATTCCAAGAAGGCGTTGGAGAAGGGTGCAAAAAACATACAAAGATGCCACCAAAGTTGCAAGATTATACCTGACAGAAACCAGCTAACAGGCTGGATCTCTTTTCCTCCTCTTCAAAAATGAAGGCTGAGACAGTGACCTAACTGAAGTCTTTTAAATAATAAAAAGTCAAGATAAAGCAGATTATAGAAAGAATGTTTCCTGTTGTGGGGGAGAAGCAAAACCAGAGGTCATCAATATAGGATAGGTAACAAAAAATTTGATAGGGAGTTCAGAAGAAAAGTCTGTATTCGCAGAATACAACGATTGTAGAGGGACTGGTTATGATGAATAGGATTGATATTTTTGAGAGGAGGCTTGATTAACATTTGAGGGAGAAGAGAAGCGGGGGGTGGGGCTGGGGTGCAGATTATGTTGTTAGATACAGGTGAGAAAGGATGGGAGGAGTCTCAATCAGAACTTAATCAGCAACAAAGCCTGGTTCTATACTGTAAATACTAGGTATTTAACAATAAACCTATTGCATGTATCTCATAGAAACTTTACAAACACAAGTGCATTTCTCCATTTAGAAAGGCAAGGTTTGATCAGGGTAGTCAAAATGATTTTGTCAGATGGAGGTCATAGCTAACAAATCTAGCTGAATTTGGAAGGAGATGAAAAAGTGCGTAATGAGGGTAGTGCAATTGAAGTAGTTTATGAGGACTTCTGCAAGACCTTTGACAAGGTCCCATGTGGGAGGCCGATAAAGAAAGGAAAAGAACTTCAGATCCAGGGTAACTTGGATCCAAAACTGGCTTAGTGGTAGGAAACAAAGCGTAATGGTAGAAGGCTGTTTGTGTGACTGGAGGCCAATGTCCAATGGCATACCACAGGGATCAACGTGGGTCCCTTATTGTTCTTGATATATAATATGCATATGTAGATGGGTTTTTTGTCAGGGGAGAGGGGGCGCTGACAAGTAAGTTTGCAAATAACACAAAGGTTGGCCAAGTGGTGGCTGACAGTGAGGAATAAGTTCTAAGTTACAGAAGGATATAAACAGATTGGTCAGATGAGCAGATCAGTGACAGATACAATTTAACTCTGATAAGTGTGAGATGAAGCACTTTGGAAGCAGTAATAAGACAAGGGAGTAGTCAATGAATGGTCAGATGCTAGGAAGATCAGAGGAACAGACAGATCTTGTCCACAGATCCCTAATGACAGCAGGACAGATTAATAGGGTAGTTAAGGCAGGAAACGGAACACTTGCTTTTATCAGTTAAGGCACAGATTATAAAAGTGGGGAGGTCATGTTGAAGCTGTACAGGACTTTGGTTAAGTTACAGCTGAAGGACTGTGTGCAGTTCTAATCATCACACTATAAGAAGTATGTGATTACATTGGAGGGGGTACAGAAGAGGGTGGCACATTGGTTAGCACTGCTGCCTCACAGCGCCAGGGACCCAGGATCGATTCTGGCCTTGGGTGACTGTCTGTAAGGCATATGCATGTTCTCCTTGTGTCTGCGTGGGTTTCTGCCAGGTGCTCTGGTTTCTTCCCACAGTCCAAAGATGTGCAGCTTTGGTGGATTAGCCATAATAAATGCAGGGTTACAGGGGATAGGGTGGGGTCAGGTCTGGACAGGAAGGTCTCTTCGGAGGGTCAGTGCACTCGATGGGCCAAATAGCCTCTTCTGCACATAGGGATTCTAAGATTGAGCCCTCCAGTAAAGAAGAGATTCACCAGTATGTTGCCTGGATGGAGTGCTTTCTCTATGAAGAGAGGCTGGATAAACTCACGTTCTTTTTGGAATAGAGAAGGTTGCAAAGAGACCTGATGGAGGTCTAAAAGATTGAGCAGCATGGGCAAAGTGGATAGAAATCAGCTCTTCCTCTTAGTTGAAGGGTCACAAACAAGGGGGCAGACTTTTAAGATGGAGATTTAGAAGGGATTTGAAGAAAAGGTTTTACATCCAGAAGGTGGTGGGGATCTGGAAATTGCTGCCTGGGAGGGTAGTTGAGGCAGGTAACCTCACAACCGGTTAAAAAGTACTTGGATGAGCACGTGAAATGTCACAATAGTGAAGGCTATGGGCCTGGTACTAGAAAGTGGGATTGGCGTAAATTTAGCGTAGTTTTGACGGTTCTGTCTTGATGGGTCAAAGGACCTCTTCTGCACTGTATGATTCGCACCCTCATTTGGTCATCACGATCATGCAAACATCTAAAAACTAAGAACAAGGAGCAGAAAATAAGCTCTTTTCATGACTGGGAGATGTGCAAATTTGATCCAAAGTCATTGCTTTATCCATGGTTCTCTTACTCGTTCACAATGAGGTAAACATTTCTTGAATCTCTAACAGCATTGTAGTTCAATGTTTAAGAAGGCAGCGCAATATTTTGTGGTACAGATTCTTTATAATCTTTTGCACAGCCCTGCATGTGTGGTAATTTAAAGGCATAGACTTGCATATGGAAATGTCTGGGTTCCTGCCCAGCTTAGAAGGAACAGTGTTTACCACTGTCTTCCCAAGGGCAACCAGGGACATGCAATAAATGTCAATGTACCCACATGCCAAGAATGTATCAACTTTTAAACATCCAGGATTGAAAGGCAGGACTCACCTCAGCAAGACTGATCATCAAGTGCACCCCAGAGTAATATGGAATGCACAAGTTTATGTTCCATCTTCGCACGGTCGAAAACTTCAGTAAATGGAAGATATGAAATCTGGGGGAAAAAAAATGTGATCAGGCTTACTGTGTCCAGCCTGGCAGCTGAGTCATTAATGCAGGAAAGAAAAAAAAGACTAAAAAGCATTAAGCGACCCTCCACCATCCCTATGTCCCCACGTTTTATTCACTAGTTACCTTCTTAAATGGATACATGGTTGTCTCCAGCTTGTTGGTAGCTTCTTCAAAGCTGATTTCTGATTGCCAGACAATCTCTTCAAAAATAAATTGAATGGGTTCCCCTGAAGCATCTGCAGTGTCGATCACATTACCATTTTCATCAAGGATAATATTCGGAGTAGATGGACCCACAGCCTTGAGCTCCATCTGCATCAGAGACAGATGGACAGGCACTTAGGAAATGAAGCACATGCCATTGCAGAGCAAAAGCAGCCATCCGAGACATTACAAAATTTTCTTCATTGCTACAAAGCTGTCTGCTTCCCTTCCAGCTTGATGCCCTCTTGCTGCTACACTGACATTCAACTTACAAATAAATTCTCACTCTTATCCAGATTTCTGAATTTGCTCCCAACCCACACTGGGATAAATTACATTAGACTCCAATCCACTGAATTGTGTTATTATTAAGCAGAATGCACTAATACTAATCACATTATTACTGACAAAGACAACAATTGCTGTATGGTATTCAGTAGAATGTGGCTCTCAGCAGCTCTCCATGAGGAGCGTCAGTAAGCTTGAACAGAGACCTCCATAATCACTCCATTCGCCTCCAAAAGAGGCATGGATGCTCAGCCCTCCTCAGACATACTTTCATAGAAAAGGGTTTCTTGCTTAGTTCTCTGATGAAACAATTAAGCTATTCATCATTTTCAAAAATGCTTAAAATTTCCTCGCAGTTTCATCCCCACACACTATAACCATATTTAGTCACATTGCTATATAGTCAGGACATGAGGGTAAAGGTGAATCCTGACTTTCCTGGTAAAAGCGCAAATGGGATTCATGTCTCCAGAATTCTCACCCTGAAATAGTAAGTTTCTCCATTGAATGACAAACTGAAATTATAAACTGAAAAGCAAACGTTAAAGAAACAGCATTTTACCGCCCACCCTTGAAATAATACCAACTTCATGCAATCAAACATAGATGATTTGGAGTTGGGGACTAAGTGTGATGTGTCAAAATTTGCAGATGACACTAAGATGAGTGGTGGAGCAAAGTGTGCAGAAGACACTGAAAGTCTGCAGAAGGATTTAGACAGTCTGAGTGGGCAAAGGTCTGGCAGATGGAGTACAATGTTGATAAGTGTGAGGTCATCCATTTTGGTAGGAATAACAGCAAAATGGACTATGTTTTAAATGGTAAAAAATTGCAGCACACTGCTGTGCAGAGGGACTTGGGTGTTCTTGTGCATGAATTGCTAAAAGTAGGATTGCAGGTGCAGCAGGTAATTAAAAAGGCAAATGGAATTTTGTGTGTCATTGCTAGAGGGATGGAGTTTAAAAACAGGGAGGCTATGCTGTATAGGGTCCTGGTGAGGCCACACATGAATTACTGTGTGCAGTTTTGGTCTTGAGAAGGGATATACTAGCACTGGAGGGGGTGCAGAGGAGATTCACTCGGTTGATTCCAGAGTTGAGAGGGTTGCATTATGAGGAGAGACTGAGTAGGCTGGGATTATACTCATTGGAATTCAGAAGAATGAGGGGAGATCTTAAAGAAACATATAAGATTATGAAGGGAATAGATAAGGTGGAGGCAGGGAGGTTGTTTCCACTAGCAGGTGAAACTAGGACTAGGGGGCATAGCCTCAAAATAAAGGGAAGCAGATGTAGGACTGAGGTCAGGAGGAGCTTCTTCGCCCAAAGGGTTGTGAATCTGTGGAATTCCCTGTCCAGTGAAGCGGCTTCGCTGAATGTGTTTAAGGCAAGGCTAGATAAATTTCTGAACAGGAAAGGAATTAAGGGTTATGGTGTGGGGGTGGGTAAATGGAGCCGAGTCTCAAAAAGATCAGCCATGATCTTATTGAATGGTGGGGCAGGCTTGAGGGGCCGGATGGCCTACTCCTGCTCCTAGTTCTTATGTAAACAGTATGAGAGGCCATTCTGCTCATCATGCTATGCTGCCTTTTTAAGATGATATCCAAATATTCCCACCACTCTTTTCCCATATATCCTTGCAAGTGCTTTTTTTCTTTAAAGTACATATTCATGTCCCATCTGAAAGTTTCTATTGAATCTGTTTCCGCCACCCTTAAAAAGTGGCATATTCGAGATCATAATTAGCTGCGTAAAACTAGGAATATTATCTGCCTTCAGGTTTTTTCTCAATTACCTTAAATTGGCATTCTCTAGTCACTGATCACTCGCAAGCGTGAACAGTTTCTCTAAATAAAAACCGAACGAACTGCAGATGCTGTTAATCAGAAACAAAAATAGAAATTGCTGGAAAAGCTCAGCAGGTCTGGCAGCATCTGTGGAGAGAAATCAGAGTTAACGTTAACTCTGATTTCTCCCCATGGATGTTGCAAGACCTGCTGAGCTTTTCCAGCAATTTCTATTTTTGTCTATAAATAGTTTCTCCTCATTCACCTATTCAAAATCTACAGAATTTAGAACCCCCGTATTAAATCTTTTGTGGATGTCCTGGAAAGCTACAAAGTAAAGAGCACAACAAACCTGAGGTAAGTAGCCTATGTCGACTTCCATGTTGCCACTTTCACCTGCCCCATACAGCCACTCCATGTCCACATTCAGAGACCTAGTCCAGATCAAATGTACTACTTAGTAGTGGTTCACCAGACTTTCTGGAGATACTCAAAGCCATATAGTCATCAGGTGATGAAATTGCCAACATCTGAAGCTTGGAGAGAGCTACCAAGCACTCAAGCACTCTTTTTAGGTACAGCTCGATAGACACTGGCACCACCCTACTGTAAAGCTCAACTATAAATGGTATGTTAAGCATATTGCTGAAATAATGAGTTAAATTAATTTTTTACTTAGGTTTCTAGAGCACTACAAAGTATAGCCTGCTGGCACATTAGAAGGCAGTAGATGATATGTTGTGTTACATTCTGTGAATAAACCCATTACCAAGAAAAGGAATTGTGTCTAGTTTCAATTTTTATCATCTGACTAGGAATCTAAATAACAGAAACTTGTCACATTTTATTCACAAAAGTCAGGGAATTCAACCAGGGAAAGCATCACAGCCAGTCTGTTTTGTGGTTGATACTGAACACTTGGACAGCCTGCAGCTGCAACTCTAATGATCTCCACCTCCCAGTTCAGAGAATGGAGAGTCCAACTATACCAACACAACCCCAAAACTCTGGATTGAAACATCAAACTTAGCAGAGAATGGGGTTGAAACCGTGAAGCGATAGGAAACAAAATGTATGCTTAAACTGAACTCCCAAAGTGACAGACAAGCAGAAAGAGATTTAATTTCCAACCTATTTTTATTTGGGAAAAATCAACATGAAAAGCAGGTCACCTGAATGAATAAAAAGAGAATGAAGTGATTGAAGTAGCAAGTAGGAAGTACCAAACTTGGATTTTAAAATCTGACAGGCTCTGGCAGAGGGAGATTGTGAGGATTTACAATAAAAGAAAAAACAGAAGGAATGGGCATCATTCCCAGATCCATAGAGGGAGTGGGTCCAATAATTGATAAGAAGCCCACTGGAAACCTGTGTGTCAACAGGAACTTGACAAACTCTACTATTCTGCAGCAGTCCACATTTCTATGTGTGCTACTTGCTGGTCAAAGTTCCAGTGTTTTGGCAGCTAACATTCTCGTTTGTTGTTTATTTGTTCTTAAACTCCTATTGAGCTGTGCAATGCTATAATAATCAGCTTTGGGTATTATTGTCCGGTCTGCTTCTGTACAATAAATTTAAAGAGGCCCACTGCATATATGCAAACAGAGGAACTAACATGCTTCCCCCACTTCAAATAAAAAGGAGTCAGCAGAAGGAATAAAATAAGATAAAGGAAATGTAGCAAGAAATACACTGCACAACTCAGAACGAACATCACAAAGTCACAATTATTATAGCGACGGGATCGCCATTCAGCTCATCAAGTCTGTACCATCTCTCTGAATGAAAATTCTCAGAGAGCACTTTTCTCCTGCCCTCTTCCTGTAACTCTGCATATTCTCTTTTCCAATAATAATTCAATTCCCTCTTTAATGCTACAATTGAATCTGCATTCAACACATTTTCAGGCAGTACATTCCAGATTTTAACAATGAAAGCGACAGAAATAATGTCAAAGAATTTGACAAATACTCGACAACACTGAATGGTTTTGTGCATTTCCTGTAGGTTTTCTCTGATATGCAAATCATTCACTCATCTGCCAAATGAAAATATCTTCAGCGGTTTAAGTTTCTGGAGTTACTCTTAATGTGATTACACTCATATAGAAGAGACCATAAGACATTGAGCATAAATAGGCCATTCAGCCCATCAAGTCTGCTCCACCATTCAATGAGATCATGGCTGATCTGATGATCCTCAATTCCACTTTCCTGCCTGTTCCCGATAACTTTTGATTCACTTAAGGATCGAAAATTTGTATCTCAGCCTTGAATATACTTAACAACCCAGCCTCTACAGCTGTTGGCAGCAAAATATTCCACCAATTGACTCCCTTGGGGAGAAGAAATTCTTCTTCTCTGTCCTAAATGGGTGACCCCTTTCTCTGACAATATGCCTTCTGGTCTTGGACTCTCCTACAGCGGAAAGGATAAAGTGGAAAAAAAAAGCAAAAATGAAACAGCAAGAGGGAGGCACAGGGGAAATGAGAGTGAGAGAGGAAAATAGCTGCAAGAAAGGCAGGCAACAGCCAATGTGCATACGGCAAGCTCCGACAAAGACTATACAATATCGTGTAGTGATGCTAACCAAAGAATATAGATTGGTCAGGACATCACACCAACTCCAATATCCTTCTTTGAACAGTGCTATGAAATGATTTCATATCAACCCAGAGGGCAAACACTGCCTCAGTTCACTTCTCCATCAACAGTGCAGCACCCTCCAAGTACTGCACTGAATTGTCAGGTGAGATTACATGTTTAGTTCCTGGAATGGGGTCTGAACCCACAACCATCTGACTTCAAAGCTGAACATGCTCCCACTGTATCAAGTCTAATCTTTCCACATAAAGAAACTGACTCAGAAATCGATTTATGGGATAAAATAAAATATTCCTAAAAAATATTCAATATTTATCATCTGGGAATGCAGAGAAGACAGATGTTTTAAAAAATCCCACTAACCTGTCATTGGGAACATACATCTGGAAATCCCGAACATGAGATGCATCTTTAGAAAGAATGATGTGTCCAGTAAACTGCCCTGGAGTGAACCAAAAGGGATAATCTGGCGGCTCATTCAACTGAAATTCTCCATGGATCCTGAAATGGAAACATAAGTCACCCTCATGGCCATTCTACTAGTCTGCCAAAAAGGTAAAATGAATGTCTACCAGTATTAGCCATCTGATATAGGGTTAAATACACTCCCCAGTGCTTCATCACAGCATCTCCAGCTTCCAACTACCCCACCCCAATCAGCATTTTTACTACCGCATTAGAACAAAAGAAATAGGATTGGGAGTAGGCCATTCGGCCCCTCTAGCCTGCTCCATCATTTAATAAGATTGGCTGATTTGATGCTGCCAGTCCTTCACATAACCCTAAGCTCTCTTGTCAATTAAAAATTGACCCATACTCTATTGCTCCTTGTCACAGAAAATTTCCAACAACCCTCTGAAGAAATGCCTTATCGCCTGGTCTTAAATGGGACAACCCTTGTGCCCCTAGTTCTAGATTCTGCCATGAGGGGAATCATCCTTTCAGCATCTACCCTGTCAAATCCCATCAGATTTTGATTTGCTTCAATAAGATCACCTCTCATTCGTCTAAACTCCAATTGTTAAAGGCACAAATCACTTAATCTTTCTTCATAAAACAATCCCTTCATTCAAGAAATCAGCCTAGTGAATCTTCTTTGAACTGCCTCTAATGCAACCATGTATTAAATAAGGTGACCAAAACTACGCACAGTATTCGCCAATATTTTTGTTACTCATAAAAATATTCAAACAAAATGAAAACTGATGCAAGATGCTTTCCAATGCGATACAATATTTCCCCAGGTGTTGAGTAACAACGTCCAGGACATTCCTGAAGAGTTGCCAACCCTAGCCTTTAACACTAGGTGTGGGGATTCTTTAACCATATTTAATCATTTTATAATAATAAATGGGGAGTATAAAGTAAATCAACAATAAAGTAGAGATTTTAAAAATAATCAAGGAGATCAGTCACTCGGATTGTATGCAAAACTCAGGTCTGTTGTACCATTAGCTTGAAAGTTGCCCCATTATTAGGTGGAGGCAAAGGAATAGGACTGTATTTCAAAATAGTACAAGGGTTCACAGGGAGTAAACGCAAAAGCTGAAGTCTACCACTGTTAGCCTTCTTTCACTTCTTAAACACAGAACAATGTTGTGTCGGGTCTACACTTGGACTTATCCAGGGACCTCTGAAACCATTACAACAGTTGCACCAAGATCGAATGGAAAAAGTAGCAGGAAGCATACACATTTGTAATGTATGTGATTCAAACCTCAAGCATCAATGAAGAAGGAACTGTCCAATATCAATTATGTCAGTGATAAGCAACTTCAACAGTTCCATTACTTGCTAAAGTTGCACGTATAACAGGCCCTCATGAGATCCCAAGATGTGTTACACCCAAAGAATTATTCCTGAATACTGTTATATAACAAAAGGAAGACAACTTAAAGCAGATACTCAGAGAGAAAGCTCTGAAATAATTTGTGGAGTTGACACAGGAAAAGTACCCACCTGAAGACAATATCATAATAGAAGTCACTGACTGCACGGATGCAGGCCACTGCACCCTGGGGTGCAAACCTCGTCTTCACAAATGGCCGTGGATGAAACATACTTAGAAGTTTATGGATAAGGACCTGTTTAAAAGGAAAAAAAATTAAAAAGGGAGACACTGTAATACTGGTTACAGGGATATATCATTTTCACCATAACATTAAGAATCGACGTACTCAATTTAGGTGCTGGTGGACAAGTAAAAGTTCTTTCCTGGTGCTGTCAGCAAGTTCCCAAACTGTTATCATTGGCTCAACCAATAGTTACAGCAAGATCAGAAACTCTGTGCAGAAATCCCAGGTGCTGATGTTCATTCTCCCACTCTAACTTTAAGCACTGGATGTACAAAGAACGTCTTTGAACATCTTTCTCTGAAAAAGGATAATATTCTCTCATTTTTAACATTGATTAATATTTGTTTAGTTTATCATTTTTGTTTTGGGGAAATCAGAGGGATTTCCTACTGTATAAATGAATATCCACATAGCAAAGCATTGCTGAAACCACTCGATTTTTTTTCCTAATACTCAGCAACCCTGTGCAATGCAGTTACCAGCCAGCTGACAAACAGCATGGCCACAAACTAAGACCAGATTAAATATGCCCAAGAATACAGCAAGATTTTGCCCTTTATCGTGGAGCTCAACATTAGGATTAAACAGGGCGACAACCTCATACCATGTGAGGAATAGTCTCCCATCAGCAATTTTCCACAGATTATCCCACTAAGGACCAGGGCCAGGCTCTCAGAGTTGAACAACACTTGGAGAAAGCACTGAAGGTGGTAAAGGTACAGATCTACTCTGGCTGGTTGATTTCAGTGTCCACCGCCAAGAGGGGTTCATCACCACTGTTACTGACCAAGGATATAACTGCTAAACCGAGTCTTTGGTAGGTTGTGAGGGAAGCTGTAAGAGGGAAAAGCATTTCACCTCACCCTCACCAACCTGCCTGCTGCAGATATATATGTCCATGACAATATCAGTAAGAGTAATCACTGCACAGTCCTTGTGGAAATAAATCCTGTCTCAACATCTCTGAGGCAACTGTCAGCCACCAGCAGCAGCAGAGTTGTACTCTGACATAATATGCAAATTTATGGCCTGGTGTATCCCCACTCCACTATTACCAATAAGCCAAGGGATCAACCCTGGTTCAATGAACAGTGCAGGTAAGCATGCCAGGACTAGCAACAGGCATACCTAAAAATGAGGTCAACCTAATGAAATCTACAAAAGAGGCCTATTTGCATGCCAAACAGATAAGAAGCAAATGATGAACAGTGCTAACCGCTCCCACAAGAGACAGTGAGGTCATAATTGAGCTGGCTCCATTCTGGACTTAATACTAAATATATGAAAAGGAATTATCAAGTGGTACATTGTTTGTAAAAATTGGTGTATCATCAATAAATAACATTATAAATGCGTGCTAACTTCACAAGCTCAGCCACATTAATATGCAATATTTTACCTCTCTCCCTTGTGGCATTGGAGGATAAAATCTGTTATTGGAGAGGTACCCAGTAAAGATAGTCAGCTCACTGGGAATCATCCACCATGTTTCGCCCAGCTCTACTTTATTTTTATGAGGGAGGAAAGCTTTAAATTGACTGCTACTGAAGATACTAGAAGGTATTTCTGCAGACTTCCAGTTTTTCAGTCCTGATAGGGAGCCATGGGAGACCTGAAACAAGAATAAATGCATGGAATTTTCTTACTCTGGTCTTAAATACGCTGCTAACATATTGTATAATAACTATACAAATATTATTTAGTTACAGTATAGCAAGTATTATTCAATGGCATCCTTCCCAAGATTTATGTATTAAAATAAAATCCTTCTTTACTGGTACACTATATACCATGGCCATTTGAAGGTCAATTAAGGTGTTCCGTATTTATAGTATAGTTATGGAATCAAAAAGGTTTATTAATCTCATCTCAAAAGTATAATTAAGGTAAAACCTCTTCAATCATTCCTTGAATCTATCTTAGCTAAACTGTTGTGGTGTTTGAAGTTTTTATACAAGGTTAATGAATTGATACCTGACATTAATGTGTCTTTTTTGTTGTTTTAACAAAGACTGGTCATTATATGATAAATTCCAAATCAATCCACTGTAACCACAGATAAACAAGAACTAAAACAGCAGATTCCACAAAAAAAATTAATCTTCTCATTAACAATTCACTTTGTCATGTTGAAAAACTGTTAATTAAATATTACACGAACCTGCATTATTGCTTCTTTAATCATGCTTTTTCAACAGTTCCATCTTTTAAGCAATTAGAAGTAAGAAATAGAATCTTTCAATGTTTAACAGTTTTGTTTGGGGATTTAGAGAATGGTGGGCATGTGGAATGCACTGCCAGCAGTGGTAGTGGAGTCAGATACTTTAGAGACTTTTAAGCGACTCTTGGATAGGCACATGGAGGATAGTAAAATGTAGGGTATACAGGGTAGATTGATCGGAGTAGGATAATAGGTTGGCACAACATCGTGGGCCGAAGGGCCTGTACTGTGCTGTACTGTTCTATGTTCTATGCATAGAACTCAAGAATTCATTAGCATTTGGTTCATATGTTATAAACTTTATGTGATGAGCATGACGACAAAGTGTAGAATTACTACATCATTAAGAAAGCCTTTAAAGTCTACTGAAGAATGTTTTGGCTGTTTTTACAGCATCTTTTGTCTTCAGCATGCTCAAAAGTGCTTCATGGCCAATAACGAATGTGAGTCTAACCAGTAAAAATGCATTGTGCTGTAAAGTATTTACTAAGTACTACCACCTGCAAGTTCCACTCAAAGCCACTTATCATCTAACTTGTAAATATATTGCCATGCCTTCACTGTCACTGGGCCAAAATTCTGGAATTCCTTCACCAAGGGCGTTGTGAATCTGCCTACAGCACTTGGAGTGCAGTGGTTCAATATGGCAGCTCAAAACCTTCTCAAGGGCAATTGGGACAGGCAAATAAATGATGGCCATATCCCACGAGTGAATGAAAAAAAAACCTTTGTTTGTGTAAAATATTTAATTGTAAATCATTGGCATTTGTTGCTATAGCCTATGTGAAGTTTATATGGCATGACATATTTTAGCTCTACAGAGAGCCGTTGCACTGTGAATCCTGTTTAAGCTCAGAAAAGTAAATTGCACATTTATTAGCTGGAACTGGAAAGTGAAAGGTGCATATTTCAAAACCTGTTGTCTGGTTATTTGTGGAAGACAACAGCATTAGAAAAGACTGAATTGAGAGTTACTAAAATAAAACAAAGAACCCGTGGATGCTGGAAATCAAACTAAAACAAATTGCTGGAGAAACTCAGCAGGTCTGACAGCATCTGTGAAGAGAAAGTAGAGTTAATATTTCAAGTCTAGTGACCATTCTTCAGAACCCATTCCCTGGCCATCAGGCATCTTCCTGACCAAATATACAATATAGTAATTAAGAGCAAGTGGGATTCCATCAATCAGGGAAATGGTATGAGGCAGGAAGAAAGGATTCTACCTCTCCAAGCTCAAAAAATGGGAGGCAGGGGGACACTATCAAATTACAATTTTGTTTTGTCCTTACTGATTTTTCTCACCTTTCTTCTTTAAAACATCGACTCCTTGATGAATTCCACAAGCACAATGAGCCCTCAAATGCCTCATTCAAATAGCTATTAGTCACATACTCACTTAGATGTATGCCAGCCTGCTATTCAACAGCCAGGCCATCATAATTCAGTCAATGTTCAATATCTTAATGGGCACTCCTTGTCAAAGTCAATGAATAGTAGCAAGGAACGAGAAATCTGCCCTATTCTCCCCTCTCAAACTCATTTCACCTTCCTAAATGTGATTTAACACCCAGTACAGATCAGGCCTGGTTTTGCCAGTCTGTACATCTCTGCTAATCACTAAACTATCACTCAATGTTCTAAAGCTTTCTGTACCTCAATCATTCAGTGGATAAACTGCACCATGTCTTGTTAAAATTGTAAACAATGACATTCCCAGCTTCAAAACCTGGCTTCAGCTGGGTCAGAGTGGATGGATGCAGCATCATTATCATCATGTCACAAAATATAGATAATCAATTTTTAAATTTTCCTCCTCAGATATTAATACCTGAGACTTTTAAGAACCAAAATGGTTTTTAAAAGAAGAAACATAGACCTAAAATACTTGCAGTGATCACTTGACCAAAAAGGGAGGCAGGTCGAGAAAACAATATGGAATAAAAAAAATTGTCTGAACTGAAATGACTATTTTATTGAAGAACATTGAATCAGTCAACCCCGTCAAAAGTTTAGAAATCTGCATCTCCTGTATTAATTTACACCTAAATAAGATGAACATACTGGACCTGAAAGGTTGCCTGCAACTATCCAATCTGGAAAAACAATGAGGCCAGACTCAGGAATACACAAATGAACCATGTTTTAGTAGCTGTTTGGCAGAGCAATAGATAGAAAGAATGAAAAATGGATTAGTAACAGTAAATACTGGAAGACTTTCTCCTTTTGTTGCCTAACCTCTCAGAAAATTCTCAGAAGCATCTCTGGTAAAACAAAAACATCCCTTCACCTAGAACATAAGGATTCTACAAATTTTGCTACTGCTGAGGATACAAGACATCAACTAAATAGCTGTCATCTCAGTCTCAATTCTCATAATTCAAGGACTTTATAAACTTCTAAACTGCATATTCTTCATTCTTTCTTTTTGCACTTCCTTTTGCACAGGTGTTTAAAAATACCTGTGTTTAATGTCACATTTTGTTATTTTTGTCAAGATTAGTAGGTAATAAAATTCCTCTTTCTTTCACTTAAGAAGAAAACATTGTAAGTTGCCTCCTTCATGTTGATCAACTAAGCTGCATTTTAATTGAAGTGTGACATTGCTGCGAGATAAAAGAAACACTTGTTATAACTAACTGATGAGGGTAAAAAGGGAACCACTTCACCCCTCCTCCCTGGACAAAACAATCATCAAGACCTGGGGGACAAATCTAGAAATAATAAGTCAAAATTTAAACTTCCAATTTCCAATCAGAGAGAGGAGAAAAATGCATTCAGTTGAGGATGGGATTGAGTTTAGTTATGATATCTCCAACCATGTAGACTGCCAACAGCCAATATCATCACTCACAGTGAAGAATACATGGGGGTATTAAGAGACTGCTAATGTATACAGAGTGACAGGTAACACCCGCACAGAAAGCAAGAAACATCGAAATTTCCATTCATTATGGCTTTGAAATTTCTTATTAAGAAAAATGCTTGTGCAATCTGCAACCTGGAACATTATAAGTAGTTTTTGTCTTCTTTTCTCTGTGAGAAGCCAGGTCTGAACTGAATACCATGACTTCACCACAAGGAAAGCTGATCCTGAATCCACTCAGTCAGAATGGGGATTGAATCCCATGCTGTTGGCATTGATCTGTTCCACTCAGCCTCCAGTCAACTAAGCAAATCAGCCCCAAAGATGTTTGCATTGCTGCATTTGCATGCATATTGTAGCTTGAGGCCATGGATAATAATGGGGAAGGCTCAATCTTTCTTCTATCACATGGCTAACTACATATCTCTCCCTCTCTTACCACAAGCCATTGACCTGGGTTGGAAAGATTTACAAATTGATAAGTAACATATTTGGCCATGTTTTTAATGCAGCTTCCTTGGCCATCAAGTCCAGAGGTGAGACCTGAATCCATTGCCTCTGGGTCAGAGGCAGGGAAGTTATCCATCCCACCACAAAATCTTTACATAAAAGTTACATGAGGTTACAAATGGGTCGTCATGACGTGAAGCTATGGAAAGCAGAAGTTGATGACAGTAATGTATAAAGTAAACAAAAATTTCTTTACAATCATGCCTGTAATGAAAATAATTTCCAGAAAAAGTCACTCGCTTGGCTAAGTTTCACATTTGTAGCCTACAAAACAACTGTCGAATAACCAACAGTCACGATCAGAGCCGTAGAAAAGGGAAGACGTGATTCACTCACTCCAAGAAACCCATCCTTGCTCTTGGTCATAGTTTCCATCAGTAGAGGCTGGAATTTTGCTTCAATTGTCAGCACCTCTGAATTTGGATCAGGCTCCGCATTGCTTTCAAAGTCTGGGACTGTGGCAATACCTGCACACACAAAGAAACACACCTGATGTAATTAAAACAAAACTCTAGATCAGCCACTAATTTCATGTGGATTTAAGGATTTTATTTTTTGCATTAGAGAAGAATTAAATTAAAGAATCTTTAATAAGAAGTTTTTATCTTGATCCAAAATACCACTTAATTAAACTACTGAAAAACCCACATTAGACAACAGTCCCCACATAATATCATAAGAAATAAGAAGAGGAGTGGGCCATTCAGCCTCTCAAGCCATCCAATAGGATCTGGGTTGATCTGACATTCCTCACACTCACTTTTCCTGTGTAACCCTTGATTCCCGGACTGATCTATTGTAAAAAAAAAGATACAGGTAGTTCTCCTCTAACGCAATACTTGCGTTCTTGTGTGACCTCACGCTATAAAAATCACGCCACAGAAAATCACAATAGAAAATTGCTATACCTGTACAGCAAAGTTCGCGTTATCCAAACAGCATCCACTATTCATCAATCACATTACAGTCAATTTGCATTAACGAAACATGTATTATAGCAGAACTGCCTGTATTCTCTTCTGATCAAGAATCTATGGTTCTATCTACCCAGCCAAGCCTTAAAAATACACAAGGGCTCTGACCCCACAGCTCTGTGTCACAAGAAACTCCAAAGACTCACAACTCTCAGAGAAGAAATTCCTCGTATCTCAGTCTTAACTTGGCACCCCTTGATTCTGAGACTATGCCTTCTGGTCATAGACTCTTTCATGAGGGAAAACATGCTCTCAGCATTTACGCTGTCAAGCCCCTTAGAAATCCTATGCTTCAGAGATCAAATCACATTCTTCTAAATTCCAATGAGAAGAGTCCCAACCCATTTAACCTTCGCTCACAAGGCACATTTAATCTAAAGTTTCATTATACAGTACCTGTTAGTTTTTCAGCTAGAGGCTTGAATTCTTCTGGACTGAGGTACAAGTCATTGTTGGTGTCAAATGAGGAAAATAAGAAAAGTCCTTCACTGCCAAGAGATTTCAGAGCATCTTTCTAGAAGATAAATGTATTTTAAAAATGTAAAGAATACTGAACCACAAACTGTAACCACTGAACATAATTAACTAAGTTTTGAACATTCTGCAACAAAATTCCGTACAAAACCAAGGGGTTCTTCCTTCCAAATCTCTTACCAGCTACATGATGATCGTTTCTGTGAGATTTTAACAACATTGAGGAATTTCCAGCCATACGTGGTCAGTCCCAGCCATATTTCCATAAACATACTCACCAACACAAACCAGTAGATAATAATCTTGAAAACTTTTCACACTCACGGGAACATAGGACTTAGGAGCTTTATTCCACCTTTTTTTTCTGCTGTGTGGCGTGCAAGGCAGTGACTTCTTAAACCGGAAGTCAATGCTGGAAATGACATCAGCACACCAACTGGCAAGTGCAGACCCTTGGGACAGCTATATGGCTGCACAACTTATCAAGAATGTTACTATGAAGCATGATTTGGTCATCCAGTCCTTCAAAGCTGCTCCGCCATTCAATATGAAAACTGATTCACATGTGGTCTCAAACTTAAATTTCCTGTCTAACTCCCAACTCCCTTGTTGATAAAACATTGAATTGATTCAAAGCTGAGTTGGGTCAATGACCCAGCCTCCAATGGCTTCTGGTGAAGAGAATTCCATTCTCCAAAGGTCTTCCAAGAGAAAAAAAAACTTCACCTCCATCTTAAAAGGAAGTCCTTGTCCTTAAACTCTGTCTACTGGTTCTCATTTTCTACAGAAGAGGTTTTATTCTCCTAATGTCCACTTATGGTTTAATAAATTTCAAGAAGATCACCTCTCATTTTCCTAAAGTCAATTGCCACCTCTCCCCCACACCCACACTCGCGCCCCCCCCCCACCAACTCAATCCAGCAAAATAAACTAAATAAAGGACATATTAGGCCCATAAAAAGGCAGTGAACAGAGTGAATACAAGAGCAGAGATGTAATGCTGAAACTATATAAAAAACTGCTTAGGTCACTGCTGGACTTTTGTGTTCCATTCTGGTCATCACAATACAGGAAAGATTTAATTGCTCTAGACAGAGTACAGAGAAGGTTTACAAGATGTTGCCCGGACTTGAAAATTGCAGCTATGCGAAATATCCAATAGGCTGCTGTTGATTTTCTTCGAGCAGAGGATACTGAGCAGTAACAAAATAATGAGACCTAGGTTGAGCAGGCAGAAAAGACTAATTTCCCTATACCTGCACCTGAAGCACTGTAACCCGTAAGGGCCAGGTACTGGTAAATGGGATTAAAATGAGTGGTGCAGATATAGTGGGTTAAATGGCCACTTTCAGAGCTGTACCATTCCTATGGCTCTGAGTGATAGGTGATTGATACACCAAAGCCCTCCTTGTCCTCCAGCTAGGCCAGCTTGGAAATCTTTCTCAACTCACAGGTTTGTCCAGGGGTAACAATGCACATTGGTAGGTTTTAGTGGCATGGGAGTCATATCAAAATCAGCACCACGTACTATCACAGAGGTGAAAATAGGCAGTGTTGATGAATGGAAGAATTGTGGCGCTGCCAAATTCAGCTCTGGATCGAACAGGAAATCAAACAGTTCAGGCCCTCAGAATGGCCAAAGGAGCGAGCTGGGGCTGAGGGAAAAGACAGAAACAATGGCTTCCAGATTTTTCGATAAACACGATCCGTATTTTAAGAACGTTCCAATGTGACAAAACATGAAAAAGGCAACACATGATCTAATGTAGACAGAAATTTTCACAGAATCACAGAATTATTACAGTGCAGGAGGGGTCCATTCAGCCCATCATGTCTGTACTGAGCATTTTAACGGTGCCAAACTGCAGCCGTCTCCCCCGCAACCATGCACATTGTTGCTACGGCTTTCGTTTTGGTTTTTGGGAGTTGGGCGGAAGCTGCCGAATCTCTGGTGAAATAGGTTAGTCACGGAGGCTACGTGAACCTTTGCACGAACATCCAGCCGGCTGCACGTAAGCTTCCCTCCCCCCACAAACATTTTCTTTCTCTCATGGAGCCGGTTTGCCCAAATGAGGATGGCTTGAATTTTTTTAAAAATTGTTTTCGTTCCATCAAATAATAAGCACTCCCGCCCTTTTCCTTTTCCTGAACGAGCACTCAGCCTGACAATCGGCGCCGCCATGATGTGACCGTTATGACGGTTGGTCTCTTACTTGGCGTTCCGCGAGCTGGCAGTCCAGGTGATAGCTCCAGAGCGCGGACCCGAGGATCAGGCCTAAACCCAGGAGCAGCCCGGCTCCCAGCAACACCGGCAAGCGGCTCTCCGTGCCGTCCCCTCTGGCTTTCGTAATCCTGCTTCTCCTTCGCTCGGGTGAGGCTTCCACCGGCTCCCCAACTCCGGTGCCTTTCCGCTGCCTCACCTCAGGCGCCATCCGAGAGTCTCCACCGTGGCGGCGGCTCACTCCAAACCGCAATGGCCGCCACCCTACGGAAAACACTCTCCTTTTTCCCCCTGGCTGAGGAAAACACTCCTCCTCTTTCCCAGCTGGGGGTCTTCTCCACTAAATCAGATTCTTTTCTCTTCGATCCGCCCGGGGCATGAAGAAAACTCTCGAAGAACGAGAGCCACCGCTCCTCGGGAACCAATGATTTTTTCTCAACAAACCGAGGCCCCACTACTTCTGCCTGAACGAATACTCATTTTCCTCAAAGTAAGCCATCGCTTTTGATGCACCTCCCTCAAAAGCACAATTCCAGTCCCTTCAGTACTTTCTGATCTCCGCTAAAGATTCTACCGGTCTTAATGAATGTGAAAGCCAACAGGAAAAAACCTTCAGGAAGGATGATTATGAAATGTAGGAGCAAATTAGTGCAGATGCTGGAATCTGTACCGTACTGAAAACAGCAAATGCTGTTGGAGATCACAGCGGGTCAGAAGGCATCAATTGGGAGAGAGCAAGCTAACGTTGCGAATCAAGATGACTCTTCTTCAGAGCAGACTCTGCTCTCTTTGCATGAGTATGGAATGCCCTGCCTAGAAATGCCATGTAGACCAGTCCAATGGAAATATTCAAGAGGGATTTGGATGCTTATTTGGATAGAAATAGTGGACAGGGGTGTGTGGAAGGGGTGATGGGGCTGGAAATGGGCACTAGGTTAATGATCATTTGAAGAGCGAGTGCAGACATGATGGTGGGGCCACAATTATTTACAATATAAATGACTAGGCTAAGGGAAATGCATGTACTATCACGAAGTTTGTGGATGAGACAACAATAGGTAGGATGGCAAATAGTGACCATGATATAAAGAGTCTTTACAGACAGATTTAGACAGGTTAAGTGATTGAGCAAAAATTTGGCAGACAGAATACAATGTGGAATTATGTAAGGTATGCAGGAAGAACAGAGGAGCTGAATATTACTAAGGTAACGATTGCAGGGTGGTGGGATTTGGGGATCTTTGTGCATCAATCATAAAAAGTTCAAACTTCAGCAAATAATAGGGAAGGAAAATGGACTGTTATGAAGTTATAGTTCATTTTTCAATTACATTTCAAAAGGAATGGTATATAATAATAGGGATATCTTGCTAAAACTATAAAAGGCATTAGTCACGCCACACCTGAAATACTTCAAACAATTTTGGTCTCCTGACCTATTGAAAGATAGACTGGCATTGGAGACAGTTCAGATAAGGTTTACTAGGTTGACCCCCAGTATGGAGATTTTCTTTTAAGAAGAGAGGATGAGTAGGTTGGGCTGTAGTCTTTAGAGTTTAGAAGAACAAAAGGAGATCATAATTTGAAACATATAAGATTCTTAGGTGGTGTAACAAGGTTGATACCGAGAGGTTGTTTCCACTTGTGGGAGAGTCTAGGACCATAGGGTGTAATCGCAAAATAACGGGTCACCCACTTAAGACTGCAATAGGGAGTAATATTTGTCTGAAAAGGTATTTAATCTGTGGAATTCTTTACCCCAGGCTGTCAAGGTTGGGTCATTAAGTATATTCAAGGTTGAGATTGACAGATTTTTAAGCAATAAGGGAAAGAAGGGTTGTGAAGGAAAGGCAGGAAAATGGAGATGAAGGTTATCAGATCTGCCATTATCTTATTGAATGGCAGAACAGACTTGCTGGGCTAAATGGCCTGTTTCTGCTGCTATGTCTTAAAATTTTATGGTCTTATTCCAAAAACTTTAGTGAAATATTATTGATATCTTTTTTGTTTGAAGCAAGGCTGTATGTAATTAGAGAAGACAAAGACAGGTGTTGCACACATGTTGTAGCATTTGTGTTCTATGAAGTTTTGAAAATGAAAGAGAGTCTAGTGGCAGAGTTTCAGGTCAGGAAGAGAGAATTGGAAACGTGCTTGTAAAAGAGGAGGAGGGTGTTTTTGCTTCTAAATTTTTCAACAGAAAACACCAACAGTACTTTTAAGACTTAATTATTTCACTTTTGTTAAGAAAATTCAAATTCCTAAATCATGAGAAAGAAGTGGGTAAAAGAAAAATACACTGGAGAAGAAACCGAACATGCAAATATTACATTATTTTAATTTGATTTATCTTTCAAAATAATATTGATACTTCCGACAGTAAATAATGTTTCCCTTAGAGATACAGATAAAGAAAAAAGAAAATTTTACATTTATATAATACTATCCATGACCTCAGTACTCACTTGCCTGGATGAGTGCAGCTCCAACAACACTCAAGGAGCTTGATACCATTCAGGACAAAGCATCCCACTGGACGTTACCACATCCACAAACATTCACTATCTCAACCACCAGCACTCAATAGCTGTAGTGTGTACTAGCTACAAGATGCACTGCAGAAATTTGCCAAAGATCCTTAGGCAGCACCTTCCAAATTCACGACCACTTCTATCTGGAAGGATAATGCATGGGAACACCACCACCTGCAAATTCCCCTCCAAGCCACTAATTATCCTGACTTGGAAATGTAGCACCATTCCTTCACCGTCACTGGGTCAAAATCCTGGAATTCTCTCATTAACAACATTTTGGTCTTCCTACAGCACATTGACTGCATCAGTTCAAGAAGGCAGCTCACTACCATCTTCTCAAGGGCAACTAGTAACAGGCAATAAATGCTGGGCCAGCCAGCAATGCCCATGTCCCACAAGAGAATTTAATAAAGGATGCTCTAACATGCTTTCCAGCCAAGAAAGAGCATTGAAAAATGTAGTCACTGTAATACTGTGAGAATCATGACAGCGACTTTGCTCAGAAACTAAGTTGTTTTAGTTGCATAGCTTGATGGATAAATATTGCGAACAATAAGCAGCATTTAAGAGGACATTTAGGGAGGTAACCTACCATTTAAATTTTAAAAAGTCATTTTTTTCTGTTATTTCATCACAAATAAATCTAAATTAAAAAATTGTACCACTAAACCCTACTAAACAGGTATTCTAATCTTAACTACTAGCTGGCATTTCCTTTATTTTACCAACAATTTTCTGACATACTTGTAATGATACTGACAGCACTACTGAACCAAGGTTTGGATGAGTTACAAACAAATGCTGAAACTAAATACAGATAAGTATTTTGAATTTATAATTTCATACCTGGCATATACAATATTAAAATTTTGTGGCACTATGGGTAGCGTCTCTACCTCTGAGCCAGAAGCTCGGGTTCAAGTCGAACCCCATGACCTGATGGCCATGGAACGTGGGTTCATATGCAGCCAAACAGATCAATTATCAATTTGCAAAACCGTCCATCATTTCAATGCCAGGCGGTAGGGGCAGATTCCTGGTCAGCCATACTGAATGTGGAGTGGCATCCCTCAAGATATAGCTTCTGGCTTCAACCTAATAACCTGTTCCTGGAAAATCTAGCTATAGAAAACAGATGTAAACATGTTTAGTCTGCCTAATGTGTCCCTAAATGCAAGAAATCTTTTAGATTTATGAGTTAATCTCTACAATGCAATTGAAGATGCAACACTGTTTGCAAGTCATTTGTGTTTCATTCTCCTGATTTCCTGATATCAAGAAGCATACAATAATCTGTTCCTGTCTCCAAGTTATTTGATATTCTCAGCAGTAAGGATGTTACAACTGAGCTCAATGTAAGAGAATTAATGTGTGCTCTTTTTATTCTGTTAAAGGCAGCAGAAATGAGGCTGATTATATCCAGGACAATTTCAGGAAAGAATTGAGACATATTGAGTTTAGAGAAAGAAAATCATTTCCTATCAAACGTTCGTGATGTTTGTAGCCAGCCGACGTTCATGGCGTAGTTTGCATCTGAAGAATGCCCAGTGGGGCGAGCTATTGATAAAATCACAGTCCCATACGAACCAACTCCATTAGGGAAGGAGTATCAAAAATTGGGGATAAAAATTGTGTTGATTAAAGACTTATAATGGATCATATTAAACTTTACGATTTTTCTAGTAGTGAGATTACTTTGAGCAGTTGTTATGACAAAGTACTGTTCTTGTATTTCTATTCTATTATTCAGAATATAGAGAACCAGAGGATGCAATGTGCTTGGATGTCCAAAAAGTGTGACATGAAAAATAATAAATAAGCTAATATTTCCTGCACTATGGGAGTCACTGGCAAGTTTGCAATCCCTTGAAAAAGTAGTGGTAAGCTGTCTTCTTGAACTGCAACAGCCCATGTGGTGTGGGTACATTCACAGTACTGTTAAAGAGTGAGTTTCTGGATATGTGATGTAGCAGTAATATAGTTCCAAGTCACGATGGTGTGTGACTTGAAAGAGAGCTTACAGGTAGCAGTTTCTCCACACATCTATTGCCCTTGTCCATTATTGTGATAGATGTCACAGGTTTGAAAGTTGCTGTCAAAGGAGCCTTGGTGAATTACTGCAGCATATCTTGAATATAATACCCACTGCTGCCTCTGTGATTGTAAATGATATGAATGTTTGGGTTGGTGGATAGGATGCAAGTCAAGTGAACTGCTTTGCCTTGGATGGTGTTGAGCTTCTGGAGTGTTGCTGGAGCTGCATTCATTCAGGCAAGTGTAGAGTATTCTACCACACCTGACTTGTGCCTTATAAATAGTGGACTGGCTTTGGGGAATCAGGAGCTGAGTTGCCGAATGCTCAGCCTTTGACTTGCATTTGTAGCCACAATACTCGTATGTCTGGTCCAGTTCAGGTTTTGGCCAATGATAACTCTCAGGAAGTTGATAATGGGGGATTCAGCAATAGTATTGTAATTAAATTGCAAGGTGAGATAGATTATCTCTTGTTACAGAGTTCATGTGACTTTGGGTGATATATTACAATTGAATTAAGGATTGATTAACAGTCAAAAACAAATTATGAAAAATGGGTAATTTTCAGATTAACAGGTTGTAAGTTATGAGGTATTGCAAAGATCAGTTCTTGGACCTCAACTATTTAGAAGCAATATGAATGACTTAAATGAGGGGGATCCTGTGATGTATCCAACTTGAGAGGCTGCAGAGATATAGGCTGTAGATTATCGACACAAATATGGCATATAGCGTTGTAGAAATATGAAGTTTTCATTTGAATCAAAAATAGCAGAATTCTTTGAAAGATGACAGACTGCGAAATATTGATATTCAGAAGGATTTGGGTGTCCTTCTAAGTGAATCATAAAGTTAACATACAGGTACACCTAGCACTTTGAAAGGTAATTTTGTGTTAGCATTCGTTACTAAGGGGTTGAAGAATAAGATTAAAGCAAGTGTTGCTTCATTTCTTTACCTGAAAGTGTCCCTTGTTGGAAAATCTGCTTTGTATTAACATTGGTGACAATTGGCTGAGTTCAGAGGCCAGGTAACCTTACACCCAATCAAACTTGAAGTGTGGTTGCTGAAGCAAGGTACCAGACAATTCATGATTGATTATAGCACTGCCTCCCAGCAAAAGATGTTAACAATGTCTTTATAATAATACTTGCTACTAGCTCAGTTTGACACTTAATAATGACTCCAGATTCTAAAGTTACATTGCAACAAATAAAATTTCAATATAAAATAGCTTCAATGTACATCCAAATGATGATGTAAATTTAAGAACTGTAGGCAACTACTTTAGAGAAATAAAGCCATTGTATGTAACCTATATAAACGATATAAATTGCATCAAAGTGTTTTGCAATTCCTACGTCAGGCATTATAACCTTATAAATTTTTCTCAGGCAGTCTCTTGAGTCTGAGGATGACTTTCTTTCACTCTAGAGCTGTGGGTCCTGAGGTGACTAATGTTCCAATGCTTTACTCACATGCCCTGCCACAGGAGGGGCAGGAGGAATTTAAAGGAGTACATGGGTAGGATGCTTGGGTTTAAACACGTTCTTCTTGCTGTTTGTGCTTGACCTCCATCTGAACCTATCAGAAACACTCAAAATAGTTGTTACCTTCATGGATGCTTCTTCTCCAAGATCCCAACCAGTTGGCACCCTCTGCTGTACTGGTAATTGCTTACTGCAATGGAACTCAGACAGCAGGGGTTACCTTTGGAGTTAACACAATTTGTCTTGAAGATGGCCACAATTGTAGCATTTCAGAGATCTTCAGGCATGCGCTCCTCCTTCCAGATGAGGGAGATGAGGTTATATATACATGCCAAGAGTGGTCCTTTGCTGTATTTTAGAATTGGCTGCAATTGGCCACCACTAGGAGGAGTATTGCAATCCATAAGCGAGAAAGGTGAAAGAGTTGCACTTGATTGAGTGTAACAAAAGCAAACACACCTTCCAAGCAGGAAAAGTAAACAGACCACAACAATTTCTCACATCAATATAAGTTCCAAGACAATTAAATTCCAATTAACAATAATAATCAGCCCATAAATTTCTTTGCAAATTGATGCTTTTGATGACTGTTAAATAGCCTGTTTGTTATACTGGTATAGCATTCTTTTTATTTGCTAGTGTGACTTCACAGGTGCAGTTGCACACAGGCAGATGGATCTTGGCAACCATCTCTGTATTGAGAAACATAGAAAATAAGAGCAGGAGTAGGCTATTCAGCTCTTTAAGCCTCTCTGCGATTCATTATGATAATGGTTGATCATCCTACTCAGTACCCTGTTCCCACTTTCACCCCATACATTTGATCCCTTTATTTGCAAGGACTATATCTATCTCCTTCTTGAAATTGCTCATTTTAGATTCAATTTCATTCTGTGGCAGAGAATTTCACAGTTCACCACTCTCTGAGTGAAGAAATTTCTGCACATCTCAATCCAACATAACCTACCCTGTATTCTTAGACTGTAACTCCAGGTTCTAGAGTCCCCAGTCATCTGAACATTCTTTCTGTGTTTATTCTGTCTACTCACTTTAGAATTTCATAGGTTTCTTTGAGGCTCCTCCTCATCCTTCTAAACTCCAGTGACTACAGTCCTGTGTCCATTCAAATGTCAATCCTGCCATGCCAGAAATCAGTCTAATAAACCTTTGTTGCACTCCCTCCGTAGCCAAAATATCCCTGCTCAGATAGGGAAGCCAAACTGCACACAATACTCCAGATGTAGTCCCACCAAGCCCCCGCCCCCAATTTCAGCAAGATATCCCTGCTTCTGTATCAAATCCTCTCGCTATGAAGGCCAACATACATTTGCCATCCATGGACTGTTGTGGTGCAGTGGTAGGGTGCCTGCCTCTGAGCCAGAAGGTCTGATTTCAAGTCCAACTGGCTTTAGAGTTGTGCAATAACATATCTGAACAGGTTGGTTAGGAAAATATCTACACAATGATCTGTGGTTAGTGTACGGGAGCTGGAACTTTGGATCACCCAGTTTACTACTTTGGCCAGTATTGTGTTTGTGCTGTCAGTCTTGTTGATAGATAGCTGTCAGATTCCTTTACAACCTTGTAATATGATAGGGTTGTGCTAAGATTGTGGCAGGTAGTATGCTTTGGGATGAGTTGGAGGCCATTCACCTTGAGGACTGAGACTGAAATGAGAAGAATCCTCAAAGGGCTCCTTCCAATGAGTGCTGACTGCTTTCCGATCTTAGCTGTAAGTGCTTGGGCCTCAGATGGTCTTGACTGTGCTGAAGAATCCATGAATGTCATAACTGTTGAGCATGGAGGGAGACAAATGCTGTTGCTGTTTTTTGCCTAACTCTAATGGTGAAACGCACTGGCTACGTTAGAAAAAAAATATAAATAGCAGTAAATCTACAGTACAATTTTTTTTACAATCCCAGAAATATATAAGATAGAAGAGGCCATTCAACGCCTTATACCTTTTCATTGAAGCAGCTAACCAAACTATTCCCCTGCTTTTCCTACATAACCCTGCCTAATGTTCTTTTTTAAATTTATTATTTATCCAATTACGTTTGAAGAGTACATCTGAATCTCCTTCCACTGATCTTCAGACAGTACATTGTTGGTATTTAATTGTTCATGTTTCACTACTTTTTGCCATTATGATCAGGCAGGATTGTAGCCAAGTCCAACTTAACCATCAAATTTGCATTTCTGTATTGGGTTAATCCACATGGCTTGTGAATGAAAACCTGAACATCAAAGCTCATGAAATGAAAGTGAGAATATGGGTGTTGTTAACATCATCATGTAAATATAACAGCATTGTCTTTTAATACATGCCAATCATTTCCAGTTGCCATATATCAACCAAGCAATCTTATAAACATTGTAAAAAGGGAAGAGTTATCTTTCGTAGGTTTTTCCGATGTTGATGACCTGATTTCTGCCCAAAGGTTTGAAACCAGGTTGCCAAGCACAGAAACTTCCCTCAACAATTACTCTCATATTGGCCCTTGATATATCTATTTAAACAGCTGTCCGTTCCAACTACTGGAGCAGATATGTTAAAGGTATTGATTGGTTAAACACAGCTCCATCCTTCAGTTAATCAATCCACCTTTCTTTTGGACTATGCCTTAACATGGTGTAAAGTCTGTTGTGTTCTGCTGACCATGTGCACTGTATTATCCTGCTGTGTATTGTTCTTCATTCTGATTGTCAATATTTCCTTACATAAAATGACTTAATGTGATTATCAGAACAACCAAAGATATTATGGTGGTCTGCTGTGTTGAGAAAGACTGCATCAGCCTGAGAATCTTCCCTGACTCTTCCTGTTACCTCCAAAGACTTACAACCCATTGGAGTTCTCTTCCAGCGATCTCTTTAAATTGTAGCATTTATATCATCGCTCCTAATTGTTTTTAACAAAATGAATCACTTCACACTTTACAGGACTGAATTTCTTCTTCATGTATCTTCCCATTTTATTCATGATTGATGTCCCCTGAAGACTAATACTTTCCTTCCCAGTGTTTCCTACATTTCCAGGGCTTGTAGTATCTGAATACATGAAGTTCTTTCCCTGCATATCCAAATCCGGGTAATTAAGACATAAAGAACACTGCTCCTAATACAAACATATATGAAAGATACCACTGCATACTTTCATCCAGTCTAATAAACAACCATTCCCCAGTATCATCTGCTTCATCTCTTAATCAACTTAATATTCAGTCACACTCCACTTATTATCATAAATTTGTTGGCAAAGTCAAAGCTCATTCTGTCATCTTACCAAATTCCTTTTAAACATCCAAATGCACATCAACTGTACTATTTTTATAAGCCTTCATTACTTTAGTGAAGAACTTCAAATTATTAAAGCTGATTTTGCTTATAACAAATCCTTGTTGGCTACAAATTGTGGTCTTTCAAGTAGCAATTAATGATTATAGTCTCTACAAGTTTCCTCAGGACTGATGCTGGTATTTTCCTCTCATCTTCTTACAACAGAGCTATTCTGAATTCCTCCAGTATCAACACTACTTTCATATCCACAGACCATTGAAAAATTGTGGGCAGACCCTCTGCTATCTTCATCCTGTCGCCCTGAACAACCTCACACATGTTCTACCAAAATCAGATGATATTCCTATTGAGTATCCTCAGCCTTTTTAAGAGCCTCCACTTTTTTTAAATCTTATCCAATATCTCTCCCTTTTTTCCTTTGACATAAACAGGATTTTTCCCATGTGAAGACAGATGCAAAATACTAATTTAGTATCTTACCATATATCACACCTCCACCAGATTTCCTTTTTAATCTTATTTAGATCCACCATTCCTTTGACTATCCCTTTTTTTTGTAAAAGACATAAGGTTTTTCTCTAAACTTTTCACTTTGTTCTCTTCACTTTTTCTGTTAACAGTATTAATAGGGTTTTTTGTTTTATTTTAATTACAATTTTTACATGATCCAACAAGGTCTAGCTTTGATGCAATTTTAAAATATGACTAGTCTGCACCTGAATTACCTCTTTGCTTGAAGGCTTCCAGTGTCTCATTTACTGATTTGCTGCTTAATCTTTGTTTCCAATCCATCTGGGCTGGATTCCTTTTCACAGTTTCTTCCACTTTTATATATAACCCTTTGATTGTTCTCTTTTCCATAACCACTCCAAACTCAATATTTTGTGATCACTGTTGCCAATTTGCTCCCCAACATAAACATGCTCCTTTGCATTTTGATGAAGAAAGTTCTCCTGTATGTATTTGAAGAATTGATCTCACTCCCTTCACCAAGTTCCCTAGTCTTTATAGCACTATTCCTTGTTTCTACATCTTAGAATCAGATTCATGCAGCACGGAAACATGTCCTTTGGCCCAACTTGCTCCTGCTGACAAGGTTTCTTAACCTGAACTAATCCCATTTGCCTGTGCTTAGCCCATATCCTTCTAAACCTTTCCTATCTATGTATCTGTCCAAATGTCTTTTAAATGTAATTGTACTCACCTCTACCACTTCCTCTGGTAGTTCGTTCCATATATACACCACCTTGTTGAAAACATTGTCTATCAGATCCCTTTTTGAATCTTTCCCTCTCACCTTAAATCAATTCCCTCTCGTTTTGGACTCCCCTACCCTGGGGGAAAGATCTTGGCAATTCATCTTATCTATACCCCTCATGATTTTATAAATCTCCGTGAGCTTCCTACACTCGAGGGAAAGAAGTCCTAGCCTATCCATACAATTCAAACTTTCCAGTCTTGATAACACCCTTTTATGCACCCTTTCCAGTTTAATAACATCCTTCCTATAGCAGAGCGACCAGAATTTTATACAGTACTCCAATGTGGCCTTACCAATGTCTTGTACAGCTGTAACATGACAACCCAACTCCAGTACTCAATGCTCTGACCAATGAAGGCAAGGGTGTCAAATGCCTTCTTCCCCACTCTATTCCTTGAAAGTAGCATAACGGGTAGACAATGTACATACACCCCTAGGTCTCTCTGTTCAACAAAACTCCCCTGGGACCTACCATTAACTGTCTAAGTCCTGTCCTGGTTTATCTTACCAAAATGCAACACCTCACATTTATCTGAATTAAACTCTATCTACCATTCCTCAGGCCACTGACTCAGTTGATCAAGATCCATTGTACTCTGAGATAACTTTCTTCACCGTCCACTATACCATCAATCTTGGTGAACTTACTAACCATGCCTGCTATATTCTCATCCAAATTGTTTCTATAAATGACAAACAACAGTAGATTCAGTACCAATCTTTGTGACACACCGCTGGTCACAGGCCTCTAGTCTGAAAAACAACCCTCTGTCTCCTATCTTTGAGCCAATTTTGTCTCTAATTGGCTAGCTCTCCTTGGATCCCATGTTATCTAAGCTTCCTCACCAATCTACCATGAAGAACTTTGTTGAACGTTTTGCTTAAGTCTATGTAGATAACATCTGCCATTCTGACTTCATCTATCTCTCAGTCATCTCTTCAAAAAAAACTCAAAACAAATTTGAGGCACAATTTCCCATGCACAAAGCTATGCTGATCATCCTTGAATAGTCCTTGCCTTTCCAAATGCATCTAGATCCTATCTCTCAGAATCCCCTCCAACAACATGCACACCATTGACATTAGGTTCACTGGTCTATAGTTCCTTGGCTTTCCTTGCAGCCTTTCCTATATAATGGCACAACATTAGTCATCCTCCAATCTTCCAGCACCTCACCCATGGCTGTTGATGATACAAATATCTCTGCTGAGGGCCCTACCATTTCTTCTCTTGCTTCCCAGAATGCCCTAGGGTATTTTTGATCAGGTCCTTCTTACTGAAACTTATGTGCAGGTTTCCTCCACCAAGCCTTTTCATTAAGTGATCGATGCAGTAAAATTGCTGACAAACATATTGCATGTTTTAAAAATAGTGATGCAGTAAATGTATGAATAGTGTCTTTATTTTCCAATTTGTTTACACCTTAACAGCCTTGTACAATGGAAGGCATTGCACAATGTTGGGAGTTAGCTTCGGAAAAATGCAGTAATCTTGGGAGGCAAGAACTTTAGCTTGATGCTTTTGAGGTTAGTGACGTAAGGGTGCGTGGCCCAATTGCCTATATTAATGATAATCTTGCTTTACTTCTGTTGATGCATTTTGTCCACTTCACTGCTCTGTATTTCAGAAACACTGAAGGCTGTGCAGGCGTGTTTGTAAATCACCTACCACAGTGTAGTGTTTGAACATGTGCAGAGCAACATAGCTTTTGGGCTTTCTGCTCACAAAAAGCAGCAGCTTTTCAGCACCACTCTTTTTGTTGCAGACCACAGCAGTTACAAATTCTTTACTTAACTTTCTACAATTACATGTTTCACCTTTAAATAATAGAGACCGATGTGGTAAAAGATAGTAAAACAGTCTAATTTTATCCCCGTTAAAAATGTCTCTTAGGGGCTACTCATTCAGGATATGAACAAGGCTATTTTTTAGCCAATCATACGTTATGTTGCCATAACTTGTAAACCCTCACTGCTTTCTACGTGGAACATGATGTTGTGCCTCATCTTGAACTGGTCTAGCCATCCATCATTGCAGGGGAGCTCTTTATGACTTAGCCTCTTTGGAAGCCTCTTGTAGGATTGGACCAGTGATGGGAACGTTCTGTGCTCAAGCTGCCTTAAATCATGTTAGCAAAACTTCTTCAATGTCTGGATGAGCAACTGTTTCCCATCCTCTTCCTTGCTGAAGAGGATGCCCACCTGGTCAAATTGTTCCAGGATTTTCTCCTTGTGCTTCAGAAGTGCTGAGAAACTTGATAGTGGAATCTCCCATTCCTTAGTGATATCAGTTTTTCACTTTGTATAATGTCTTTCCATTCGCTGTAATGACTTTGACCAGACATTTTACTTTCTTACATTTATCCATATTTACAGGCTTTCACAGAAAGATCTTGATGTCAAATGATGGGTTACCCACGATTTCATGTGTGGCCTAACCCTGCTCCAATTGGTTCGTATGATCACAGGATAAACTGGTGCGAGGTTGGCTAGTCCAAAGTTACAGGTCTGGAACTTTGATTTATCATGGGCATCAGTTTAATGGATTTCCTACTGTACAGGCAGGAATGCCTGACAATTTCAACACAACCAGAATTTCAGGTTATCAAATTTTACTCGCGTATTTTCCCGGCAGTGTAATTTCAAAAAGCAACAAAGTTCTGCTTCTGTTGTCAACTGTCATTCGTTTAGTCTAAATTGTAAACTATAAATAAGCAAGTATGTCTAGTGGACTTCTGGCAATTCAAAGAACAATTAAAGCACTCTATCTAGCTTCTCTTTGGAATTTCTTTATTTCTGTAGATGGCCTATTTGGAAGGTTACAACACATCCTATCAAATGAATAAAGTTATCAGTTTTAGATGACTTTTTAGAAACATGATGCTGGCATTTAAGACGGTCAGCTGAATCAATAAGATCAGAGCCACCAAGTCTTTGAGATTGAATAATTATTTAAAGCTCTGAACAATATTAAAAGAGCTTTGTGTTTTTTTGAAGAGGAGTTTTTTCTTTACAAAAATCATATTATGATATTTTCATGTCTTCTTCTATTGCTTGAGTCTCAATTTTGACTTTCTTTGCTGGTTTATAGCATCCCATTCCAGCTGCTCGTTCTGCTTCTTCCTGAGTGTATGGCTCTTCGCTTAATTGTTTTAGTCTAGAAAATACACAAGTCCACAAGATCAGTACGAGAATTCAACAAATGACTAAATGAATATATACTGTTGATTTCTGTTTTTTTTAAACAGGCCTTTTGTTCCAATTTAGATATCATGAATTAGGTGAAACTTATGCAGGCTAGCCCAATAGTTCAGCAGGTGATTCTGGTGATTAGCAGTGATAGACCTGGCTAGATCCCTGATCTTTGCTTAGGCACTGTAACAGGCTTCAGAAAAACCTAACTTTGGAAAAGGAGAACTGGTGCAACTTTCCCAGAACTACATAGTAGACTAATTAGCAAAGTTAGATTACATGGGATTCAGGGTGAACTTGCCAATTTGATATAAAATTGGCTTAAGGGCAGGAGTTAGAGCATGATGGTGGAGGGTTGTTTTCAGAATGGAGGCCTGTGACCAGCGGTGTTTCACAGGGACTGGTAGTGGGTCCACTTTTTTGTCATTTAAATGATTTAGATAGAAAGTATGGTTAGTAAGTTTGCGGATGACACCAAGATTGCTAGTATAGTGGACAGCGAAGAAGGTTATCTAAGATTACAAAGAGATCTTGATCAATTGGGCCAATGGTCTGAAGAATGATAAATGGAGTTTAATATGAACAAATGTGAGGTTTGCATGTTGGAAACAAAAACAAAGACAAGATTTATACTTTTAGAAGTAGGGCTTTGGGCAGTGTTGTAGAACAGAAAGACCTAGTGGTTCAGGTACATAATTCTTTGAAATTTGCATGACATATACATGGAGTGGTTATGAAGGCGTTTAGCATGCTTGCCTTTGTTGCTCAGTCCTTTGACTACAGGAGTTGGGACTTTATGTGGAGGGACAGGATGTTGGTTTGGCCTGTTCTGGAGTACTGTGTCCAGTTCTGGACTCCCTGTTATAGGAAGGATATTAATAAACTGGAGAGGGTTCAGAAGAGATTTACCACCATGTTGCTGGGAATGGAGGGTTTGAGTTATAAGGAGAGACCGGATAGGCTGGAACTTCTTTCACTGGAGCAGAGGAGTTTGACAGGTGACCTTATAAAAGTTAATAAAATAGTGAGGGGTATAGATAAGGGGAGGGATTTCAAGACTAAGGGCATTTTTTTTTTTAAGGTGAAAGGAGAAAGATTTAAAAAAGACATGAAGGCCAGTTTTTTTTTTAAACACAGCATGGTTGGAGTGTGGAATGAACTTCCAGAGGAAATGCTGCATTTGGGTACAGTTAATGTTTAAAATACATTTAGATAAATACATGAATAAGAAATGTTTGGAGAGATATGGGTCAAGTGCAGGCAGATGAGCATAGTTTGGTTTGGGATTACAGTTGGTGTGAACTGCTTGGATCAAAGAGTCTGTTTCGATTCTATATGACCCTATAACTGACCACTAATTAATACCTCTAAGGATCACATATTAGAAAAAGTCAAAATTGGACTGTGAATTAAAGCCTCCTACAGGTCAATAACATGCCAGTACTCTTGGACAAAGTTCCTACAAACCAGTGTTGCAGGGGTTTGTAATGTATAATTGGATCCCCCACCAAACAAAACAAAAGAAATGTAGCACATAGATTTGGGGTAGGGTACAAATTAACCAGGGCACTTACTGCTAAAAGTACCTACTGTCTCCTGTTGAGAAAGTGCATTTATAAAGCAAATAGATACAGAGTTATTCAGCCAGTACGTGATAATCCCATTATGCCAAGGTTTCCAATCTATCTTTGTGGATCAAGAATAGTCACCTGGACAGTTTGATGAGTGCTAATAACCTTCTGGCACTTTGTCCAGTTATAGTCACTGACTGTAATCAAAACTAAATGGAGTAACTGTATCGTATCCCCATCCTGCTGTTTGAAGATAGCTTACTGCTTTATTATTGAGATTAAGCTGTCTTCCCACTGGAGCACCACTACATATATTGTAAAAATTGCCAAAAATGTCTACCATTCACTATGTTGACTTTTATAATAAAAAAGCATTAATTAGTCCTGGATTGAATTTTATAACAATTGCCATTACCTTCGTTTGTGAACTTTTGTTTTAAAATGCTCTTTGAGACTTCTTTGATCAATGAAGTATCGCCTACAAGTAAAGCAAAAGAAAAAAGGTCACTAAAAAGAAAAGGACTGAAAGTCTTGTCTGGCTGCTCATCAAAACATATTAATGGTTTGCTAGGGCGGCGTTTATTGCCAAAACCCTAACTGTCCTTGAGATACTGATGGCAAGCCACCTTTTTGAATGTGGCGGAGAGGCTGCTAGACCATTTAAGAAGGCAGTTAAAAGCCATCTATGTTGTTGACACTCTGGAGTTACATATCAAACAATGGTTTAATAAATTGGCTCACCAGCACCTTCAACAATAATTCAGAATTAGCAAGAAATGGTGGCCTAGTCAGCAACACGCACATCCCCCGAAATAAAAAATTCTGAAAACATTTGGAAATGACTATTTATAACCCTTTTGTAGTGAATAACAGTTGCAAATTGTCAGAAGCACTTCCTCAATTAATCAATACCCCACTCCCTGTGTCTTTTTGGCCTCACGCATTGCAATTTTTTCGTAAACTCAAACCAGTTATGTTCCCAAAATTCCAAGCTATGAGCTACGGAGAAAGGGCTGATGAAGCTCCAAAATACAAAACATCAGTAGTGGCAAAGGTGTACAATATTCAATCAAATGCCAACAGGCAATAAATTAGATGCTCCTTCCCAAGAATATTAATTCATTCAAAAGATATCACATTTGTTCACTTACGCGCAGTGTAAGCAATAGAATTGTGCATTTCCTATGGCATCATAATCTATTTCCTGGTGCAATAATTTGTCTGCATTTTCAGGTTTCATATCTTCATGAATTTGGTCTAAATCTTTTGTTCGCCTTTTCGTTTTCCATTGTTTTGATACACTTTTCTTTTTGTCGCTGTTGTGATTGCGTATCCTCTTCGATCGAGTCATTTCCACCAATGATCTTGAAACAAAAAACAATAGAAATACCTGTTTAAACTTCAAATAATTCCCAACTTTAAAATTTTTAAACGTGGAGCACTATCTAAAGAGTTTGGAATATCTTCAACTGCAAATGTAAGCTGCATTAATGCATCATGTATTTCACCTTGCCACAGCTCAGGGGGAGGGAGAGTAGAGACAATGGAGAGGTGTGGAGGAAAATAGGGATGAAGAAAAATTCATAACTGTTTCTTGAATTAGAACATGATTAGTTAGACATGTTTCAAGATTTTGGATGTGAGCAGTTTTTGCTTCCTTACGGCAGAACAACATTCAAAATATAAACACATAACAATACTGATCACAACATTGCGAAAGAGACTACAGTAACACTTACGTAACGCCCTAAGAAAAGTTACAGTTTGTTTCACCACTGAGCTTAAAGCCTGGATTACTACATGAAACTACGATGTTGTAACCATTTCAGAAACTTTCCAAGGTTTAGAGGTTTCAGGCATGAGACAAAGGGATGTAAAATGAAGAAAGACAGTCTAAGCAACCCAAATTTAGGCAACTAGTACTTCCTTGGATGAAGACTGGGTAGTTCGGGCCATACAGCACTTGACACTGACCTAAGGTTTTGCCTGGAGCCTTTTGACTGAATCTAATTCAAGTGTTTTTACAGCAGCGTAAGCCACTGGCAAGATTTCTTTCCTATTTCTCTCCTGGCTGTTATTTATAAAGCCAAGGATCACGCACACTCAACCGACCCTTCCACTTTTAAAGATTTGCATTTCAGAATTTCAGTTCTTACGCTCCATATAAAATTCACTTCTTTTCTACATTATTTTTCAAGATTTCTCCATTAAATTTGACTTATCCGTCCAAGCCTCTCACGTGCTCAGTTCCACACGTATCTATGCCCCCTATTTGTGTAGGATCTGCAAACTTTGCTATTTGCATTTATAAGAAGCAATCTGGAAAACTTCCAACAACAGCTAGCCACTAATTATTGATCTTTTTAGATAACTACATATTCCGTTAAGAAATAAAACTATTAAGATGGATGCACCATCTGTAGTCAACTCAGGAAGTTAAGAATGTTCTCAAATTGAAAAAAAACGTACAACGTGATGATCATGAGTAGCAGACCAGATGTCGGGCAGATTTTAAAAACCAGTAAAGTATGATTGAAAAAAAGGAATAAATTACAATATGATAGAAAGCTAGCTACAAATATTAAAATAGAAAGTAAGAACGATAAAGTATTTAATATAGAAGAGTAACTAAAGTGAGCATTGCTTCCCTGCTGGAGAATAAATAATGGGAAACAAGGAAATGGTGAAAGCACTGAACACTTAGTGTGTCTGTCTTCATTGGGGAAGAGAAAAAAACTATAAAATCAAGGTAAAACAAAAGGAGAAACCTTAAAAACAACAGAGTAAGTAGGGACAAGGCAATGGGAAAATGGTCAACTAAAAGCTGACAAGTTCCCTGCGCCCATTGGCTTACATCGCAGAGATATAAAAGACATGGCTGCAGACATAGTAGATGCAAAACTTGTGAACTTATAAAAATTCTCTAGATTCGCCGAAAGCCATAGTGGACTAGTAAATTGCAAATATAACATCAGCGTTCAAGCAAACAGGGTGACAGAAAGCAAGAAGCTATAGGTGAATTTGCCTACATTAGTTAGAGAGAAAATATTAAAATCCATTACTGAGGAGGTAATTACATTATGATTTTAACAAAGTCCTGTTATCAGGAAGAGTCAACGTGGTTTTGTCAAAAGGAAATCATGTTTGACCAATTTATTATAGTTTAGTGACAAACAACGAAATGGAATCCGTAAATGCAGCATACTTGGATTTCCAAAAGGCATTCAAATAAGATGCCGTATGTAAGGTTGTGACTCAAGGCAGTTTGTGGTGTGAGGGTAATACTAGTAGCATGGATGAAGGATCAGAGAATTAAAAGGAAGCAGGGATTAAGATAAATGGGTCATCTTAAGGTTGGCAAACTGTAACCAGTAGAATGCCACAGAGATCAATGTAGAAATCTCAACCATTAACAATCCGTATCTATGACTTGGATGAAGGGACCAAATATACAGTTATGACATTTATGGTCAAGAGGATAAAAGGCCTATAAAACACATTTAGGTCGGTTAAACAAGCAACGTAGCCAGGCAGCTGCTGCCAAATTACTTCCGCGCGCTAGCTTCTGGTATCTGATGCTGGTATCTGAAGCCACTGTTATGCAGGGATTGCACATATGTACAGCAGAATAAATAGTTAGGGGGAACACGAAGTGTTATGACAGAAATTTGGCAAATGGTGTACAATGTAGAAAAATATGAACTTTTCCAATTTGGCTGCATTAGAAATTATAGATTTCATCATAGAATCCCTACAGTGTGGAAACAGGCCCTTCAGCCCAACAAGTCCACACCAAACCCCAGTACATACCACCCAGACCCATCCCCCTATAACCCACTGAATCTACACATCCCTCAACACTAGGGGCAATTTAGCATGGCTAATCCACCTAGCCCGCACATCTTTAGACTGTGGGAGGAAACTGGAGCACCTGGAGGAAACCCACGCAGACACGGGGAGAATGTGCAAACTCCACACAGAGAGTCGCCCGAGGGTGGAAGCGAACCCAGGTCCCTGGTGCTGTGAGGCAGCAGTGCTAACCACTGTGCCACCCATTTATATCATTTAAAATTGACAGAATCCGTATAGCTATACTATATAAAGTATCTTGCTACCCAGGTGTATGAATTACAAAATGCTATCATATAGACAAAAGAATTGATTAAAGTGGCAAATGAAATGTTTCCACGTATTGCAAGGGAAATGAAATAAAAGAGCAGGGACCATCACTACAGTTATACAGGTAAAATCATCATAGTCCTAGTAGACAATAGCAGTGGTGTCTCATTAGCGACAGATGGCTGGTGATGGTTTGACCCGAGGGTCCACTCCTATCTTCGATGTTTCAATGCCTTTCACCCACATTAGGACATAGAACACTACAGCACAGGAACAGATCATAGAATCCCTAGTGTGGAAACAGGCCATTTGGCTCAACAAGTCCACACCACCCCTCCAAACAGCATCCCACCCTGACTCATTCCCCTATCCCTGCATTTTGCCATGTCTAACCCAAACATCCCTGGACACTATGGGCAATTCAGCATGGCCAATCCACCTAGCCGGCACATCTTTGGACTGTGGGAGGAAACCGGAGCACCTGGAGGAAACCCATGCAGAGACAGGGAGAATGTGCAAACTCCACATTGACAGTCGCCCAAGGGTAGAATTGAACCCAGGTCCCTGGCGCTGTAAGGTAGCAGTGCTAACCACTGAGCCACCATGCCATCCTGTAATTTCCATCCCCGTCTTTCTGCTCACCTCAGGGGAGGGGAGAGGTTGAGAAGGTGGGTCCTTCGTGGTAACTTCAGCTACACCATAAATTGAACTCATGCTGTGTCACCCTGCATTGCAAACCAGCTGTCCAGCCAACAACTAACCAACCCCTTCTTACAGTTGTATAGGTCACTGACAAGACTACATCTGAAGTAAACAACACGGTTTTGGTCTCCTTCCTTAAGTAAGTAAATAATTGCATTAGAGGTAAATCAGAAAAGATTCACTCAATTGATTATTGGGACAAAGGGGTTAGCTTATTGAAAAAAAATTGAGCAAGTTGGACCTATATCCATTAGAGTCTAAAAGAATAAAGTAACCTTACTGAAAAATAAAAGATCCTGAGATTATTTGACAGGATAGATACTGCAAAGATACTGGGGGAGACTAGAACTAAGGGATGCGGTTTAAAAATCAGTAATACTTAAGGAGATTTTTTTTCTCCAGAGGGTTGTTCATCTCTGGAATTCACATACGAAGAGAGGACTAGAGGCTGAGTTGAGTAGCTGCTTGATCGATTCGAGGGTCAGGGTTGTGGGCAGACAAGTAAGTGGAGACCATAACCTCATCATCCATAATTTAAATGATTACAGAGCAGGCTCGTGACACTGAATAGCCTACTGCTGCTCCTAATTCTTGTGTTCTTGGCTGCTACCAGAATTTAAACAACGACTTTAAAACAACAGACCATTGGTTAAATATGACAATCATTGTCCGGATCTCTGAAATCTAGTAAGCAAAGATACGGGGGGGGGGTGGAAATCAACAACGTGCCACGTCCCACAGTCGAAGTAACCTTGCAGGTTGTAACAACAAAGGGAAAGAACAGGGAATACGATGCCCGATACCCCTGATTCTCCCCACCACCCAAATTTTACGAATTCTTTCCCTTCCTAGGCCTCACCCTGAATTTCACCGCCTCTCCAACCGGAAACAAGAGAAATTAGTTCCGGGATCGTCTGCTAACATCCACAAGAACTTCAAACGGTTGGTGTGGATCACGTGATGCCCCCCTCCCCCAAGGATGTTGCAATTTCATTGAATCGGGAGTCGCGGCGTCATGAAAGCAAACAAGCCCCAACCTCAAATTGCTCCTTTATACAGGGAGAGAACTAAACTCTATCGATTGCTATTCGGCGTACGTTTCAAATACTTTAATTCGGGAATCTTTAGCTTCAAGGAACTGCTTCCTCTGCAAAGCTAATATTTGCATTTATATATTTTTCTACTGTTCAGAGATGTTATTTACACACCTCTGGAACAGGGTCCTCACGTACCACCCCACCAACCTCCGGATCCAACGCATCATCCTCCGACACTTCCGCCATCTGCAATCCGAACCCACCACCAAAGACATCTTTCCCTCCCCACCCTTATCTGCTTTCCAGAGGGACAACTCTCTCCGTGACTCCCTTGTCCGCTCCACACTCCCCTCCAGCTCCACCACACCCGGCACTTTTCCCTGCAACCGCAGGAAATGCTACACCTGCCCCCATACCTCCTCCCTCACCCCCATCCCAGGCCCCAAGAAGACTTTCCACATCAAGCAGATGTTCACCTGCACATCTGCCAATGTGGTATACTGCATCCGCTGTACCTGGTGTGGCTTCCTCTACATTGGGGAAACCAAGCGGAGGCTTGGGGACCGCTTTGCAGAACACCTCCGCTTGGTTCGCAACAAACAACTGCACCTCCCAGTCGCGAACCATTTCAACTCCCCCTCCCATTCCTCAGACGACATGTCCATCCTTGGCCTCCTGCAGTGCCACAACGATGCCACCCGAAGGTTGCAGGAACAGCAACTCATATTCCGCTTGGGAACCCTGCAGCCCAATGGTATCAATGTGGATTTCACAAGTTTCAAAATCTCCCCTCCCCCTACCGCATCCCAAAACCAGTCCAGCTCATCCCTGCCTCCCTAACCTGTTCTTCCTCCCACCTATCCCCTCCTCCCACCTCAAGCTGCACCTCCATCTCCTACCGACCAACCTCATCCCGCCCCCTTGACCTGTCCGTCCTCCCTGGACTGACCTATCCCCTTCCTAACTCCCTACCTACACTCACCTTTACTGGCTCCATCCCCGCCTCTTCGACCTGTTTGTTTCCTCTCCTCTATCCCTCTTCTATCCGCCTCCCACTCTCTCCCTATTTATTTCGGAACCCCCTTCCCCTCCCCCTTTTCTGATGAAGGGTCTAGGCCCGAAACGTCAGCCTCTCTGCTCCTATGATGCTGCTTGGCCTGCTGTGTTCATCCAGCCCTGCACCTTGTTGTCTAAGACTTCAATGTAGGTCTCCAGATCCAGAGTTAGAGACACCAGCGCTGCATTACAGGAGCCCTCAAAATTTATTTTTATACAGTACCTCACACATCACTGGACCTCCCAAAGCAGTTTATAGCCAATGAAGTACTTTTGGGGTGTCGCGCCGCTGTAGGAAACGTTAACAGCCGATTTTTCCACATTAAACTTGTACAAACAGTTATGCACTAAAGATCAGACAGTTTGTGTGTGATATTGATTGAAGAATATATATTAACAGGGCATGAGGGAATAAGGCGACAACCATTCTTAGAAACTTTTCTTGTCTACTTCAAAACCCAAGAAAGCCTACAATGACTTTGGCTTAACATCTCATCTAAAATATGGCACCTCTAACAGAGAAGCTTGCCCAAACTGCACAGGCTTGGCAGCTTGTATCTTTGTACGCAGTCCTTTGTGTGACTTAAATACAATTAGCTGCCACAGAGAAGTGTGTTCCTAATTGAGCCAGTCTCTTAAAAATAATTAAAGATTTTACAAGTTTTTTTCACCAAAAACAAAAGTTGAAAACTGATGCAACAATTGGAACTCCATGCATTTTGGAGGCCACTCATATCGTTGGAAAAGGTGACCTTTGACTTATTTCTACCAAATAAAGTTTGCATTAACTGTATTTACATTGTTTCCTCTCTCTGGTACCAATTGTAAGTACTATGTGAATGCAATGTTACTTCTGTTTACGAATGCGTTTGTCAATCTTTTTCATTAATGTACTGATGATACAGTTTGATCAGGGGCAGCTCCGGTCTCAGATTTTATCACAGTGTCTCAGTGGTTTGTTAACACTTCAAAGCGACAACTTGTGAAAAAGCAAATGCCTTAATGTTGCTGTTGGAGCTTGTCATATCACAGAAAGTTTTAAAAACTAAAACGTTAGGCTTATTTAATTTTAAACAAAGGTGTTGCATTGACAACCTTCTAGTTTCAGAATGTGGTAAAATTAAATAACACAAATGAATATAACATAGTTAAACAGATACAACGATAGAACAAATAATTTTCAATGATTATTGGACAACTCTATGGCATTAACCTTGGTTCAGTGGGCGCATTTCTGTACTTAGATCCCGTTACAAAAACTTCAGCATAAAATGTAGGCTGGCAATTCAGTGCAATACTGCAGAAGTGATGGTTTGTTGAAAATGCTGTACTTGTGAGGAGTTGCTCACCTGAGACTCTGTAATCCTCTCTGTGAATGTAAAAAGAATGCAACTGCACCATTCATGTACAGATTACTGAATATCTCAGTTGGCTGTTGCGCTTCCTACATTATAATGGTGGTTACATTTTAGAAGTGCTAGAAAGTCTTTTGAGAAATATTGAGGTTGTAACAGGTGCTAAATTAATAAAAGTTCTTTCTTTTCTTTTGAAAGTCTCTGCTAGTTCTTTCCTAAATCTCTCTGTATGCTAGGATGCATGTCATTAAGATCCAATGCCGTTTTCACTGTAGGCTTTGCAGTTGTATCTCTTTAATTTTGCCATCACATACTCTTGTGGCTTTTCAGTCCCGTTATTACTCTTTTGTGAAGGCCATTCAAATGTTAGGCAATGACCAATTCCAACAGAAGACAAATTATCTCCGCTTCACATTCAATGGTCTTAATTTTGCTAAATCCCTTCCTATTAATAACCTGGGAGTTACCATTGAGCAGAAACTTAAATGGACTAACCGTACAATTTCTGTGGTGACAACAGCAAGTCAGAGGCTGGAAATTCTGAGGCAAGTAACTCACTCTCTGAATCCCCAAAGTGTTTCCATCATCCACAAAGCACAATATGCAGGATTGGATGGAATGCTCTCCACTTGTCTGAATGTGTGCAGTTCCAACCACACTCAATATGCTCAATTCTGAAATGGATAAAGCAGCCCAATTGATTGAAAACCCACCCACCTTCTTCAACATTCAGTACCTCCACCATGGACACACAACAGTAGCAGTGCGTACCATCTACTGCTGCAAAGTGCCAAGGCTCCATCAACCGCACCTTTCAAACCTGCAACTGCTACCATTTAGAAGACCAAGGGGTGCAGATTCATGGGAACATCATCACCTGCAAGTTTAACTCCAAGTTACAAATGATTCTGACTTGCAAATATATCACTGTTGCAGCCTCCGGGCTGCTAAAATACAGATAGATTGCTAACTTGACCAAACAGCAAGGGATAAGAAGGTGTAGAGCTGGATGAACACAGCAGGCCAAGCAGCATCAGAGGAGCAGGAAGGCTGATGTTTCAGGCCTAGACCCTCCTTCAGAAGAAGACCCTTCATTTCTGAAGAAGGGTCTAGGCCTGAAACATCAGCCTTCCTGCTCCTCTGATGCTGCTTGGCCTGCTGTTTTCATCCAGCTCTACACCTTGTTATCTCAGATTCTCCAGCATCTGCAGTTCCTACTATCTCTCAAACAGCAAGGGATGCTGGGTACATCAGAAATCACAAAATCCACACACCAGACACAGTGTAAACACAGCAGCCAGGTGCTAATGACATTAGCATAATGTAAAAGACAACAGTTGTATTCTACACAGACACCCCCAACAACTTATCTACTAATCAAAGGACAACCCAGACAGAAAGGCCCGGGTCCTGCTACACAAAGAAACTGACAGTAGCATACCATCTAAATGATTGACTCATGTTTAAAACTCTTAAGTATATCTCCATGATTGGCCAGAACTGTAGAAAGTTCCAGAAAACCATGTGTAAAAACAAAATTCACCTGCAAATCAGTTTTTTGGACCGCTGTCTTGGAATCACTCTTGGAATTGTCTGAGGTCTTCTGAGGAGACCAGCATGGCAAAAGGCAGAGACCAGCTGATCATCCAGAGACATCACAGAACCAGAGAAAGAGCCACAGTGAGAACGACTGCGCAAATTTACAAGAGACTCAGGAAGTATTGGAACTGTAAGGGGCCAAATAGGATTCAGGATAGTATGTTTAGTATTGAAGATTATTGTAATTTTTTTTCCTTATAACATGGGACTGTTTTGTATTGGTACCAGCTTGTGTTCATATTCGTTTGAACACTTTGGTACTGTGGGATACCTGGGCAAATTCATTCATAATGTTCTGGTTGGAGTTGTCTGCAACTTGTTTAAAGAGGGACCAGACAACATCACCATTCCTCAACTATATGTCAATCAAAATCCTGGATTTCCCTCCCTAAAAACACAATAGGTGTCCCTTCACCCCAAACACTGCAGCAGTTCAAGAAGGCAGCTTCAGTCACATCACCCTTTAATATTCCACTTGCTAATTATTATTCTGAAAAATCATTACTACATTTCGTTCAAAGCTGATACATCCAACCTGAGATGTAGTGCCCAGAACTGAACACAGATCCTCCAGATTTGATCGAACCAGATATTGTATAGCTGCAACACAACTTTCACGCCCCAGCTGTTCTGGTTCAATTGATATAAAAGGTCACATTCTGATAGGACTTCTGATAATTTTACGAACAAAGACCCCTCCAAGTGTCTTTGGACCTCCACTCTGTCTAGCTATTCACCACACTTTCAGCCCAGGAGAATTTTCTTTTAGTTTTTTTTATTCAAACAAATGGATGAGGGTGTTGCTGGCTGAGCCAGCGTTTATTGGTCATTCCTATTGCCCTAGAAAAGATAGTGTTGATTTGCCTTCTTGAACCACTGCAGTTTATGGTTCCTGTTTATTCCTGTTACAATCTCATTCTGACCATATAATTCTGACCACAGTACCAATTGGTGCACAAGTACTTTTTCTTATTTGGCAATAGAGTGTCAAAATGTGCTGAATAATAAAAGTGTATTGTGTCATACCTTTTCTTATCCTTTCACAGAATGTGGGTGTCACTAACTAGGCCAGCATTTATTTCCTGTCCCCAGAGGATGGTTAAGATTCAACCACATTGCTGTGAGTCTGAAGTGCAGACCAGGTGAGTTTGGCTTTCACTAAACAACTTTAGTAAACCAGATGGGTTTTTCCTGGCAATCTACAATGGTTTCACAGTCACTGTTAGACTCATAATTCCAGATTTTTTGCGATTATTGAATTCAAATTCCACCATTTGCCATGGTAAGATTAGAACCTGAGTCCCCAGATTAATCCTGTGAATTAATGTAGTGTTAATACTACTGGACCATTGTCCCTCTTGGCCAGCTTGGTTTAGCCAGTGAGCATTACGCTCCAACAGGTCTACCCCAAGGTACCAATCGTATCTTTCACTGTGTGCTCGCTTGAATTCTTTGCAAAATATCCAAAAATAAAATGGTAAAGTGGTACATGTTGTTGAGTTCAATCATGAGATTTTGTGGATTTTGTAAAGAAAATAATACAAATGTATTTAATGCTGTCAAACTGATATATTAATATATGGGCTTACATTCAATGCGGTCAATAATAGCAGCAATTCCATAGTGGCATATTTTGAAAGCCTCAGGAGAAAAGAAGATTCTCCAATGACTAAATTAAGCTTGGAAACATTTAATGTCACTAATCATCCATCATTTAACTTATGCCAGAGGGCTTAAAATTATTCCTTCTTCAATTCAAGATGCAAATTAGATTCGGTACAGGAGGTAAAATAGCTACCCTTTTTATACAACAATTATGACCTGAAACTTATACTCATGAGGAAATTCAGCCATTGCTGAAATTTCCTCAGATCCGGTGAAGGCTAAAAAGATGAGGGGAAATATCAGAGACCAGAATAAAATAATTCAGCCATGTGTCTAATGGCCAAATCATCATGATATCCTCTGATGGTTTCATTGATAATACATGGCTGAGTGCTTCTTAGTGATTTATTTAAACAATGATTTCCAGAACCAATGGCTGGACTGCACTGAGATGGTCGATTTAGGAGAGGGATTGGGCAGAATGTTATTGTTCTTGTAGGTATGTAACTTAGAGGTAGGAAGGGCATTTAATTAGGCAGGCTAGTGGCGTATCCAATCCAATTCACTGGAATAAAGTCTGGGGCAGGAGGGTTCATTGTTGATGTATGCGCTCTGATACCATTGAGACCTTTAGGTGGCCACCCTAATCACGGTGCTGCTAAGCGCAAGTCCCGCCAGTTTCTGAGTGGCCAACAGCTCTTGCTGTGCATTACTTGGTCCTCCAGGGTCTTGATTTCAGGCGGAGTGCTATCCGTGGCCTCTTCAATGCCTGATTGTCATGAGATTTGGTGAGCCTTCCCTGGAAGATGCAGCGCAGGACTCTTACTGGCTTTCCAGTCTGCTAATAAGACCTATACTACCTCAGCAAGGTTTTGCCTATTGCATTTTACAGCTGGCCGCATTCTTGATGGACTAGGATTGCTGATTATCTAATGATTAATGTAATTGGAAAGCGTATGTTAGGTGTGGAAAGAATTGAATAATCCCAATTGTACGTTCAAGTGCCAACAATGACTATACATTCAGGAAGAGAGTGGCAACAAAAATGGCAAACTATACAGAATGCCAAGTTGCTGATTATAATGGGTTAACTCACAACACTGTGATGCTGTTTCATCTTTCAATAAGGCTTCAATGTAAAAGTGTGTTTGCAAAATATTTGACAGATAAACTGAAGTCAATGAAAATTGATTCTGGATATTTATTTCTGTCTTTATGAATTTTATTCATATTGTAATCTGTCCTCTGCAGTTGTGTTTTTCAATATTTTAATGTCTTTTATCATTATTCTTTAAATCCCTTACGCATTAATTTTATCCCAAATTGTATAAAAGTTATAAAGGTTAAATAGGGCGAGGTTAGTAGTAGACATGCTAACAGAGGCCAGATTCAATAACAATCTGTACAAAAAAAAAGTTAATAGACAGAATGTCAGAAACTCTGTCTCCAAGATAGCAATGCATTAGTAACTGTATTCAAATATTTTAGATATAGGGCAGAATTTCCTCTTTCCTGGAAATGACGAGGAGGGCAGAAAAACTAAAGAGAAACTCACTCCCTTCTCACCACTTCTGCAAGTAAATGTTGAACAAGAAAGTCCTTAGGCAACTTTCTTGACTTGCCAGCAATTAAAGCCCTTAAGTAGTCAACTATTGGACGCTTAAGGGCCTCAACACATAACTTCCTGCCTCCCCAGAGGCAAAGATGGAGGATAAAGTGGGCGCCTGTGAATGCCATACCATTGTCTTCGACCCCTTGACACGTCTCCCCCTAGGACCATCACCCCACAACACAAAGGAAAAAAAGAGTTTCTTGTTCACAATTGATCTCATTTGGAGACAACAAGGTGCAGGGCTGGATGAACACAGCAGGCCAAGCAGCATCATAGGAGCAGAGAGGCTGACGTTTCGGGCCTAGACCCTTCATCAGAAAAGGGGGAGGGGAAGGGGGTTCCGAAATAAATAGGGAGAGAGTGGGAGGCAGATAGAAGAGGGATAGAGGAGAGGATAGGTGGAGAGGAAACAATCCCTATTTATTTCGGAACCCCCTTCCCCTCCCCCTTTTCTGATGAAGGATCTAGGCCCGAAACGTCAGCCTCTCTGCTCCTATGATGCTGCTTGGCCTGCTGTGTTCATCCAGCCCTGCACCTTGTTGTCTCGGATTCTCCATCATCTGCAGTTCCTACTATCTCTGATCTCATTTGGAGTTAGCCTCAACAGGTAGCCTTCAAGACACAAAAGATGGCTGGCCTTAATTGCCCAACAGCTTCTAGCAACTGGTATTACCTGTGTCAAGGCAGCTAGCCAGCTCCCTATCAGCTATTAATGAGCATATAAGCAGCTAATAGGCTGAAGTATCTCAGTGGTTGGGGCAGCAAACGTGCTTTCCCCTTTCCTTGGACAAAAAAGAGAAAACTTTTGCCGTAGTTATAATGTCCTGATGCAAGGACATCACATTAAGAAAACACAATACATCTTCTAAAGATACAGCATTAAAGACTGTCTGTGTGGAATTTGCACATTCTCCCCGTGTGTGTATGGGTTTCCACCAGGTGCTCTGGTTTCCTCCCATAGTACAAAGATGTGCAGGTTTAATGGATTGGCCGTGTTAAATTGCCTGTATTGTCCAGGGATGTGCAGACCAGATGGATTAACCATGGTAAACGTGAGGTTACGGGGATAGGGTGGGTCTGGGTGGAATGCTCTTCAGAGGTTTGGTGTAGACATGATGGGCCAAATGCCCTCAACCTGCACTATAAGGATTCTATGCTTCTACGAAAGTTCCTCCACAGCTTTTACCTCTTCTTGTGTAGTCCAATGTGTGCAGCAAACGTATCACCCTCATGACACCTAATAAGCCCATTGCGTGTGAGTTACTTTTGGTGTCAATCTCATGAGCACTACATGTGATAGATTATATCAATGATTTGATAAATAAAAGGGACTAATCACAAGAACACAAGAAGTTGGAGCAGGAAAAGACCATTCTGTCTATTGAGCTTGCACCACCATTTGACATAATCGTGGCTGATCTTCGACTCAATTCCACTTTCCTGTCCAGTCCCCATATTCCTGGTTCTATGAGGGACCAAACATCTATCTATCCCAGTTTTAAATGCATTGAAGCCTTCTGGGATAGAATTCAATAGATTCACAATTCTTTGAGTGAAATAATTTCTCCTTATCTAAGTCCAAAATGATTGGCCCCTTATCCTGAGACTGTGCCCCCATGTTTTAGCTTCTCTGACCAATGGAAAGAATCCCTTCATGGCTACCCTTTCAAGCTTGTTCAGAATTTCGTATTTCTCAACAAAATTGCCAGACAATTTGAACACAATTTACTCACCTTCTCATCATCAGTCATCCTTTCATTCCAGTGAATCTTTGCCGTACCACCATCAAATACAAGTATATTTCTTAAACACAGAGATCACATTTGCATACAGTATTCCAGACGCGGTCTCTCGAAAGTCCTGTACAATCTTACCAACCCTCCTTATTCCTGATGCTCAAGCCATTTGCAATAAAGGCCACCATTGTAATTGTCCTTCCTATTGCTTGCTGCACATGCATGCTGACTTTCTACATTCCTTATATGGATGAACACGCACAAGTCCCTTTGAATATTAACTAGTTTTTCACCTTTTTAGAAATATTTTGCCTTTCTATTGTCACAATCTTTATAACTTCACGCTTCCCTGCATTATATTTCATCTGCTATTTGGTTGCACAGTCACTTAACTTGTTGCACCCTCTCCGTGTCCTCACCACAGCTTAACTTTCCAACTAACTTGGTACCATCAGCAGATGAGAGTAGGTTTGGTATCTCCTAGTCCACAAAATTGTGATAGGAATAAGCATAATTTGTTATTCCAAGACACTAGAGATAATTATCATAAACGGTAAAGTGTAATAATGTGACATTACAAAATTGTTCTCTGTTTCTCTCTGTCTATATATAAATAAATTTCTTAATAAGTGTATTGCATTTCATGTTCAGCTTAACCTGAAATGCAAATTTCTGCATTACTTAAAGATGTTATTAAAATCTATAGAAAGTTTTGTTTGTAATGATATATCAGTTATTTGGCTTCAGATCCAAATATTTCCCAAAAAGAAAGTATAATCGAATTAATCCAACGTTTGGATTCGGGCCAATCAATGACTCTTATTTGTGTTTTATTTCTCATTTGTTTTCTTAGCTCTTTAGTTTGAAGATTTGGCAAGGGCTGTTGTATTGCTACTCCATTAAAGAATACATCAAAATAAAAACATTAACATTTCTTTGTGTCAAGAACTTGAGAGGTAGAAAAATAAATAACATTCTTTTCACCCTTGGCTCAGTTGCTAGCACTCTGTCCTTTGAATTAGAGTGTGGTGGGTTCAAAGTCTCCTCCAGGATATTAGTACAAAATTTAAGGTTGACACTCCAGCGCAGATGGAATGCTGCACTGTGGAAAATTCCATCTTTGGATGAATCATTAAACTGAGACTCTGTCCTTTCAGATGGATATAAAAAGATCCCTTGGTATTATTTTGAAGAAAAACAAAGGAGTTATCCAAGACATCCTGGCCAATATCCATCCCTCAATCAGCGTCACAAAATAACAGGTTAACTGGTCATTATCACACTGCTGTTTATGGGAGCTTTCTGTGGGCAAATTGGCATTTTATATATTATGACAACAGTTGAAAATTACTCAGATGACGGCAAAGCAATCTTTGACGTCCAAGGCTGTGAAAGGCGCTATATAAATACAAGTCTTCATTTCTTTAACTTTACATGTGGTCTAAGCTATTCATACAGCCGACACAGACAAAAGCTAAAATATATTTTAATTATAAAACAGATGAGGTTAGAGCAGAATAATCAGTCTTACAGATGTGTATATAATATTGACCCACTTAAGGTAACTGGATTACTGCAACATTAAAATAACACCATCAGAAAATCTAGTTTGCAGGATTACCTGACCTAATACTCCTTTATTTATAAACCAGCATATCAGCTAACGTGGGCAATGCTACGTGAGATCTACATTGTATCATCTAAAATTTTGAAGACTAGGAAATTGGGATTTTAATTGAGGACTCTGCTGGACCTTACCTTTCTAGGTTATCATGGTCAGAATTAATGTGTTCCATTACTCCCCGTGATCAGTATGTTTTATGACAAAAGGAGTGTGTTTTGTTTTTTTTACCCCATCAGGCTGCATATCCCACTTAAATAATTCTGGAAGCAAACTTTTGTAAGTTTTAAAATAAAAATGGTTATTTGTTTTCATGCATTTATTCTGAATTGAATGCAAAGTGTCTCACACACATAAAGATTAGATATAGAGGAAAGTAATCTATTGTTGTAGATTATAATGATGTATTATCTTATTTATTGATCTCTAATCTCCCTCCTGTTGTTTCTTAGATGGTTTCAATGCTTTAGATTGAAATGAGGGTCTTGTAAAGCAAAAGATTTCAGTAGTTTGTACGGTTTCTCACTGTCAAATTTTCTAAGAGCTTGATTTTCCAGTGAACTTTAACTGGAACAGGTTGGGATTCCCTGCTTTCAAGATAATTATTATGTGGTTGCTTGGTGACTTGTAACTAGCTCGCGGTCTAGCTTTTTGATAACAATGGCTGGTGGAACGGTCCCGACCCGAAACGTCAGCTTTCCTGTTCCTCTGATGTTGCCTGGCCTGCTGTGTTTCTCCAGCTCCACACTTTGTTATCTCTGACTCCAGCATCTGCAGTTCTTGCTATCTCAATGGCTGATTTTAAAAGTAGACCAAGCGTGGCTTCCTCATCATGTGACTTTTTACAAGTTGAAAGCCTTTTGCAAATAAAGGGTGGTATATATGTTGATTCCAACATCCTGTGTTGGTGCTTTACACCTTGAGAGTTTAAGATACTCAATATTTGATTTTGAAGATCCATTCAATTTACCCTTTGGATTGGTTCCATGGAGTGACATTAATTCAAATCAGTTTGGAATGTTTCTTTTGTTTATTCTTGAGATAGGGGAGTGATGTGAATCAAGAAAAGAAATCATTAGACCCCTAGGCAAACATCTTTTTCAGCCTTTTGCATCCAGCTTAAAATATAAAATTAGGTTGAAGTTTAGAGTTAGACATGTTAAAACCAGAAATGACAAAATGATATACAGTTTGTACTCAAGTAATGGTCATTCTCGAGTAAAATCTGACCCTTGACTCTGGCCAAAAATATCATTCATTTTTACATACTTCCACGTAAGTTTTTACACTTAATGGCACAGAGGTGATTATTTATGGAATGAAATGGCCAACATTAATGTGAATGTTGGTGATTCACATGATGTTTTGATTCAAGAAGCAGATTGGGGAGAATTATTTGCTTCTGAAGACAAGGAAGGAGTCACTGTATTCATTTTAGTACACATTTGGTACATTCTCTGATGCAAAGTAGGATTATTTTTCTGTGAGAAAACAAGTGAAATTTTATAAATCTATATGTATATGGCTTGTTTTTGATTAAATTAGAACATTTCATGAATTTATGTACTGAAATTACTGTCTGTCCCCATGGATATTATTATTTATGAATAATAATTCGAGAACAGAACTACTATATGGTTTTGTAGTGATTGTAACTAGGTCAGCCAGGTGGACCTCAGAGAATATGACTTGCCTGATTGGGAGTGTTAATCTGGTCCAATCATGGAGCCCTGGCTGACAGATAAAAACAGGAGTATCAGAGGTTCTGTTCACTCTGAGACCTGACTCTGAGGAAGTTGGATCAGTGTCAAGGACTGTCCATGTATAAATAAAGGGTGACTTGGTGACACTATACTGGCCTCTGTGGAGTTGTTTCAGTGGCGATGAGATAAAAGCATTGTCCTGAAGAAATTCACTTGCAATGGTCGTCTTTGAGTTGAGGTAAGCATTTCCGGCATCATGCCATTATTTGGGAAGCTTGACTCATTTGATCCTACCATTGAAGACTGGGCCAAGTATGTGGAAAGAATGCATTATTTTTTTCTGGGCAAATGACATTGGAGCAGAAGAAAAACAACAAGCAATACTTCTGACAGCTTGTGGATCTGTAGCTTTTTTGGTTATGAGGATCCTAAGTTTCTCTGAGGCACCAGATACTAAAACCTTTTAAGAGCTGACAGATTTAGTTAAGAGATATTATGACCCCAAGCTTCCTCTAATTCTGAGATGCTATTGGTTTTACTCCACAATTTGAGAACCAGGGGAATCCGTATTGGGACTTTTAATTAGGTTAAGACGACTGGCAAAGGCATGTGACTTTGGTTTAACCCTGAATGAGATTTTGAGAGACCATTTAGAATGTGGGATTAATGATGCAATCATGCAAATACGCCTATTAGCTGAAGCCCAAATGCACTTCAAACAGGCATTATAACTGGCTTCATCATTCGAAAATGTGGCAAGTGGAGCATATGAGTTGCAGGGTATTCAGATGGAAATGAACACCCTTGCCAGTCCGACTGAGCTTGGGGAACACCAAGAGCATAGCCTCATTCAGAACATAAACTGAACAGAGGGACTTTAGATCAGCTCACAGCAAAACCCCAAAACAAAGCCAAGCCCCGACTAAATGGTTAAAAGTTTCTTCAGGACCCAGGACAGCAAGCCATTGTAGTTGCTGCAGGTATGCAGACTTGAGACAGTAAAAGAGTTTCACTAGACCTAAATTGAGTAAAAGAAATTATAGGTCAGTATCCCAGAGAGTGCACACCCTGGAAAGTCCACCTACATCTGTTTTCGAACAATTAAATTGCCTATCAGCATCCAAATCAGAACCAAACAAAATAAACATGTGGTTAAATGGTCACCCAGTTCTAATGGAAATCGATACCAGCATGGCCATTTCAGTGATCGCAGAACCAGTCTTTAACAAAATTCACTCTGGACTAAAACCCTTAAGTTTGCACAAGATCTCAACTAAAATAAGAACCTATACCAGGGAACCTTTACAGATAAAAGGGTACAACTTCAGTTCCAGTCTCTTATGAAAAGCAGCTGGTGGAGTTAACACTGATTGTTGTAAAAGGCTCAGGCCCAAGCTTGATGGGGTGAAATTGGTTGAGAAAGATTCACCTAGATTGGCTCAACATTTTTCGATTAGAAAATGGCTGCCTGACTGATGTCCTAATTAAATACCTGGATGGTTTTCAGGAAGGTCTAGGGAGTATTAAATGAGACAACGCCACCTTGAATGTTGACCAGGAATCAGTTCCACAGTTCTGGAAGTTCCAGCCAGTGCCATTTGTCTCATGGGCAAATGTAGAGGCAGAAATCAGAGGGCTGGAAAGCAAAGAAATCATGAAAACACTGCAGTTTACATAATGGGCAGCACCGATAGTACTGATTGTGAAGTCCAATGGATTGGTTTGCCTTTGTGGGGATTTAAACAAATGGTAACCCATTTTTTTGCAGCTGGGAAAGTACTCAATCCCTTGCGTAGAGGATTTATATGCAAAGCTGGCAGGGGGCTATCCTTCATGAAGTTGGATATGAGCCTTGCTTACTTGCATTGGAGGTTAGATGAGTATTCCCAGAAATATGCTACAATTAACATCAAAAGGATTTGTACCAATATATGTGACTGCTACTGGGGTATTGTCAGCCTGTGCATATTTTCAGCAGCATTTCACAAGGTCTACCTGAGGTCAACATTTATCCAGATGATGTGCTAGTAACAGGAAAGATCAATAAGGAGCACTTAAGGAACTTGGACATAGTCCTTAGAAGTATCTCCCAGGCGGGGAAATGCCTAAGAGGGGAAAAATATATGTTCCAGGCCCCCAGTGTGGACTACTTGAGCCGCAAATTCAATAAGACCACTGGAAGATAAAATGAGACCAACCTTAGGTTCCCCGGCTCCCACGTCTGTACCGGAGCTTAGGTCTTTCCTTGAGTTGGTGAATTATAATGGAAAATTCATTCATAATCTGGCATCCATCCTGGCACATTTGCATCAACTCATTAAATAGGGTCAGCCTTAGAAATGGTTGCATAGCCAAGCCATAACTTTCAGGGAAGTGAAGAAACAGCTTTCATCCTCTAAGGTGTTGGCACACTATGATCCCAAGCGAGATCCGATATTGACATGCAATGCCTCCCCTTATGGCATGAGGGTAGTATTAGTTCATAGGTGGCCCAGTGGAGAGGAATGCCCAATAGTGTATGCATCCAGGACTTTGGCTAATGCAGACTGTAAATATGCCCAGATAGAGAAAGAAGGTTTGGCAGTCATTTTTGGAGTCAGGAAGTTCCATCAATACCTTTACAGATCTAAATTTGTAATAACAACAGACCACAAACCCCTGCTAAGTCTACTTAAAGAGCACAAGACCGTGCCATTCATAACTTCAGGCCAAATCCAGCAGTGGGCTCGAATACTGAGTGCGTATAATTACAAGTTGCAACACGTAAGGGAGGCTGAGTAGTTGAAGATGTTGGTGAGAAGTTATGTCCGGTGGCCAGGATTGGATGTAAAAATAGCTGCATCGGTGGAGCAGTGCCCAGAGTGCCAATAAGGTCAAAAATTACAGCCAGCAGCTCCCCCACATTGGGATTGCCAGGTAAATCCTGAACTCAGTTACACATCATCTATGCAAGTCCTTTCATGGACTGAATGTTCTTAGTCATTGTGGATGTCCACTCAAAGTGGCTGGATGTGCAATGATAGTAAAACTGCACGCATCTTTTAGAATGCACAGACTCCCAGAAGTGTTGGTCACAGATAACGGTCCATTGTTAACCAGCAGGGACTTTGAGTATTTGTCATGTAAGGACAGTTCCATACTATCCATCATACAATGGCCTGGCAGAAAGAGTAGTCCAAACTTTGGAGGCAGGCTTAAAAAGACATCCAACAGCTTCAAGAGAAACCAAACTGTTCTGGTTCCTTTTTAATTAAAGGACCACCCCTCGTACAGGGATAGCATCAGCAGAGCCCTGCATGGGTAAGAGGCATGGTCGAAGCAAGGACAGGTCCAATGACTCTATAAACATTAGGGTTAGGGTTAGGGGTAGGGTTGACTGTCCTAAACAAGCACGTGGACTATGTGAAAGCTGCATACTCACAAACAGTGCAGGAGCAAAACGTGCCTGGCTACTCAACTGCCTTTCTGACTGTTCCAGAAACCAAGATGGACACATTGGATGTCACTGCCTCAATACCTTCACCATCTGAAAAGGAGAATGAATTTCTTCCAAGACGCACCAGGTGCAAGAGGTGAGCTACTGTGTGTTACATGCCACCTGTATCAGAGGCAGAGTTGGAGGAACATTGACCCAGTGCTAAAATGCCCCAGAAGGAGCTACAAAATAAAAAGTCTTTTGACTCAGAGGTGGAGGGATGTAGAGATTGTAACAAGAACAGCCAGGTGGACCTCATAGTATGAGTTCCCTGATTAATTTGGTCCAATCAGGGACCCCTGGTTGACAGATAAAAGCAGGAATCTCAGAGGTTCCGGTCACTCAGACCTGGGACTGAGGAAGATGAACCAGTGTCAAGTACTATGCATGTGTAAATAAAGGTTGACTTGATGATGGGATATTGGCTTCTGTGGAGTTATTTCAGTTTCATATTTCAGGGGCAGGATTGACAAACACAACAGAGAGATGATGGTAGAGGGTGGATCTTCATTCTTCCAAAAATGTTCCTTATGTAAAAGTCAGCCTACTTTTTGATGAAAAATTTAACCTTAGAAACTCACCCTTTACACAAGTGCATATGGTAATTTCCTATCTTCAAATTGCATGTAACAATATTTTGGTTTTCACTGTTGTTTGTTGAGGACCTTGTAGCATACATTCACGAACATCTTTTAAAAAAATCTCAATTGGTTAAAGGGAGCCAAAAGTAGTACAATTCCCAGCATGTATCGATGACAGTGCCTTCTTCGGGTAAGATAGCAGCAGAGTAGGATAGTCCAGCCGGAGCTAATCTACTCCACCTGTTCTTTTTCTTCTTTTTTTTCTCCATCTTTTCCTCCCTTCTCTCAGCCTCAGACACCCGGCCCTGGCCTCCGACTCCCGGCCTGCGATGCGAGGTCAGTGGCCCGGAACAAGGATGCCAGGAACCAGCAGCCTGGATCGTGGACACCAGGGGCCAGCGGTCTGGAGCGGGGACACCAG
>NC_063358.1:9893114-9911879 GCF_021869965.1 Rhincodon typus
GGACACCAGGGGCCAGCGGTCTGGAGCGGGGACACCAGGGGCCAGCGACCAGCGAACCAAAGCAGGAATGCCACTGATCAGTGACGTGGTGCAAGGATGCCAGCAACCAGCGGCCTTGTGCGAACTATGGCAACAGCGGCCCCATGCGGAGCTTGAAGGCAGCCAGCAGTCAGACCACGTGGAGGCCCCCTGCGCTGGTCAGCTGTGTCCTTTTAACTTTGCTTCTTGTTTTTCTGACCAATATTCTACTGTGTATAGATGTAACTTTCTTTTCTCCTTTTCTCTATTCTATAACTAAGAATTGTAACTAGGTACTCTGCACCTGAGATGGTGCCCTGTGTTGGTGATATTGTTACACTGTAATTAATCTTGTAACTGAAAAAGCTGTACCTGGGTACCTTGTACCTAAGATGGTGCTGTAAGTGGCGACTAATAAACTTGTCATTGTATTCATTTGAATGTGATAATAAACCTACTTCAATTCAGTTAAAATATAAGGTTGCCAGCAGGATTGACCATTTCCAAAAATACCGGGATTTGTTGTTATAAGCTCTGCTCTCTCCTCCACTCCCATATATCTTCAGAAAATTACTTTACAGGTGGACATAAACAATGTGTTGACTGTTCGAAGAACAGCTGAACATTTTTCTCATTTCTTTGCCAATATTCCTGCCGAAATCAACACCACTGAGACACATTAAGTAGTCATTCATCTCCTTTACCGACCTGCTTTGTGTGCAAACTGTTTGCTCTGATTGACCTTATATTGGAGGGTGACTAGAATTTAACAATGGCTAAGTGGTTATGAGGCGCTTTGAAATTGCCTGAGGATGTGACAAGTGCTACATTAATACAGATTATTTATTACTTCTTGAGAATACTATCCTTTTGAGGTAAGTCGCCAGATTCTAATTTGTAGAAGACATCAAAATAGTCTGAATGGCAAACTTGTCAACTTTTTCCAGTTAACTTTTCCTATAAGCAGATGATAACTATATTCCAGGAGTTGTTTCTATCAAATCAAATGTGTTACTTTAAAATGTAGCACTGCTTAATCTTTATATTTTATAATGACTTCTGAATGGCTACATCAGTTGCATTTCTTGTATCTAAAATATCAAAACCAACAAAGGTGATTAGTATAAACCACACATTCTACAACTATACTTATTTAAATCTGGAAAGCAGGTCTGTATTGTGGTCCATGTTCAAGCAAGCATCTTATCAACTGTCCGAACATCTCTCTGTGGTTTAGTATCAAATTTTGTTTGGGAATTTGTTCCTGGAAAGCACCTTGGAATTCTTTACTATGTTATAGCTCTGTATAAATACATGTTGTTGTTGAAATTAAATAGGCTGTTTGAAGCAGAACTGTTTATGAACAGACAGAGTACTTGTTACGGAGGGAAAGGACATTAGAGTGTCAGCTTAGATAAAGTAGCAGTTCCCTGAGAACTTTGTTTTGCATCTGGACTACATTATGGAACAAATGTATTTACTTATTGATCTTCCTTCAGCGGAGACTGAAACTACTGTTTGTTTACCAAGGTTAAATCAAAGATCACTTACTTTACAGTTTCTGAGCTCACCTCTTACAAGTTACTTTCCAAATCCAATTCCCCTCACTAGAGGCATCATTTTCTCTCATACATCCCAGCCTTTGCAACAATGAAACCATAAGAAATACATGGAACCTTCCAAATTAATTTCCTGTGGCATTGAACAGCAGAAGTCATGCGCCACATTTAGTCTTCAGATCGAACAGGCAATTTGGAAATCACATGCAAGTGTAATTTAATGCCATATCTTAAAAATATGCCTCTTTCCTTGTTATTATGTGATCCTTTGATTTTATATTTTTACTGTTTAAGATAGAAAGCAAATTTGTCCTGGCCAATTTTTATCCTTCAACAATTATCACTAGAAACAGTTTGCCTGGTCATTGTCACATTGCAATGTCCCACGAAAGATGCAAGTTGCTTTTGGAAGTATATTAAAGACACAATATAAAAACAAATACTCATTTCTTCTTACCTTATGTAGTTTCTCCGGAACATGATTGTTAAATCTTTCTCTCCAAATCTTTCTCTTCAAAAATCTCCCAAATCTTTTGACCGTAATTCTCCTGAACCCAACTTCTGTTTCTCCCTTTTCATAAAATTCCTGTTTAATGTTGAAGTATTTTCTTTCTACTATGTAATGCACACAGAAGCACAGGTATGGTCTCCTCATGCTAAAGAAGTTTAATCCTTTTGGTCTCCCCAAATCCATTTTGCATGTGGTAATTTTTTAAAAAAGAGAATAGGGTCATATAATTTGCTGCAAACTTCCAGATGTTCTATTTTCTAAATGGTTAAACAGCATAGACCGAGAAGTTAATTTGGATGCCTAAAAGATTTTTCCTCGCCAATTGTTATTTACTTTTAAAAAAATATTCTTGGGACATTGGCCATCCGTGATTGCTCTTGAGAAGATTGGTATATAATGTACACTGGTATCATCTAGGACCCTGGGGTAGATTCATTACCACTAATCCTTCTTATTGGTGTTAATCTAGGCTACTGATACCAAGTGGGGAAGATGCTCACATGAAGTCTTTGGCAGTAGAGAGGCTTGGTCTTGTTGAAAAGAATATGTTTATTACATAGCACTTAACAGCTAGTTACATCTCTTGGTATTACATGGGCATCTCCTGTGAGACTTCAGGCTAGATTTCAGAGTAAGTATTCATTACTGTTTAGCCACATGGAATTTTAGCACTTAGCTTCTCCCTGGAACAGCCCTGGAGAAGGTTAAGAGGTGACTTGATAGAGACATACAAGATGATCAGAGGATTAGATAGGGTGGACAGTGGGAGCCTTTTTCCTCGGATGGTGATGGCTAGCACGAGGGGACATAGCTTTAAATTGAGGGGTGATAGATATAGGACAGATGTCAGAGGTAGGTTCTTTACTCAGAGAGTAGTAAGGGCGTGGAATGCCCTGCCTGCAAAAGTAGTAGACTCGCCAACTTTAAGGGCATTTAAATGGTCATTGGGTAAACATATGGATGATAATGGAATAGTTTAGGTTAGATGGGCTTCAGATTGGTTTCACAGGTTGGCGCAACATCGAGGGCCGAAGGGCCTGTACTGCGCTGTAATGTTCTATGTTCTATGTTCTATGTTCATATCCCTGTGGGTGGAGCTTATCATGTGATGCCAGTTAACCTTTGTATGTACTAACTGCCTTATTCAACAGAAAGTCCCGTCTTGAAATCACTGAAACCCGTGTGGTACACTCACATCCTCATCTGTAATGACCTGATGTTACTCAATTGCTTGATATATCTCCCCTGAAGGATGTTATTGAATCAGGCAGAATTTAATTGAATTTTGAACTCATACCTTTGGAGCATTATTCTGGGCATCTGTATGACTAGTTCAGAAATATTACCATTTTGGTACCATTCCCCTTGCTCATTTAGAGTCATAGAGCCGTATAGCGTGGAAACAGAGCCTTCAGTCCAACTCATCCTTGCCGACCAGATATCCTAAATTAATCTCGTCCCATTTGCCAGCATTTGGCCCATCTCTCTCTAAATCCTTAGCATTCATATACCCATCCAGATGCCTTTTAAATATTGTAATTGTACCAGCCTCCACCACTTCCTCTGGCAGTTCATTCCATACATGCACTGTGTGTGAAAAAGTTACCCCTCATGTCCCTTTTAAATCTTCCCCCTCTCACTTTAAATCTATGCCATCTAGTTTTTGAACTTCCCTTCCCTGAAAAAAAGACCTTGGCTATTCAACTGATTCATGCCCCTCATGATTTTATAAAATTCTATAAGGTCACCCCTCAGCCTCTGACACTCCAGGAAATATTGTCCCAGCCTATTCAGCCTCTCCCTATAACTCAAACCCTCCAATCCTGGCAACATCTTTGTAAATCTTTTCTGAACCCTTTCAAATTTCACAACATCTTTTCTTTAAAAAGAAGACCAGAATTGAACGCAGTATTCCGAAAGTGGCCTAACCAATGTCCTCTACAGCTGCAACATGACCTTCCAACTCCTATACTCAATGCACCGACCAATAGAGGCAAGCATACCAAATGCCTTCTTCACAACCCTGTCTACCTATGACTCCACTTTCAAGGAACTATAAACCTGCATTCCAAGGTCGTTTTGTTTGGCAACACTTATTGTTTTAAAAATATGTTTGTTGACAAATAATCCTCCCAGAGGATTAAATGGTAGCAGTGCGGTAGAGTGTGCCAAGTCACGATGCATCAGGTATCATTAGTGGAATTTAAAAGATGAATGGAGTCTTGCCTGCTCGCTGGGGAGTCAGCAAGAACCCTGTGTTGCCTTATTTCAGGAAGACCTGTTGCATTGTTGCCAGTCAGGCACTTAGCTTGCAACAGTTGGCCTTCCTCAGGATCAAGGACCCTTGGGCAAAAGTCACACCCACTGATTTGCTGGCCAAGCAAAGACTGTCAGCTATGCCACTGGACAGCGGCACCACTGGGAGATAGTAGCTCCTGCCAGTATTACATCCAATCAAGGCTCTATATTGCTAATGTATGCAGGTCACACAGGAGGGAGGATTGTGAGGTGGGGGGTATTCATGAAGAATGGAGGTAGGTAGAAAAAGCAGTGGGTAGCTCTTGATCAGGCAAATGTGGTTTTTTTTTCTTTGGTGTTCTGCATAGTGAGACCTCCACCCACTATTGGGTGAGCACCTGCAGCAATGTGACAAGCCTTTCGAATAGGTATTGCTTGGTGATGAGATAGGATGGTTTCCCACGAGCATTTTTATGACAGACTTTTATTTGACAAGCTGGGAAGATGGCAGGATCCCCATCCATCACCTTGGTGCTCAATTAAATGGCCCTGACACCAAATTTCCGTGGAAGGTTAGTGAGGGGGTGGGGAACATTAAATTTTGATTGTGGCCATTTGGACATTTTCTCCCAGGTAGTTTCAAAGATCTGCAAACCCTCCAGCAGCTCTAAAAGCCATGCACTAACCCAGTACCCAGTAGAATTTAATACTTTTTCCTTGGTTTAAAGTGAGAAGTTTGATCTCCTTCTACGCTACAGTAACTTGTATTTACAGTTCAATACTATTTATCAGATTGTATATGCCCAATAACAGCCAGGATGAGCTGGAAACAGAAAACTTAATGGATCCATTTCACAACCATTTAAATATTAGAACAGCATTGTGCTATTGCTCATTGTAAGAGAAGTTTTAAAAAAGTTTGAACTCAAGTAACAACTTTCTTGACCTCAAGACAGCTCAAAGTGCTTTAGAGCCAATGAAATATTTTTGAAGTGTAATTACAATTGCAATGTGGGAAACACAGACATTGTTTTGTCCTGAGTGAAGTGACGTAAACAACATTGTGACAATGACCAGATAATTTACTTTTGAGATGTTGATTGAAGGATAAATATTTATCAAGTGACTGGGAAAATCATTTTTGTCCATCTTCAAAGTATTGCCATAGGATCTTTTATATCCATCTGCCCTTGGTTCAATATTAGATTTGAAAGACAGTGCAACACTCCCACAGTACTGGTTCCACTATAGCATTGATTTTGTGCTCAAATTTCTGGAGTCAGATTTGCATCTATGTTTTTCTATGGGAAGCCATGCTCTGCCAAAGATTAGCTACGTAAGAGTAGAACCAGTTGCATGCAGAGTCACCCAGATGTATGGTAGTGAGGTGTTGGAGGAGGATGGCGTGGCCAATCAACCACATCAAAGGCTCCAGACAGGGTGTAAAGATTGAGGGTGGGGGCGCAGTTACCACAATCACATTGGATGAAATTTGGGACTTTGCAAAGGGTAGTTTTGACAAACCTGATTATATAGATTCAAACAAAGGATTGTGAAAAGCTGACAATCTCTTCATTTTCCCCATATTACTGCACACCATTACTATCCACATAATCACCTATTGCCCCCTTGAATGCCTCAATTGAACCTGCCTCTACCACATTTCCAGGCCGTGTATCCAGACCCAAATAGCTGTTTGAAAATTTTTTCTCTCACGTAACTGTTGCTTCACTTGTGCATCATTTTCAATTTGTGCCCTTGCGTTGTTATTTTTACAAGCATCAACAGCTTCATCTTATCTACTCTATCCAGCTGATTTATGATTTTGAAAATCTCGATCTGATCTCCTCTGAGCCTTCTTTTCTCCAGGGAGAACAGTTTCAACATCTTCCATTTATTCACATAGCATGAAGTTTCTCATACCTGGAACCTGTTCTAGTAAATCATTTCTGCACTCTCCAATGTTTTTGCATCTTTCCTACAATGTGGAGCCCATAGCTGTACACAAACAACTGATCACATCTTTTCAATCTTCATGAAATTCTGAAGGTTAGGCCTGACAAACCTCGTTGAATTTTTTGGAAAGATGATGAAGGTAGTTGACTCAGCAGTGGAAATATGTATGGACTTCCAGAAGGAATTTGATAAATCCCCTCAGAAAAGACTGATTGCTAAAATTGAAGTATGTGGAATTGCAGACAAATTAATGGACAGACTAAATTGACTGAGCAGCAGGATACATAGACCAAGACTAATAGGTAAGTACTCTAGTTGGTAGGATGTCACTGGTGATCAAAGTTTCCAAAAGATATGAAGGGAAACAGATAGTTTAGAAAGCAAGAAACTATTTCTACTGGTTAGGAAGTCTCCAACCAGGGGACAGTGTCCAAAAAGTAGAAACAAACATTTCATAAGTGCAATTAGGAAGCTGTGGCACTCTCAAAACGTGGCAGTAGATTGGAACTCTGTTTTGAAAATGGAAATTGATACTTGATCAAGCATTAATTTTAAATGAGATCAATCAATTTTTATTAAATGAAGATAAGAAGGGCTATGTGGCAAAGACCCATTAATAGAATTAGATTGTGTTATAATTCCCACATAGACTGAAAAGAAGACAGTTAAAAAGTTGAATATCCAGTGACTGAAATGACATAACAAAAAGAGATATAGAATTAAAAATTTTACTGCAACAAATGAACTAAAAGCAACACCATCTAAACAGTGATAACAAGGTGTAGAGCTGGATGAACACAGCAGGCCAAGCAGCATCAGAGGAGCAGGAAAGCTGACGTTTCAGGTCTGGACGCTTCTTCAGAAATGGGGGAGGGGGAGGGGATTCTGAAATAAGTAGAGAGAGAGGGGGAGACGGATGGAAGATGGATAAAGGAGCAGATAGGTGGAGAGGAGATGGACAGGTCAAGGAGGCGGGGATGGAGCCAGTAGATCCACTGAGGTCTTTCCGGAGGGAGGAGGGCAACTTCTTCAAGGTATCTCCTCATCATCTAAACAGTATTCACTAGACAATTTACAGACAATAAATTCCACATTTAGCTTTTAAAATGACAGAAAGTTGCTTGCTACAGTTATTCTTCACACTTTAGCTTAAGAGACAATTCATTCTCCAGGAACTAGTACCAAAGTAACTCTTAGCTTCTAATGGTTTGTTTCCTTTTCTTTCTTTCCCAGCCGGGAATCCCACAACTGACTTTCGCTGTGAGGGTTATACTGGAGAATCCTTCCTTTCAGCCTTTGATGGGCGAATTGTCAGTCTCTTTAAATCTTTGCAAACTATATCTTTTCAATCAGAGCACAATCTCCCACCCACATTTTGAATGTTAACCCACAGAGTCAACATTTTCTCTCTGGCAGGACTGGCTGCCTCTAACTCTTACTGCCTGTCAGATTGTTACAACCTGGTGAGTGTCTGTGAGTTTCAGTGACAACTAGAAAGAAACTGCAACCTGATATCACAATAGTTTTCTATTGACTTTTTCTCCTCCCAAAGCCCACCTCTCTGGCAATGTGAATCCAGGTAGAAGTGCTAATTAGTTAACTTCTAGATCCCAACTCCAATCCATCATGGAATTTAACAGACAGCTTAAGTATAACTGTTTCTAAAGCCTGATGTTCCTAGTACCTCTCTTTGAGACATGGCAACTAGCAATTGAGCCCCAATCAGTATTGTTGCATTTGAACAAAAACAGAAGTTGTTGGAAAAGCTCAACAGGTCTGGCAGCATCTGTGAAGAAAAATTAGAATTAATGTTTCGGGTCTGGTGACCCCTTCCTCAGAACAGACATTTGACATTGTTCATTGGTCTGAGCATCTTGAGCCTTCCTCCCAGTCAGTCATTCTGAGCCTGCCATGTCCCATAGCAACTGAGCCATCAATCTTTGTTGGGGACAATTCAGAGCAAGCTGATGACCCTGTCACTACTCAAGTTTTTCTTAAAGTAGTAATCCCCAAGCAAATCATCAGATTTATTATTATGTGTGACCAATTTATAAACTTTTTTTTAATCATATACAAACCATTACTTCCTTTGTCAGCTGCAAGTGACCGACCTTTCTCTTTGTTATAGATGCAGCATTGAAAGCATCCCATCCGGTTGCATTACAGCTTGGTATGGCAACTGCTCTGCCCAAGACCACAAGAAATTATGGAGAGTTGTGAATGCAGCCCTGTTCGTCACAAAAATCAGCCTTCTTCCATTGACTCCATCTATACTTACAGGTGCTTTGAGAAATTAGCCAACATAATCAAAGACTCCTCCCAGCCCGGTTATACTCTCTTCCACCCTCTTCCATTAGGCAGAAGATATAAAAGTTTGAAAACACGTACCAATAGATTTAAGAACAGCTTCTTCCCTACTGTTTTCAGACTTTTAAACAGACCTCTCATATATTAGTTTTGATCTTTCTCTGCAGCTTCTCTGTAGTTGTAACACTATATTCTATTACCCTGATGTCTTTTATGTAAGGTTAGATTTGTCTGGTTAGTATGCAAAACAATATTTTTCACTGTACCTCATTCCATGTGACATAATAAACCAAATCAAACTAAATCAAATCAAAATGTCGGTGGTTAGAAAGAAAAAAGGAAATGAAACAAGTTTCCACTGAATTTTTTCCTATAAAATTACAAAACAATTGGCACACAAGCAAATCAATAATGCAGTAGCAAACCTGTCCTATAAATTAATTACCTTCACTCTTTATTTCCCAACAAATTTCTACAAATAGAAGAAGACAAGTTTATCTGGCTGTAGCTGAAGATAATGGAGTAATAATTGTATACTTGAAATCCAAACTGATCTGCATGCCAACACACACAGATTGGAATTTGATTAATTCCTCCCAGCTCTGCACAACACTAACTATGCATTTCCCCACAAATATCTGCAAAGAAAATATAAGAAAATAAACACAGATTTTTACCTTATGGATTGTTGATTGTAGATGTTTGAGGTCTGTCTCTCTCGAAATGTCTTCAATGCCAATAAACTGTTCACAGTATTCCAGATATGCTCTGACTTGTGTAATATATGGTTTTAGCTTGACCTCCCTATTTTTACAGTCCAGTTCCCTTTGAAATAGAAATAAACAGTTCATTTGCCTTCCCAATTACCCGCTGAAATTAGATGCTAGCTGTTTGTGATTCATACAATTAAACCTCCAAAACCCTTTGTGCTGCAGCTTTCTGCAGCTTTTCCCAATTTAAATAATATTCAGGTCCTCTATTCTTCCTGCCAAAGTGTGCACTTTCCCACATTATATTCCAATCTGCCAAGTTTTTGCCTAATTTCTTAACCTGTCTATATCTCTTTGTGGACTCCTTGGTCATTCTCATTATTCCCACTTCCAACTATTTTTGTGTAATCTGCAAACTTGGTTTTTATGCATTCACTTACATCATTCAAGTCAGTAATAGATCTTGTAAATAATTTTGGCTCCAAACCTGATCCCTGTGGTACTCCAGTAGTTACAGCTTGCCATTCTGAGGCTATCTGCTTTACCTCAACACTATTAGTTAGCCAATCCCTTACCCATGCCAATATATTTCCCCAAAACTATCAGCTCACATTATGTAATCGTATGTGTTATATCTTACATTGGAAAGAAATATGAACCTGCAGACTGTGTGTGATCGCACTATAAAAGTAAAAGTGAAGTTGCTATAAAAATTGTTCACTACCCACAGTTTGATATCCATTTATAGCACTGCCCACAGGTTGGTTAGCTTGGATGACTTGCAATTCAGAGTAATGCCAACAGCGTGGGTTCAATTCATGTACCAGCTGCAGATACCATGAAGGAATCTCCTTCTCAACTTCTCCCCTCACCTGAGGTGTAGTGACACTCAGGTTAAACCACCACCAATGATGACTATCTCTTGAGAGAGCAGACCTTCAGTGTATAATTACACCATAAATATTATAAATGGAAATCAACCTGAGGGCGAATGTGCTCCAAATGTTGTAAAGGAATATCAACCCATTAGCTGTGTAAAATTGCATTATAAATATTATTAAGGAATATCAACCCGTGGCCAGTGTGTAACATAGAATCCATAAAGTGTGGAAAGCAGGCCATTTGGCCCATTGAGTCCACATCGATCTTCTGAAAAGTGTCTCATCCAGACCCATCCCCTTACCCTATCCATGTAACTTTGTATTTACCGTGGCTAACCCACCTAGCCTTCACACCCCCTGGGCAATACAAGGTGATTTGGCATGGCCAATCCACCTAACCTGCACATTTGTTCTGTGGGAGGAAACCGGAGCACCTGGAGGAAACCCACACAGACATGGGGAGAATGTGTAGACTTCACACAGTGCCTGAGGCTGGAATCAAACTCAGATCTGTGGCGCTGAGGTAGCAGTACCAACCACCGAGCCACCTTGCTACCTACCATGTGCTTTATGTGTAATAAAGGGATCTAATCCCTTGGAGATAGTAGGAACTGCCGATGCTGGTGAAGCTGAAAATAACAAGGTGTAGAGCTGGATGAACACAGCAGGCCAAGCAGCATTACAGGAGCAGGAAACGTGACATTTCGGGTCAGGAGCCTTCTTCAGAAAATTTTTGAAGAAGGATCCAGACACGAAATGTCAGCTTTTCTGCTCCTCTGATGCTGCTTGGCCTGCTGTGTTCATCCAGCTCTACACCTTGTTATCTAATCCCTTGGGTAGTATATGGCTATATTCTACGAATTATAAAGGAATACTTACTTGTGGCCAGTGTGTAACTGTGCTTTAAGTGTTATGAAGGAATATAATCCAGTGTGTAATGTATGACTACTGTGTTTATTATGAAGGAGTAGCAACTTGTGAGCAGTATGCTTTTTCTATGTAAACAAGGAAAACTGTCACAGGCCTGTGCGTCAGTGTTGCGAGGGGCGGAGCTATGGACACGTCCAGTATGCGCGATGACGCCACAATGAGGGCGGTCGCTCCCTTCCACGGGGCGGGCGGAAGAAGGGAGGCGGGGTTGATCACGTGAGCGGTGTCTACGCGCAACAGTGGAGAGCGAAGATGGCGGATGGCGAGAGCGAGCAGGCCCCTGAGCCTTTCACCGAGCGACTAAGGAGAGCCCAAGCCGAGCTGAGGAGGCGCGGCCTGTCCGAAGAGTCCTCGGTGCAGTACTGCCAGCATTTCTGCGAGGTGGGCCGATAGTTCTGCTGCGGTATATAAGAGTGAATAGCCGGATGGTGGCGGTGGTTTGGGGGGCGGGGAGGGAAGACGAAGGGTTGTTTTCTTGGGAGACTCGGAGCCGGGGACGGACGCAGGGTGGACGGGAAGGGATGTACTCTAGTGGGGTTTTTCTCTCTCTCTCACTGGGCCCGAGTGTGTGGGAGGACATTATAACTATCTTCTGTTCGCCACCCCTATCCCAATTACTTCGTCTGGCTTCTTCTCAGTGTATAATCATTGCGGTTCAAAAGTTAACCGTTAAACTAGCCCTTTTTTTCAAATGTTCAGCTCACGCACTCCAGTCTCGAATAGTTAATGGTGATTCTTGCACCCCCCCGCGCCCCCCCCGGCCAAGGTGTTGCTTCAACACCGAACAATGGCCTGAGAGAACAACCTTTCCAACACTCAACAGGGGCAAATGAGATTTCCAAATAATCCACCTTTTCAAATGAATATATTGCCATTTTGCACGAAGTGGGCGCAATCTCAAATCGTAAATCCTGGTGGTGAAGACTAGAGTTTTATAAGATAATGTAGATGTAAGTAGATCTGGTGCTGCACTGACTGATCGGATATGTTAACCTTTCTTCGAATGCTATCTGTTTAAGTCGGCATTTGCTGATTCGATTAAGCGTCTTAAATGCTCCAAATCTGTTGAAGTTTTGTGAATTTTGTTTTGCACAATTTAACTTTTTAGGAAGTTAGTCTCTCGTGAAGTCAAAAATATACTGAAATCCTGAGCCTCCATTTAAAAACGATGAAGCTGTAGTGGTTTGTTTATGTCATGTTGGGGTAATGGTGTTTAATTTTATTGGTCGTGTGTGTATCGCAGTTCACGCATGTGTGGGGCTTGTTTATTTGGTAGCGTTGAATACAGCAAAATAAATGTTGGGCACCAAATCTGTGCAAGATCATACAAATTGGTCATGTCATATTTAACTGAAATTCTAAAGTAAGGTTTAAATATTTTGCTTAGGGTTCTGTTTTATTTGACTAATCTTAATTGTGCATTTAATTTTCACTGCCGTTTTACTGTCTTGTATGTCTTTTAGTTTTTTTCAATGGCTTGTCATATTTTTTCTGTACTTCTAATAGTGTTTGAGTTTGCTCCAGTTTGTAAGATAAGGATGGATGTAAAATTGAGTGTAGTTCAGTGTAGATCACTTCTCTCATCCATTTGTAATTGTTGGTAGAAACAGGAAGTTGTACTGCTTAGACTTTAAGCTTTGCATTTTAGATTAAAATAAATAATCTCATACCAGCATAGTGGGTATGTGTAGTGTCAGAGCAGTGTGTTGAACTCAGTGATGCACAATTCCAAATGTTATGCATCACACCTGGGTTAAATTATTTGTATTTAGTCCTATTTTGTGTTGTTTAAAATTCTGCTACAGAAATGTTGCGAAATTCTGATATGTTGAAGGGGATTATTGTCTCTGAATTCTGGAACTTTGAGGAGTAGAATTTAATGAGATCACAATAGGTGGGAGTGTAACACACGTTCTCTTATTTGCAATAAAAGTTTAAAAGATTAAATAAGTTGTGTAAATGGCATTTTGTGACACTCGTAATATTCTGCTGGAAGATATTGCTCTGAATGCCTTAATTTATATACATTTCAATGGGAGCTGCTTGTTTACTTTTTTGCTGTAACACGTGAATTGGGAGCATGGGTCGACTGCACGGCCCTTGAGAATGCTCTGCCACTCAAAACCATGGCTGATTGCTCCACATTTCATCCTATTTCTCATAACCTCTGACCTCCCCACCCTGATTTTGCTTTAACTGTATTCAAAGCCTTTGCTTTCACAATTTTTGAGAGAGATTTCAGATTGTTGAAAAAATGTTCTCCTTATCTCTGTCTTAAATGGGCAACCCCTTTTGAAAGTAGAGATTTTTTAAAATTGGAAACACCCTTTATTCTGCCAGTGAAGATCCCTCAGGATCACATGTATTTCATACAGTTGTTGCTTACTGTTCTAAATTCCAGTGGATACAGGTCTCCAACATTTTCTGAGACAGTGCGCATAATATTGTTTACTTGATTCGTTCATCTAAATTTGGAGCTTCATTCAGGTGTGCATGCTTCCCTTTTTGCCAATATGCAAACAAACCAGACATTACTGATTTTCTGAAGAAGGGTCCAGACCCGAAACGTCAGCTTTTCTGCTCCTCTGCTGCTTGGCCTGCTGTGTTCATCTAGCTCTATACCTTGTTATCTCAGACGTTACTGATGGAGCAGTTAGTTTAAAAAAAAATTAACATGGGGTTTGGGGGTTACAAATAGTCCAGCTTCAACTTGCAACCTTCTAGGAGAAAGGTGCTGTCTCAAATCTTAAAACTAGATAGTGAAAACTAGCATTTTATAATTCTGATATCCTCTAGTTTTGGACTCCCCTACCCTGGAGGAAAAGACCTTGGCTAGTGACAGTATTTATGCCGCATGATTTTATAAACTTCTGTAAGGTCACCCCCTCAGCATCTGACATTCAAGGGAAAATAACCCCAGCCTCTCCCTATAGTTCAAACCCTTCAACCCTGGCAACATTCTTGTAACTCTTTTCTGAACCCTTTCAAGTTTTGCAGCATCTTTCCGCCAGCAGGGAAGCCAGAATTGAATGCAATATTCCAAAAGTGGCCTAAACTGATGACCCGTATAACCGCCACATGACTTCCCAACTCCAATAATGCACTGAGCAATAAAGGCAAGTGTACCAAATGCCTTCTTCACTACCTTGTCTACCTATGACTCCATTTTCAAAAAACAATGAACCTACACTCCAAGGTGTCTTTGTTTGGCAACACTCCCCAAGACCTTACCATTAAGTGTTGAAGTCCTGCCCTGATTTGCTTTACCAAAATGCAGCACCTCAATATATCTAAATTAAACTATCTGCCACTCCTCAGCCCAGTTACCCATCTGATCAAGTTCCCATTGTTCTGAGGTAACCTTTGCTGTCCACTACACCATTGTTTCTGATGTCATTTGCAAACTTACTAGCCATAGCTCCTATATTCACATCCAAATCATTTATATAAATGACAAAAAGCAGTGGACCCAACACCAATCCTTGTGGCACACTGCTGGTCGCAGTCTTCGAGTCTGAAAAGTAACCCTCCACCATCACCCCCTGCCTCCTATCTTCATGCGAATTTTATACCCAAATGGCTAGCTCTAACTGGATTCCATTTGATCTAACCTTGCTAAGCAGTCTACCATGTGGAGCCTTGTCTAATATCTTGCTGAAGCCCATATAGATAACGTCCTCTGCTCTGTCTTCATCAGTTTTCTTCATCACTTCAAAAAAATCTCAATTAAGTTAATGAGACATGATATCCCCACGCAAAGCCATGTTGACTATCCCTAATCAGATCATATTTTTCCAAATACATATGAAGCATGTCCCTCAGAATACCCTCCAACAACTTATCCGCCACTTCAATTAATTTGTCAATGTTTTTTTATCCTGCCATGGCCTTACCCCTTAAATTTACTGCATCTGTGCAACAGTCTGAGACCCTCTGTATTCTTCTAACTCTGATTTCTTCAGTATCGTGATTTTAATTAATTTGTGCTGGTAGTGAATGACCTGAGGACGTGGGATTCCCTTACTATCGTTTTTTTTTCACTTCTCTTTATAATGCTCCAGAAAACCTACCTCTTTGATCTAACATTTGATCACCCTTTCTAATTGTTCAATGTCATTCAGCATCTAGTATTTGCTAATTTTCAAACAAAGAACCAATGTAAGTTGTACTTCCATGCTAGTTTTGCTAGCTCATAATGGATACAGCTACGGGCATCATAGAAGTATGAATACCTCATGAGTAAAACAGTTGGTTGCCCTTAGTGATTTTGGCAAGTTTTATCTTTGCTAATGGCTATCAGACGTCAGGTGTCAGTGATAATAAAGCAAGAGATACTTGTTCTGCTTTGAGATAACATGATACTAATGTTTGGAAAGATTTTGGCTGTGATAGTAAATTTGAATATTTTGTAAGAACAAATTGTTGTGTGGATGACTTGTGCAAAAAAGATGTATCGTCAGAATAATATGGGTAGTTCTGATAAGTTTCCTTCGTGTTAAGGTAGACCTTGTCTAAGGGGTTGTCTAATGACTATTTAATATACCATTATGCATATATTAGTGTCCCTCATGTAAACACAACTCAGTTTCCCATTTACAGCATGAATTTGCATCCTTATATAACATATTTGTTGGGACTACTTTTAAATGGCAATAACTCTCCTGGGAAATATTGTTCCATTTCCCAACAGAGGAGAATTTTTCTTCAGCTATACTTTGTGGGTAATGGTTCACTGAGAATGCGTATATTGAGTCTCGTGGCAGTATACCATTTAATAGATTGAAGCTAAATGATATAGTTGCATAGTTATGGACTAGGTTTATTTGGATCCAAGATAGACATGAAATAAGAACCAGATTGAGGTCCAGACAGATTAATCACAACGCAGCGCAGTTGCTAAGCAAGGTGTCATAGGAGAGGTTTGATTTTTGGAAAGTGATAGGATCAGTTTCCTACTTTGAGATCAGTTAATTCAACACAGTGCGGAAGTGATCTGGATTTCCAATTCTGATCTGTTTTACATCCTCTGGAGCAGGTATTTAGATCAGAGAAAAGCAGACTGCTGGCTGTTATGACACCCACTTAAGCAAAGGTATGAATACTGGCCAATCGGTTCTGTTTCTTCCAACACCACCAATAATGTTTGACTTCTACTAGGTTACAAAGCAGCTCACGTCTGCTGCCTTTTTTTTTTGCCCTAAAGGCCATTCTGAATTGAGCCAAGAAAGTGCAATGTTCTGTGGGTGTCAGTTTAAAAATCGGTCTTGATTATATTCTTAACCGAATCCTTTACACTGGCGGTTTCAGATGCACTTGAGACAAGGGCACTCAGCTTATCATAACTTATTCTCCTGAAGCTCCCAAACAGTTCCTCCCTCCATTCTTGTCACACTTCATTTCACTTAAAATTAATTGCTTTTGCTATTTCCTTCCCTGCACCCTCCACCCACCCAGAGATCCCTTTTTCAGACTGAAGGATAATTGAAAACCTATTTCAGACATGATAGTGTTACTAAATTTGTTTATTTTATCCACTGCCACCTTGTTCTACAGTCAGGCTTTTGTTTGCAGCAGTGTTTCCATGTTCCTTTACAGTCCTTTTAATCTTGTGTACGCTCTCCTGTTATCACCTCCTTTTCAAGGCTGAACCGACTAAGCTTTCTCTGTCTCCTCATCTTGGTCATCTGATACTCAGGCTTGTAGCTCTCCTTTAGCCAGCTACTAGTATTTGAAATCTTGTCTGGTATCTTGGTGACCAGAATTCAGGCATAGCAATAGAGTTTATTTGACTTGAACATTGTTCTAATGAAGCAGAGTTTTATTTTAGCTAGATCTTTGAATTATCTGTGGGTTTTGATTGCTGGCCTGCAGCAATTGGATATGTTGAGTATTGAGTCAGTACAAACCTAGATGTTGCAGCATCATTCTTGGCTACCTTTTGGTCACTATTTGGGTATATTTGTTTTTGTTAAATATGGTTGTTCTATGACCTACAAAGTGAATATAGTAAAACATGTAATTCTTTGTATGCCAAGTGTGATTCACCTGTCTGTGAATTTGCAAAGAACATCTCTGAATTAAAATTTCTAAAATGGATATCTAAAAGTGAAGATCATCCGACCAATTCTTAAATCTCTCCACTCAGTTCCTTTTACCTTTTACCTGCCTATCTCATCCATTTCCATGCTATTATTTTGAATTTCCATTACTTTAATTTTTAGATGTTTGTTATGTGAAACTGTATTTCTTTAAAGAAAGTCGTGGGATTAAAACCAGATAGCAAACTATCTCTAGTCCACAAGTAATTTGTAGTTCCACCACTGGCTCAATACAAGACTCCCTTCCAATGCTCACATCCCAGTGAAAGAGTAATAAAACAGATTCAACTTTTCTGCACTGTGTGCTTCAGTACATCGCTTTTTATAACAACATTAGGGTTAATCATTTGACTTTCAGGCTGTATCACCATTTATTGTGAAGGCTGATCTATCTGACCTCCCCTGCCTTGCGTGAAGCTAATAATCACATGATTCCCTTTTCTAAAAATACATGGTTCTGTCCTGAATGTGTGCATCCGTTATTGGGATTGGTCACCGCAGACGGCTACAGTAGTTTTGAGTTTCATTTTTGTTATACACGTAGAAAATAATCAATTTGGAGCCATCACTGGGGAGATTATAGTTTGGTTGGTTGAGAGCTTGATGAATACCATAAGTTGAGCTGTTCCTCAAAGATGAAGAGGCAAAGGGTAAGACAGAGTTTTCTGAAGGCTCCAAAATCATGAATGGATTAAACGAATTCTGCACAAATGGTTAGAGTCAAAGGGTATTGGAGGAGAAATCAGTCTCAAGGAGGTTGTAGAACATGGGATGGATGAAGTTAAGGGGTGAAGTTCTTTGCCTACAGACCTCGATGCTGGCCTAAACATAAATAGGTCACCCAAACAGAACTGGTAAAATTGAGACTGAAGATAACCGTTTTCATGATATTTATTCTGAAGCAATTGGCTCTCTTTTTGTATTTGGCAATAAATTGTGGGTGGCATTTAATTGCCTGTCCCTCATTTGGTATGAGAGATGCACTATTTAATGTCTGTCAGTTAGGCAATGAAAATCATCTACATTTGTTTAAACTTCAGTATGTAATGGCTCGTTGAAACTGGAGCTTGATCTCAATTGTTTAATTTCTAACTACTGGCATGTTGCTGTTAGTAGAATTTTGGGAACACTTTTCACTGACTTCAAGATATATATGGCAATAAAATCATTCATTCATTCTTTAAATTTTGAGTTTTGTTGTATTAAAGTTGGTTGTTTTCACTGTAGCTTTGATAGTTGGATTTAAAAAAAACCTGCTGTACGCTTCCAAACTTGTTTCTGAAGAGATTGTTTCCTTAGGTTCTAATTTTTCATTAACTATAAATGGTGATAGCATGTTTTTGATTCCTACTGCTAGCTTAAAGCATCAGTATATGGTTTAAATAAAATAGATTTGTTCAATTTGCTTACCACTGTCAGCATTCCACGTAGGTGGAAGGCACCCATTAAATAAGATGACTCCATTAATGTAGGATAACAAGGTGTTGAGCTGGATGAACACAGCAGGCCCAGCAGCATCAGAGGAGTAGGAAGGCTGACGTTTCAGGCCTAGACCCT
>NC_063358.1:9912279-9943755 GCF_021869965.1 Rhincodon typus
GCTGTGTTCATCCAGCTCTATGTCTTGTTATCTCGGATTCTCCAGCATCTGCAGTTCCTGCTATCTCTGACTCCATTAATGTATTTGTTTTTCAATTTGTGAATGGAACAATTCTTCAAATAATTTGTTATCTTCCACCTATATACCACATTGTTTGGGAGAGAGGATTATGGTATGAAGCTATTGTCAGTTTATGGAGGTACCAGGTTGTCACCTTGATAACTTTAATTGAACAAAATTTACAGATGGGTAAATTATTGAATGTGGACCAGATATATTAAAATATTGAAAACATCTATGGAAGAATAGAGGTTAAAGAAACTGTACATGACAAACCAGTTTGCCATTTTGAATGTCGAAGTGTACAGTAGAAATTAATTATCATGCCATGACATTCCCAGGGTTGTATTGCACCAATTGCATTGAACAGCGTAAATCACCAGTTTTACGTTTTTCCTTCGAAATATCAGTTTTGTCTGGAATGAAAATTCTGAATTGGTCATACATGTCAATACTATTGTGATTAGAACACCCATAGGTGGCTGTAGTCTTAAACTGGTTAGATGTCATGGATTAACTATTTTGATTAATTAAAGCTTGTTAATGTGCTTTTTCAATTCTATAGTATGATAGTTCTCCATTCCCATTATGGTTATTTTTTTTGAGACTGTTTTACTATTGTCTGGTTTACCGATTACATTTTTTCACCTGCAAGGTTCTGCAAGAACAGTCTGCAGGGCAGGTTGTGATAAGCAACCTTTCTCTTTATGTATAGAGGCACAGAGTGCATAGGTAAAGGAACATTTATCAAATAATCAGCCCACGTGGAGTATTGTAGCCAATTATTAGCATCAAACTTCAAAAGGGATTTCAAGACCTTGGAGACCATGCAGGGGAGGATTTCAGTTATGTGATGAAACTAGGGAAATTGTTCTCTATCAAAGAGAACCGGTTAAGTTAAGATCTGTAAAAGCCTTTAAACTGAAGTCATACAACATGGAAACAGATCCTTCGGCCCAACTAGGGACAATGCTCTCAGACCTTTGCTGTTCATGCGTTTATCCAAATGTATTTTAAACGTTGTAGCTGTGTCTGCATCCTCCAATTCCACTGGCAGGTCATTCCACACGTGAACCGCAAAAAATTGCCCCACATGTCCTCCTTAAACTTTTCTCCACTCCATTTAAAAATATATACCCTAGTTTTACACACACACACACACACACGCGCACACGCACACACACACCCCGGCATCCGAGGGCAACGATGTTCGCTACGCCTGGTATCGAGGCCTCATCCATACATGTCACCCCTTGACCTCCTATACGCCAGTGCAAGTGTCCCAGCGTATATTCATAAAGCGAACCCCCCCAGTCCTGGCAACATCCTGATAAAGCTTTTTCCAAACCTTCTCCACTTCAGTAACACCCTCCCTATGACAGAGCATACAGTACTCCGGAAGAGGCTTCATCAATGTCCTGTACAACCTCAATGACGTACCAACTCCTATACTCAGAGGCTGAGCAATGAAGGCAAGTGTACTAAATGTTTCTGTCTACCTGTGATGCAAATTTCAAAGAATTGTGTACCCAGAGCTCTATCATTAATTGTATAAGTGCTGCCCTTGTTTGTTTTATCAAAATGCAATACCTCCATTTCTTCACGTTAAACTCCATCTGCCACCCTTCAGCCCGTTGGTCCAATTGATCAAGATCTCTTTGTAATCTCAGGTAACCACCTTCACTGTCCAATTTTGGTGTCACCTGCAAACTTACAAACCATACCTCCTGTATTCTCATCCAAATCGTTTATATAAATGGCAGAGTACTGATCCCTGTGGAAAACCACTCGTCACAGGTCTTGGGTCCAAAAAACAGCCCTTGACCCTCTACCTTTCCACTGGTGAAAGGTTTTGTCAAGGTATCTGGCAAAAGAATCAGACGAGAGAAATTTCTTTATGCAGTGAATTATGATGTAAAATGCATCGGTTCAAGGAATGTTGATGCATTCCAACGGGTAATTTTCAAATAGATGTTGAAAAGGTATTAACTGCATGAAGGAGTGACATTTACAAGGTTATGTAGAATTGGCAAGGGTAATGTGATTGAATAACTCTTAGAGCTGTACAGCATGGAAACAGATCCTTTGGTCCAACTTGGTCATCTGATCAGGTATTCTAAATTAATCTAGTTGCACTTGCAAGCATTTGGCCCATATCCTTCTCAACCCTTCCCATTCATATACCCATCTAGATGCTTTTTAAATGATGTAATTGTACCAGCCTTCAACACTTCCTCTAGCAGTTCGTTTCATACACACACCACTCCCTGTGTGGAAAAAGTTGCCTCTTAGGTCCCTTTTAATTTTTTCCCCTCACCTTAAATGTATACCCTAGTTTTGAGCACACCCACCCTGGGGAAAAGACCTTGCTTATTCACCCTATCCATGCCCCTCATGATTTTATAAACGTCTAAGGTCACCCCTCAGCCTCCGACACTCCAGGGAACATAGCCCCAGCCTATTCAGCCTCTGCTATAGCTCAAACCCTCCAACCCTGGCAACATTCTTGTGAATCTTTGCTGAACCCTTTCAAGTTTCACACCATCCTTCCTATAGCAGGGAGACCAGAATTGCATGCAGCACTCAAAAATGTCCTAACCAATGTCCTCCCAATGTGACCTCCCAACTCCTATACCCAATGTAGTGACCAATAAAAGCAAGCATACCAAACACTGCTTTTGCTATGCTGCTTACCTGCGACTCCACCGTCAAGGAACAATAAACCTGTACTTCAAAGCCTTTTTATTTGGCAGCACTCCTCAGGACCTTAGCATTAAGTGTCTAAGTTCTGCCCTGATTTGCTGTAGATATTGCACTGAATGGCAGTTTTCTGTACTGGTTCATTTTGATTTGATAATTTGCTGCTATGCAGAGCAGCATAGAGTCACCTTAGCAGCTATATCGCACTTGGTTCTCCCCATCTGCCCACATATGGATGCTTGTCAGTTTTCTTCCTTCATTAAGTACAACAGTTGTATGTTGCAGTGCCTGTCGAGGAGTTCATCTTCGTGCTTCCAAGAACAGGGTTAATTGCTTTGAAAATGAAGTCTAGTAATTTTGTTGTATTAGCTAGTATATTTAATGTTAATTTCCATTGTAGCTTACCCCACTTCAAGATATTTGTGAATGTGATGGATCAGTTCCAGTTTGTAACACCCCAACACCTGTCTTTGTTTATCAACATTGAACGATTTCCAACATTGCTGATATGTACGAAGTTCAGTTAAAGAATTTGTTAATCATGGCTAGTCACCTTGTTTACTTAAGTTGCATGACAGCACTTTGAACTTTTCATCATATTCTGGAAGATTTTATTGATAGTTCATTGAAAACTTCCACCAGGGCTGCTCCTACAGCACCTTTGAAGTCTGCAGCTACTACCACCTAGAAGGACAAGAGTAGCATAAGAGTGGGAGCACCCACTTTCAAGTTCCCCATGAGTTGCATACCATCCTGACTTGGAAGTATATCAGTGTCAAAATCCTGGAACTCCCTTCATAACAGCACTGTGGGTGTTCCCATATCACAAGGATTGCAGTGATATAAGGCAGCTTGCCACCACCATCTTCACAGCACCAAAGCCGACATTCCGTTGAAATGATTTTTTTAAAAAGTAAACTTTGCATTACCAAATCTCCTATAGAATTTAAATTTAGATATAAGCAGCATGATTAGATAGTTCTTAACTTGATTTCCCATGAACTATGGTTTCTTGCATTTCTGTACTCGTGGACATGGGGTTATGAACTTCACATTTTGGCTGATCGATCTTATCCTGTTCGTATGATCAGATGGTGTCTGATTATGAGAAAACCTTAATCTGAGAGAGTAGGAACTACAGATGCTGGAGAATCTGAGATAGCAAGGTGTAGAGCTGGATGAACACAGCAGGCCAAGCAGCATCATAGGAGCAGGAAGGCTGACGTTTCGGGCCTAGATCCTGATGAAGATGCCTGCTGTGTTCATCCAGCTTTACACCTTGCTAAACCTTAATCTGAATTTTGTTTACCTTGAGGTCATGATGTCAGTGTTGAAAAGGCTCTGGCAGTTGAGTTTGTGCATGTTTGAGAACAGCAGATCTTTGGGCACTCAAAGCAAGGAATTAGGACGGTTGGAAGGGAAAGTGGGGTCATGGTTGATCAGTTGCAATTTGATGTGGTTGTGCTAATTCAAGGGGCTATATCCTTCTGTTTCTTTACTGTAATGCAATTATCGCAATAACGTGCTTGCCATCAATCGGCAGTTGTAGTATTTTATGATGAGACTTGCTTTAATGATCTTGCCTTACTATTTGATATGCTGCATTAACTGCAGGTGATGCACATGGAATTTGCTTAGTACCTTTGCACAAAGCCTTTAAAAGGTTTATGGCCTTGTAGTTATACAAGAAACTGAGAAGTAGTACAACATTGGAGATTCAGCTTTTTAAAGGTGATGTCACGTGCAACTCTTTGACATTGTTGACAACTTTTATGGTGACAACTTGATGTGTATCCATGCTTCCTGCATGCATTGTTGAATTAGTTTCCCAATCAGTAAATTTTGAGCCACTTTGGCTCTGTTATCAAAGGTTATGGTTAGAATATAAAGTTTGCTGATGTTAGCTGTCCCATAGGAACGAGGGTAGACTACAGTCAACTAAGCTTGCTCATCTTTATGATTAGCCTTGATTGGCCCTACTGATGTAATCTCAGCTTCATGTGCTTTTTACTTTATGCTGTTATGTTAATGGAGGACATCTATGAAACTCGGCAAATTAAAAGTGCTGGTTTAGAAATAGCCTTACCATGCTAAGCTTAGAACTTTTCCTGAACCTTAAAAGACCATGGATTTTGTGTGGACCATATGGGAGATGCAGGTTCAAGTGCCACCTGGTCCAGAGATTAGTAATGACATCTCTGAGCAAGCTGGTTTAAAAAATTTTAGAGCTATTTGCATGCACCTAGATAAAGCTGTGGTTAAGCAGTGTTCACATCATTGCAAACAATTTTAATGTTAAAAGCAAAATAATTGAAGCAGTCCTCATTTACACTGCCATTGCCAATGTAGCTGGGCTTAAAAATCTGTATTTGCAAGTTCCCACCTACCTGCCATCTCGGATGTTTTCATGGCATGCCCTTGAGACAGTGATGTGTACTTGTGGAATATACAGTATGAACCTGCGATGTGATCTGATGAGATGGAGCCAGCTGGCTTACAAAGATGAGGGTATGACACATGACCTATATACCACCCCAGGTACACTAATACCAGAACAATAATTGCTTAACATGAGTTGATTTCTGGTTAGAATACTCTGTAGTGTGCTTAAGTCACTCTTTAAAGAATATATTGCTATTTTTGATTCCAGTTCCATGGTGATCCACCTGAGGTTCAGTTAAGCCTGTTGGTTTCTGCATTCCATGTCCCAGAGCTATTACTTACTGATGCACGTAATGTGATAAATTCAGGTGCAATGTACAGGTGTGTTGTTAAATATTTAAGGGAGTTCAGCATAACTAGTTTGAATTTGAAAGTCTTTGTGTTAGAAATCCTATTTTAATAAGCACATCGGTGTTCTTTGAGCTGAATTTAGTGGTATGGAGCCCTAGATCCTCTGAGGCAAGTGCAGCCATTGTTAGTATTCACAACAACTTTTCAACCTCTCCTACAGAAGTGCTGCTACTGTGATACAAGCACTGTTGGCATGATCAAAGACATTTGTAGCTTTTGGTGCAAAGTGGTGTTACCTACCTTCAGTGCATTTACTACTGGTATCTGAATCAACTACTCTGCAAGTCAAATACATAGGAACCAAGTGAAAAAAGGTCCCCCTCCTGCCTGTATTGCAAAAAGCATTAAGCTGTTGATGGTAACACATCTTCAGACTTCTGAAGACTTCTCTTGATGTTTCTCCTTGGCATGTCTCAGCATTTGGCAAGATTTGCATTAATGCCTGTTCCAGTAGCAATTTGCATTGTGCTAATGATGACCTTCCTGTAGGCCTTAAATTTTTCATTCAGTATTGACTATTGAATCTGAAGGTGAAACCAGCATGGAGTTTTCTAAGCAAAAAAAGTAAATGATGTGCTGATGAACATTGGCAGATTGTGAATGTTTTGCTAATCATCATTTATTCAAAAATTTTGAAACTTGAATATTGGTCTGATATGGCATTCAGTTTCTTGAAGATAGAAATTTTGTTTTGGAGGTCTGTATGTCGCCTGTGGCATGTTATGAGAATTTACTTGGATGTCAGGGTTGTATTCCTGTGATCATTGATTTGAGGCATGCCAACAGATAGCTCATTAAATTGGAAAAAGCCAAAGTAAGGGACTTCGTAGAAATCCAAAAGTAAACAGAAGTGATGGGCTATTGATTTCACGCTTCCAGAGTGAAACTTAAAACAAGTTGAATACTAGCAAGATTTTTTCATCACAAAGAAAATATATAATTGATAAGGATGGATTTCAATTAGAAATGCTAAAACTTAGAGAGATGTCTGATTTTTGAGCCTTTGTATTGAAAAAGCACAATAAACGAAGACAGGTTTTGAACAGATAATGTTAAATCTTAATGCTAAAATGCTTACAACAACATCTTCGATTTAGTAGACATTGTTCAAATGAAACTGCAAAATGTGCTATTATTTAATGACTGGAACATATGAAAAAGTTTTACATCGCCTGTACAGAATGAGTTAACAAAAGCTTGGAATTAGAGCAATGAGGATATGATTGCTCGACTAGAAAGCAAAGACCCTAAAGTGTTTAGGCAACTGTTGGCCAGTGTCCCAAGAGTCAAATTGCTGCAAGTGAGCTGGGGACAGGCTGATCACAACAGTTACACATCCAAAACCTCAACAGTGCAGTTGTGCAACCTATTGAGGAACCATGTGTGACACCAGACAATGAGTATTGTAGCATTGCTGAAATGCGGCAGCCTGTACATTGATTCTGCTGTGGAGCCAACTATCAATTGGGAAGACCAAATCCAGTTGTAAGATATGATCCTGTAGAGATACAAAGGGTATGTCAGTATTCTTCCATGTACTCTGAGTTGCTACATGCTGAAGCACTCGTGCATAAAATATAAGAAACAGGAGCAAGAATAGAACTCTTAACATTGTTAGGCAAATGTTGCGCTGGCTGATCTTTTGATAGGACAGCTGACATTTGTGGTTCTGCTTGTTCCATTGCTTATGAGTGGTTGAGATTTGACTCAAAGCTATTTACTCTTGCTGGGTAGTGATTTGATCATTAATGCAAATGGGATGAGAGAAGCTTTGGAGGTGAGGATAGACTTTTGATCCATGATTGCAAATCCAGCATTTGAGGGACGGGACTGAAAAGGTTGCCATATTGTGATACATACTGCCGCGATTCAGAAAAGGTAGCCCATAATATCACTGTTGCAGTGTAGCAGCAGGTCACATTTAACAACTGACTTTTTTGTAAAATAAACGTTCCAGTGTTATTAAGGATGTGGCTTACATTTGTGGAATGTATTGCTGAGATGACATGGTAAATGCAAGAAAGTTAATGGCATTTTTAAAAGACAGGCACACATAGGTAGTTTAATTGTCATCACTGCTGGATAAAATGTTTATTCTGTACCGTGACCATTTTTGCTCATTTGAGTGGAGAGGCCCATTAGCACAGTGATTTATCTGGTATGCTCATTTTATGTGGGAACCCAGAAACCAGGGTGAACTTTGGCTAAAGTCCCACAAAAAGTACTGTAATGTCAATATTAGAACCATTAGTAGCAACATTGTTTTGGAAATAATCAGCAAAAAAAACTGATTAGTAGACAACATTTAGCTAAATTTAAGAAATGTCCTAACTAGTAAAGTTATACTAGCACAAATATTTAGAAAATTTAGCAGATATGCTGAGACTTGAGTAATTGGTAGCTGAGCATGTTGAGTCTTTATCCTCTTTGTTCTTCAACAAAATTAATGATTTCCCCTTGGGTGTTTTACGTTTACTTTTACCTAATTGAGTTACTAGTGATAAATGCAAATTGCTCGTTGCCTTCGTAGCAAGAGAATTCAAGTACAGGAGCAGAAATGTCTTGCTACAATTGTACAGGGCCTAGTGAAACCACGCCTGGAGTATTGTGTGGAGTTTAGGTTTCCTTATCTGGGGAAGGAAATTCTGGCTATGGAGGGAGTGCAACAATGGTTTACTGCACTGATTCCTGGAATAGCAGGGCCGATATCCGAGGAGAAACTGCATCAGTTAGGATTATATTCACTGGAGTTTAGAAAAATGTGTGGATCTCATAGAAACCTATAAAATTCTAACAGGCCCAGACAAGGTAATTGCAGGAGGGATGTTCTCGATGACCAGGGAGTCCAGAACCAAGGATCATAGTCTAAGGCTAGGGGGTAGGTGTTTAGAACTGAGATAAATTTTGTTACCCAGAGAGTGGTGAGCCAGTGGAATTCTCTGCCACGAAGTGATTGAGGCTAAAACATTGATCCTTTTCAAGGAGTTAGATATATTTCTTAGGCCCAAATGGATCAAAGGAAATGGGGGAGAAAGTGGGACTAGCCTGCTGAGTTGGATGATCAGCCGTGATCACGTTGAATGGTGGAATAGACTTGAAGGGCTGAATTCAGCCTTATTCCCATTTTCTCCCCATTTCCGTTAATCCATTTGGGCCTAAGAAATACATCTAACTCCTTGAAAAGGATCACTGTTTTAGCCTCAATCACTTCGTGGCAGGGAATTCCACTGACTCACTATTCTCTGGGTAACAAAATTTATCTCAGTTCTAAACACCTACCCTCTAGCCTTACTTCTGCATTCTGTTTCTGTATCTCCTACTCTGGTGTCTCTTGTACTTAAGCTTGACAAAAGGTTGGCAGATATCACTTAGCACAGAGAGTCATTCCTGCATACAATATCTGCACCGTTTAGGTTTATAGTCATGTGTTTTCGATTAGATTCTGATGGGATTATGCCGCAGCAAGCTTTGCCATTTTTGTTTGGTGGTGGGACTACCCTGTAATTGAGTTGAGCAGGACAGAAAAGATTGGGATATCCTATTTAAGTTGCTGAACGTGGATCAGCGAATGGTAACAGATGAGACTGAACTAATTATATAGTGTGTTTGCCCTAGAGTCCAGAAAGATTGAACAGCTGTAATTCTGTAGATTTATTCATCTTTTAAATAGTTGCTACCTCCACCACCAATACATAATCTTGTGGCACAGTGGTAGTCCCCCGAACGTGGGCCAGATCATGTCTGAGCAAATTGGTTAAAAATGTATGCATTTATTGAGTGTATTTTGGTGCAATCCTAGTGTCCCTCCCTTGAGCCAGAAAGTCCTGGTTCATATCCCACCTACTCTGGAGGTATCATAACATCTCCTTAGATTAAAATAACTATATTTGAATTAAGAGCAGTAATCTTTTGTTATCTTACTAGTTTTGTGTAGGTGATAGCTCAAGGAATGCTAAACATCTGCAATATTCTATTGCAAATACCCTGATGAAGAGATAATCAAAACAAATTCTAATACACAGACGTTTCAGTGAACATTTGAACAAATTCAAGATAAGTAAAGAGAATCATTATAGAAATGACAGTGGAAGAGTGTCTATTGTCTGAACATTGTAGCCATAGATGTGTTGGAATCTAGTGGGGACACAAGCTATTTCAAACCTTTCAGTTAGAAAAATGTGAACGACCTTCATTGGAATTCAAGTTAGTTCTATAAATGTAAGAATAGATTGTGCTCTGTCGAGCCTGATGTTTAAAAGTCAGTACAGTATTTGCCTTAAAATTGTGAATCAGTTCCAAGCCTGTGTGCAGAAAAGTTCTCTGTAGGTTTTGAATATATATTTACTTTGGTGATTTCAGGGAAGTTATGACAAAACTTGATTAACTTATTAACTTGTCTTCATTTATGACTAAATGCAAGCTTGCCTCATGGAACCACTGCACAGCTTAACTTTTAATTCCTATTATACTAAACTAAGATGTGTTGGGAAATTTGGGTGGGGAGGCGGTAGAGGGGGAGTTTTGTTTCCCATGCTCAGTGGTGTCCACTCCAGTTCATGGTTTGTTTTCTCTTTGGAATTGTAATTCTTTTTGTTCAGGTAAAGTGTCCATTTTCATCATCTGTCAAAACATTTAAAATGTTTGATCTGAAATGGAGTGTGTAAGGCACAATAGTAATCATCAAACCCTTTATACTGATGCATGCTCCTGTAGTTTGTGTAGATTTAAAATGGTTTTTCTCCATTGCCCCTGGAAGGTGCATCCAGTTTTTTAATGGAACTTAGTGATTTAGAACTTAAGTAAATTCACATTGTTCTCTCTGCATGCAGCTGTGGATTATACCGTTACTATTTGTAACACATATTGGTAGATTTTAATGCATACCCAGTGGCTGATATCTAATTTGGTAAAATCTTGTTTGCATTCATAGCAATTTGGAATGAAAAAAGTGACATCTCCATTTATAATGGAAATGACCTATGTAAACTTGTCACACTATAATTAGATGTGCAGAACAGCAGGCAAACTATAATTCAAATTTAATCTCCTAAAAGGATATAAGGCATGACTGTATTAAAATTGAGATTTTGTAAATATTTGCAGTTCTTTTGCTAATTCTGGTTTAATCCTAGAATGTACTTTGGGCTGTTGCAACTGAGTGTGGGTGAGTTGGAAAAGGAAAGCTTTAGCTTGAGTTTAAAATTTTTCCGGCCCACGAGACCAAAAGTAAGAAAGTGGTTTCAATGAGCTTTTTCAGGCCAAAACGTTTGAATTATCATTAGGGATATGTCGGTGCATTAATGAAACTGCAATTTGGCAATTCATTAAGTATTAATGATCACTTGCAAAGATCTTAAACTATTTCAGCATGATACTTTTTGAGACTTTTACCAATGCAAAGAAATTTTTAATGGGGCGAAAGCAGAAACTGGATACTGCTTTGGATGATCAGCCATGATCATTTTGAATGGCAGAGCAGCTTGAAAGGCCAAATAGCGTATTCCTCCTCTTTTCTATATTTAACTGTTTTAAAAGCAACTTTTACAACAAATCTTCTCTGGCTTCTCCAGTGTGTGAAAGTCACTGAATTAGTTCTTTATAAGTTTTCAGTTGTTTTGTTCTTTAATTTTCACACTTTTCTCAAATAGTGTTCCTGTGATTTCATTAATGTAAACTGATCTGTTCCTTTGAAGGGGTATTACAATGAGATACCATCACATGGTAAATGTAATTCCTTTTTCTGCACTCTATTATCTTTTCTGCTACTGAATATTTTTGAGTGACTTTATCCCTGAATTTTAAATTATTTGCGCATATGCACAAAAATATTAGGAGTGGGTCATTTAGTCTTTCATGTTTACTTCACCATTTGATAAGATTGTGGCTGGCTGGATTGGTTATATCCTTGCACTCCTGTCTGCTGCTATAACTGGGATTCTGTTGTCAATCAAGAATCTATTTAACTATCCATGCACTGGGGATTCCCAGAGGTCAGTTAATTAGTACCTTCACAGCTAGGTAAGAATGGAGCTAACTATTTTTGGCTGTTTTGCCTTGGTGTGCAATATTTTTTCTTGCAAAACACTTCTGTTCCATTAGACTGTATTCGGAGCAGTAGTACTTGGTGAGAGGCAAAATCTTTGCTTCTGAATTTGTACAATCATGTGCATCATTCTGTAAACAGATTCTAGTAAATTGAGAAGTGATTTTCAGCTGCCCTACTAAATCTCAATTGGAAGGAAGAGCATTCTTTAGCAAGAATGTGGGTGTTTTTCAAATCCTGTTTTGTGTTGAAATTGAGTGAGGTCTGCATACCATTAGAAAAAATTTCTGAAAAGAATGCTTTAAGTGTAGAAAACTATTTTCAGGGCAGTGTGTAAATTAAATTCTGTTAAGTTGGTTAGATAACCTCTAGGTTGCATGGGCTGTGTATTTTCTTGAGTTGCTATTTCACGGGTGAAACTTTCTGTGGAGTTGTTTCAACTGTAGTCTGCTATAACAGTTTTTGATTTACACCACTGTTCCAAATGATTGCCAGTGTTTGGATGAATGGTTGAGAACATTGGAATGCCCTGTGGAATCCCCTTTCTTTTGGAATTTGTAAAGAAGTACTGCCTGTCTTGCTTATGTGAAGCTTGATGTAAGTCAACTGAATTGTGATTCAGTTGAAAATATAAGTCTTTGGTAAACTGCACAGTGATTGTTAGATTTCAATGAGATATATCTCATTTGAAATTGTAAGCTTTTTATTGCTACATATTAGAGATATCACAAGATCAATCACTGGAATAGCACCTACATATTACAGGCCTAGCCAAATATATTTTTGAAAGAACAACCGCGCAAAGTTTGAGAATGGTAGCGAAGTAGGATTCATGCCAATTTCTTGATCTGATTTCAAATTTAAGTTTTTGACTGCAATAATAGGTATGTAAAAATTTCAAAATTTTATACTTTGAGAGAAGTGTTTGTCAGAAATTCCAGGCAGAGAATTGCTTGTGGAGATTTAATATTTGCATGTTCTGTAGAATTTGATTTATGTGGTATAGTTTCATCATAGTTGTCATTTGGTCATTTCCGATGCAATCAGCTTCAGTACTTAAGCTGGTATTCCTGTGGATGATTTCTACATTGTATTAAATTCTGATTGTGTGCATGTGGAACTGTTCGTTGTTTTCAAGCTTAGTCCTGGTTGTTGGATTTCTCTCACAGCTATGTAACTGGAGGAGGAAGTGCTGCTTTTGCAGATGTAGGAAATTCTGACACAGCTGCCAACCTTACAGTTGATGTGGTCAACAAAATGATACCTCACTGCTCAAAGTTTACCAGTCAGCCAGGCTCCTAGTTCCTGGTCAACTTTCTGTTAATTGCAGCCAGATGAGTTTATCATGGGGTTACAGAAGAGGAAACCTCATACACTTCGTGAAATCTTTGCTGTTTATTACTGGTCTAACAGAAGTTGGAACCAAAATTTAGTCCTTTTTCTTTGATAGAACTTAAATCCTAGTGTGTCCATTGAATCTGTGTCTCTTGACAACATGTTTGTTTGATATGCTCCAAGATGCCAACCATGACGCCCATCATGGTTTTAACTGGTCTTGTATCCTAGCTGTACTTTGTGGCACATGTATATCTTTGTTTCAGGGTTACTGCATGAACTGTGATTCAGTTTCCTAAAATACTTAAACTGCATTCCAATGAATTTGTATATTGACATTCAATTTTAAATGACACATTGTAGTTCACAAGGATGGATACCAGTATAATTGAATATTGCAAAAAATGAAACAATATTCTGTTACATTGGGTTATATCTTTAATGTTCTATCAAATGCTAAAATAATTCTAAGCTAGTCTTTTATTGGACATCAGTCCAATTAAACAAACAACCAGGCTTTTACTTTATTATATAAATATTCATGTTTAACTTTTAGGTATGAAATGCAGTGTACCTTTTATCATAATCACTGACAGTTATGGGAGTCAACCTCCTATGGATGCAGAAATGTTGCTGAGTGTGCAAATGGGTTGCCAGTTACCACTTGGACTGGCGTTGTTGTTTGATTCTCTCTGTTAATAATGTGATTGGTCACTGGAACTTAAGGACCTTCCCAGCTGCAATGGTGGGACTATTCTAAAAACAAACTGCTGATAGAAGCAAAGATTACAAAGCCATGGGAATGGCTGGGATGTTTGGTCACTGCTGAATAGGATATGCCTTTAGTCTAACTGCATACAAATGAGTTAATTGCTTTTTTTTTCAAGAATGTTATTGGGCCCTACGTTTTACCTTTTTCATTCCTAGAATGTAATGACTACTAGCTATATTATGCCTTGTTTGGGAGATGTTGGAGCATGTTATAATACATCCAGAAGAAATAAGAGTAAAATCCTTCCTCATCTGCCACCAGCAGTAATGTAAATTTATCTCCATTGCTGTATTTTGCTAACTCAAGTACAAGTTTCATTCATTATTGACGAACTTTGCATATTATGCTGATAGTCCTGCAGGAGTGTCATTATTGATCTGTTTAACTTGGCGGCTTTATATGTTCAAACATTCCTGAGTAGGTACCTCAATTTAGAAGCTAGTGGAAGGGAAGCTGTTTTGAAAAGTTAGGCTTTTTTTTTGATCTGTGGCCATCTTTATGAAACATTGTTTCCCACTCTCGGTATCCTGTTGCAAATAAAGTATCTATACTTTCATTCAACTTTTTGTACAATTTTACCAGAGAATTATTCTTACAAAATTGACTGCTTTTCTTAAAATCAAGTTAGGAAATTGCTGAATCTCACTTTGTTTTGTTTTAGATTATTTCATGGGGATCATTTATCCATATCTTGCTGTTGCCCTTCAACACTGTTTTATTGTCCATTGTTATGCATCTATTGAACCCCAGTTAATTAGTTAACAATGAGGATGTATTTACTGGATAGAATCTAACTTCCTTACATGTAGTCTAATAGTTTTTGGAATGTAATTTATCCTTTGCACTGCAATTTGTTTCATTGTTTCTTAATGCTGAAGTCTCTTGTCTTTCTAAAGTTTTCTTTATTTATAGTCTGCATTTAAATTAAATCAAATGGTGTTACTTCAGTGAATGGATTGTTTTCAAGTTTAAATAATGTGAAACCATGTGCCGTTTTTATACAGATAAGCAAAGCAATGTCATATGTTGTAATTTGATATTTATTAACTTATTAAAACCACTCTGAAATGTAGAACTTCCATGTGTTGGGTAGTGAGGACCCTACAGTGGTCTGAGGAATATGGCAGTACTCGGGCTGCTTTTGTTTTCTTTTTCTTAATTTAAAGACTAGAAAGTTCTTCAGTCAGGCTTGTGCTTGGTGTTTATTGACATCCTGATTCTACAAGAACAACATCAGAAAGGAATAGAGAGGGATGTATGTTATTGAACAGATCATGCATTTTGGGGGAAAACCTAATGTGAAGGGTGTGAGCACCTGATGTGAAGTGACTGGAGCCTCTAGTAACATGAGTGATTTAACTTGGAGTCAATAACTTTTTTAGTAACTTGTTCAGTATTTAAAACAGCCTGCAGTGTTAACATACACGTTTCATGTTCTTATCCACAGCAATCACACTTTTCATGTACTGTTAACACAGAACAGTCCCTACCTTGGGTAGGCATCTCTGACAGTTAGCCAATAGTTTCACTTTAATCAGTGCTTCATGTTTTCTCTATTGAACAATGAGTTGATGTGATCTGTGACTTACATGAATGGCTTATCAAAACCCTTGTAAATCTATACAGAAATGCAGAAAAAGTTTGGTTATTTTCTTCAATTTCTTTTCCAAAAAAGCCAAATCAATACTTTTCTAAAATTCAAGCAATCATTTTCTCCACAGATTTGCCAGATTTCTCAAGTATTTCTAGTTTTTTGTTTTGCATTTTTGCTGCATTGCTGTATGCATTTCGTCCAAACCATTTTTCTGCAATTGCCTGAAATGTAAAACAAAGTCATTTGGGGTCTTAACTGAGTTCTGTATCTTGCTGTAAATGTCTATTCTAAAACACATTCTGAATTAATTTTGTCTCAAGCAGTGTAAACCGGAAATTGGTTTACATTTGTGGAATCTCAGAATATACCAACTCTGTGTGAGAGCAAATCAGCTAGTCCCACCTGCCATTCTTTCTTTCTGATCATGCATATTTTTCCTTTATCCTGTTCCCTTGTGAAAGCCACAATGGAATCTGCCTCCTTCACACATACAGTGCATTTCAGATTCTATTCACTGGCTGTATTTTGAAATTCTCCTGATACTTTTTTATGCCATTAACTTTGTGTCTGTATTTTCTGATTCTCTTCCTCTATTGTTGCTAATAGTTCTTTCCTATCTGCTCTGTTCAGCCCACTTATGATTTTGAAAGCCTCTATCACACTTCCTCTCCGCCTTCTGTTTTTAAGGATAATAGTCCAAGTTTCTCGAATTGATCTAAGTGACTGAGGATCTTTAAGCTGAGAATCAAGTAAATCCTTCTGCATCTGCTTTAATGCCTTCTCATTCTTCCTAGTGTGTAATGCCTAGAATTAGACACAATACTCCACTTGAGATTCAGTCTGATTTTTGTGGGTTGATCATAACTATCTTCATTTTGTACATACTGCTTCAAATTATAAAGCCGAGATTTCTGATTAATGGCGCTGTCTGCATGCTTTCATATTGAGTGATTTGTGCACTTGTATCCCCAAGGCCCTCTGTGCTTACAATTCATTTAGAATTGTATTCTTCAATTTGTCTCTCCTCCTCCTTCATGCCAAATATATCACTTCACACTTCTCTGCATTAAATTTCACCTGCAACATGCCTGTGCATTCCACCAGGCTGTCTGCCAGTGCTCTCTTAAAATCTAACACCTCAGTATTGCTTAGAAGAGAGTTGTGTTTTTTAGCATTGTGTTGCATTCATCAGAACAGAGTTGTAAGAATACCAAATTTCAGAAGACAGCAGTTTATACTGCATGAGAAATAGCATGAGCATTCTCCTCAACAATATCTCAACCAAATCAGCACCATGTTTCTTGTGTAGTATCAGGTTGTTCACTTTTGAAACTCTATTCTTGCCATTCTGTCCTGATGAGTGCAAGATGCAAAGCTTCAATAGTACTTCTTAAAAAAAAAAAGTCGCATTAAAGTTATGAACGAGATGACCATAAGTCCACCACTGTCCTCCTCAGCTTGTGCACTTCCCTAGGTTATGTCACCTGAAAAGTTTGAAATTGTGGCCTGCACACCCAAGTCATTAATGTATATCACAAAAAGTTGTGGTCCTAGTACCACCCCTTTGGGAACCCCAGTGTAGACCTTTCTCCAATCTGAAAAGCAGTAGTTTACTCAATGTCATGGGCAGCTTCACTGATTTCCTGTTGTATTACACTTCGAATCAAAAGTAACACGAACAAGTTATGCTTATGTGCCATTGTTTGATTTTCTGTCAGCTGTTCATTTTTAAGATAGCAAATGTCTGTACGTCTAATGGAAACTCCTCATTCAACTGTCTGTCACCAATTACACTTCTTTGTAGTAAAGTTCCTATAATTAAACTGCAAATAAATGCATAAGATGCTTCCTTATGCCTATTGAATGTGTTGCACATCAGATGTCTTTAATTTGGCATTAGGTTCTGCATCACAGATGTTGGGTTTTAGCACTAAATGTCTTTCCTATAGTGAGCTTCAAATTTACTTTCTTTGAATGCAGATATAGTTCCAAAAAATCTCTATTACTAAAAATGTATATGACTTTTTTGCATCTTGTAGAGTTGCTTTTTTGATCGTGGAAAAAATCACTGACTGTGGCAAAAGCAAAAAAAGCATCTCAAGGTTTCTGTCCACTCCTTTGGAAGGAAGTATGGCTGCGTGGTCTTGAATTGCATTTAAAGCATGTTGCTCAGTATGCACAGAAACACTAATGCAGCAAGGAAATGCTCTACCACAAGTAGTGAAGAGATCAGACTGTAGCAACATAAGGACTGTGTTGAGTCAATTCTAGTGCTTTCCTGTGATAAATTGAAAAGAAAATAGCCTCAAAGTATCAGTTATATTCATTCTGACAGCTACGTCCACTGAAAGTGTGGCTAAATTACTATCATTATTGTCAACCTTACTGATAACAGTACAGAGGAGTATCCTATTGCTGCAGCTATGGAAACCTACATGTAGTTGTATGTTATTCGTCTCTCAATCTTGTGTCATTAACTTGGAGGCTGTTTCAACAGATTTGGGTTCGATATCACCTATCCTTACAATTACTGAGTGCTTGTTTTTGTGGTCTCCACATTGTACCCGTCGTATATTTTAGCTCATCTGAAGCTCTGTATATATGCAGCCAACTCCTGTCAAGTTCCTGTCACCAACGCACCTGTGTTCAACTGGGTAATTAAGTGGTGCTTAAATTTAAATTTTACGTCAATGTTTTGTAACCCTTTGTAACCTTGCTTCAGAACTAATAAGATATTTACATTGCTCTAATTTTGACCTCTTGATCATTCCTGGTTTCAATTACTCCACTTATGGCAGCCATGATATCATCTACTTAAACTCTGAAACACGGTCCCGAAACTCTCAGCTTGTCTACCTGTTTACCTTTTTAGGACTCTCCATGTTGATCACTTCTAATCTTTTCTTACATGGCTTGGTGTCATATGGCAATGGTCCTGTGAAACATTCTGGGACATTTTACCACCTCCGTGGGACTGGCAGGTTGCCCAAAGTCGTCACCATTTGTAAAGTCAGTGCAGTTTGGTTCTAATCAGAAAACAGAATACTGTTTATTCCAGAAATCTTGGATTTAAAACCTGCTGAAATTCTTAGCTCAAATAGCATCTGTGGATGTTTCAGGTCAATGATTTTCCATCAGAAATGGGAAAAATTAAAGATGGAATATTACGAGATGTTTTGCCCAAAACCTATTACATTGCTGCCTTTTCCCATTTCTGATGAAAGGTTATCAACTTACCCAATTTTAGGTTGGCTGTGGTCTTCAGCACAGAACCTAAAATATAATTCTTGTATTGAAAATTGTTTTGAGAGGTGTGGATAGCTAGTAGGGAGGAACATTTTAAGAAATATGAATTCTTCTATTAGAAACTAAATTCTGCAAGTGGGGACATGTCAAGTGCACTTAAAGTTCAGCAACTTAGTACATAAGGAACCAAATGACTCATTCATCTCAAAGTTAAAGTTGATATTTGTGGTAAATATTTCCACAAGTCGCGCAAGAGGAAACTGCAGTTTGCACCTAATGGATGCTTTCCAGCCCATTTTAAAAGGGAATTTTATTCAGCTTTTGCCATGACTTTTACTGGATGCAGATATTAGATTGGAACTTCTGGGATGTTAAGCAATGAATGTCTGAATATCTTTTTTCATGCCTCACTTATGTTGTAATGGCTACCTATAAATTGATTTGGTTCTAATTTGATTGCACCACAATTTCAACTCCATGCCCCTCCCTGGGAAATGACCAAGACTAAACCAACTTTTAACCCAAAATCAGCTTCCATCTACACACTAGTGCCATTTCTAAGACTTCCTCCTGTTACATCACCTGACTTTGCCCCTATCTCTGCTGAATCCCTCATTTCAAGCCATTTTAGTCTCTAGATTGACATTGCTGGCTGGCTTTCAAGATTCTTTCTCTGATAAGTCTGAGGTCACCCAAAGGTCTGACCATGTTCTGACCCATTCCTTTGCTCACTGACCTACATTGGTTCTTGTTCAAGCAGTGTCTCAATTTTAAAGTCAATATCCTTGTTTTCAAATTCCCATGTGACCTCTGTCTCTTCCCATCTCCGTCACCGCCTCCAGCTCCACATCCCTCTGAAATAGATGTTCTAATCTAATTCTGACCTTTCGAGCATCCCCAATTTGAATTGCTGCACTATTGGCTTGAATCCCTGTCTGTGACTCACATCTCTGTTTCGTCCTTTAAGATATATCATGAAACCTAGCTCTTTACTGGAGCTAAAGATTATCTAATCTAATATCTCCTCGTGGCTTGGTCATATTTTGTTTTCTGTCACTCTAATGTAGCACCTTGGGGTATTTTACTACATTAAAGATTCTGTTTCCTCTTCTGGGCAAAACTAGAGCTAAGGGAGACAATTTAAAATAAGGATTCTCCCATTTAAGGCACAGATGAGAACCCTTTTTATATCAAATGTCTGGATGTTTCTTCCCCAGAGAGTAGTGAATTTGAATATTGTAAAGGCAGAAATAGAGATCCTTCAGTAAAGAGAAGTCAGAGGATTTCAGGAGGCAGGCAAGTGGAGTTAAAGCTGCAATTCAATCAGCCTTCAGGTTTTAGGGGTCAAATGTACTTAATTCACATGTTTGTGTTGAACTAACAGTCCCTGAAGGTATGAAAATTGCAGTGAACTAAAAGTAAATGCAGGAGATAACAAGGTGTAGAGCTGGATGAACACAGCGGGCCGAGCAGGAAGGCTGACGTTTCGGGCCTAGACCCTTTTTCAGAAAAGGGCCTAGGCCCGAAACGTCAGCCTTCCTGCTCCTCTGATGCTGCTTGGCCTGCTGTGTTCATCCAGCTGTACACATTGTTATCTCAGATTCTCCAGCATCTGCAGTTCCTACTATCTCTAAAAGTAAATGCAAGCCAGTTTCAGTGCATAATTCATTTTACTTTCATTCTTTGCTTTTGGCTTGAATATGCCAGAGGCATTTCAGTTGCCATGTTTCTAAAAGTGGGCCCTCAAGAAAAGTGCATGGCTTGTTTTTTTTCTTTTTGGTAATCAGGGAAGTTAGTTCAAAAAAATTAGAAGCATACATGAAACATGTTGAGTTGATTCCTTGCATCACTGGTGATGTATTACTTTGCATAGTCACCCAAATGCACTGAACGAAATCTGCGCCTTGAGTAGGCAGTATTGCTTTAAATCTTGCCAATGGAAAGAGTTAATACACTGCTGCTCTTTGAGCTTACAGTGTCAATTTAAGGCATGTTTAAAAATATTTCCATGTTGTTGCAGATTACAGAAATGCTCTGTCTCTTGAGCAGTTAATTTGGTTGATTAGGTTCTGAAATAATGAGTTATCTTCTTTCACTGTAGATCTTGGTACAATATGGTGAGAAGTGCAAAGCTTCTGAAGAACTCCTACCTTTATTGGAGGTCTATCGGATTTCTATCCAGAGTTACACAAATGCAAGGCCTTACCTGACTGCAGAATGTGCCCATATTCATTTTGTGCTGAATCGATTAGCAGTGTAAGTGTCTCTAAACTTTTATGGCAATCTTTCTAAGAAAATTGAACTGCAAGTATCTTAAGTATAAGCTTGGGATTTTTTTTGACTTCTTGGACTGTGTGGCAGATGGAGTTTAATTTTGGTAAATGTGAGGTGTTGCATTTTGGTACGGCAGACCAGAGCAGGATTTATACACTTAATGCTAGGGCCGTGGGGAATGTTGCTTGAAAATGGAGTCGCAGTTGGACAGGTTGGTGAAGGAGGTGTTTTAGCATGCATGCCATCTTTGATCCTTGGATTGCATATAGGAGTTGAGGTCAAGTTGTGGCTATACAGGATATTGGTAAGGCCACTGTTAGAATACTGTTCATTTCTGGTCTCCCTGCTATAGGAAGGATGTTGTTAAACTCAAAAGGGTTCAGAAAAAATTTACAGGGATATTGCTGGGATTGGGGTTTGAGCTATAGAGAAACTGAATAGGCTGGTGGGGCTTTTCCCCCTGGACTGACAGAAACTGAGGGGTGACCTTATAGAGACTTATAAAATTGAGGGGCATGGATAGGATGAATAGCCAAGGTCTTTTTCCCAGGGTAGGAGAGCCCAAAACTAGAGGTCATAGGTTTAAGGTGAGAGGGGTAAGATTTAAACTGACTCGAGGGCCAGTGTTTTCACACAGATGGTGGTGCGTGTATGCAATGAGCTGCCAGAGGAAGGTACAATTACAATATTTAAAAGGCATCTGGAAGGGTACATGAATAGGAATGATTTAGAGGGATATGGGCCAAATGCTGGCAAATGGGACTAGATCAGTCTAGAGTATCTGATCAGCATGGCCAGGTGGACTAAAGGGTCTGTTTTCCTGCCATATAACTCTGACTTGAGTAGCTAGTATTGTGGATTGAGAGTTTTGGTGTCTTGCAGCAGAATTTGTCTTGTACTACTTATGTCATTAATAACTACTAAATGAATGTTAGTTTTTTTTATTCTCTCATGGGGCATAGGCATCACTGGCAGGCCAGCATTTATTGCCTATCCCTAATTGCTGTTGAGAAGGGGTGGCGTTGGCCTAGTGGTATTATCACTGGACTGTTAATCCAGAGACCCAGATAATGTTCTAGGGACCTGGGTTCAAATCCTGCCATGATGGAATTTGAATTCAATAAGTAGCTGGCATTAAGAGTCTAATGATGATCATAAATCCATTGCCGATTGTCAGGGGGAGAACCCATCTGGTTCGCTAATGTCCTTTTGGGAAGGAAACTGCCGTCCTTACCTGGTCTGGCCTACGTGTGACTCCAGACCCAAAGAAATGTGGTTGACTCTTAACTGCCCCCTGAGCAATTAGGATGGGCAATAAATGCTGCCTGGCCAGCAATGCCTGCATCCCATGAATGAATAAAGAAAAAAAAGTGATGGTGAGCTGCCGCCTTGAACTGTTGCAGTCCATGTTCTGTAGGTAGACCCTCAATGCCTTTCAGGAGGAAATCCACGGTCACGTTTGGGGAACTTACCCACCCATGCTAATCATGGTGCAATGTCTAAAGCCATCTAAATGTCACTTGACCAAAAGTATTATGGTTTGTAACATTTTGGCTGTTTATTTGGTACTTAGGCATCTTTCAATCAATTTTTGACCAGCCTTGATGAAATACTGTGTGGTATCTTCCAGCTGTATAGAATAAGTTACATTTGTAAGATTCCTAGAATTTATTGGCAACAGAATAAATGTGGGCTTTTCTGAAGACCATTTTTGTTTTCTGACAACAGATCTTCAGTAGAATAATTCTGAACCTTCCAAAAGGATCTAGCTGACTCATCTATTAACCCTGTTTAAATTTTAGGAGTTGTTTCGAACTTCTGTTGTCTCTGTCTGAAAATGAGATTCCACAAGAGGTATGGCAACAACTACAACAGACATTGCAGGTGAGTGATCGGTTGGAAGTAGCATAATATTTGTTGGAATATCCAAGTTTTGTTTGCTCTAATTCTAAATTACACTGGTCAGCGATGACCTAAAACTTGATCTCATTCATTGGAGTGATCAAATATTCTTTAATATACAGATGTTTCTCTGATCCCAGGTAGTGGTAATATTGGCAAGACCCATCTCAGTGAAACCTGGCTTGATAAATCATAAGATGTATCTTTATAGTTTGATCGCCATGGTCATCAATCCCTGAACATTAAGCTGCCCATAAATCTTGTATAAAAAACCCAACAAGTTATCACCACAAAAGGTTTATTACAAAGTGGAAATATCTAAACATACACAGCAGAAAGATTCAACACTTCTTACAACACAATCAATTGCTGGTACTCATTCTCAGTAAAATATCACTCCTATTTATAACTCTTTAATTTCTTAGCTGACAAGTTGCAAAGGTTTCCTTTTGGCCATTATGCATATTCACCAGGTGTGATTCTCTCCGTTATTGTCTCTCCCAGAGACACAAAACAACTGACTGATTTCCTGCCACTGAATCAGAAGAGAAATTTAGTGTTTGCAGCACTTGTGCTGGGACTATCTTCTAAAAAAAACTTGACTACTTTCCTGCCTGGAGACTTCACAAACTGTCTGCCGTTCTTCTGATACAAAACTGTTCTTTTGAACCGAAACCTGATTCTGACCTATTTCCTGCGTTTGATTCCCCAGTAATAATCTGAACTAAGGTAGCAGTGGGAGCATTGCAGTTGGATTTGTTGTGAGGATCCCACTCCTGATTTGAAATCAAACTGTTAAAAAGTGCAAATATGAGGAGAGGAACCGTCCTGAGTGTGATAATTCCTGATGTCAAATACTCTATTAGCACTGTGCTATGAAATGTCAGAGATAATGGGTGACATAGCAGATACCTTTGGAACTACTTATACTTTAGAGCAAGAGGGCAATGTTTGGCAGATGAAGGTGGAATTTTTCCCATAAATATTTTGCAGTGCAATGTCGCAGTGATGGTTCCATTGATTATTAAAATTATGTTTAGTTTGCTTTTGGGAGGAGTGATCATTCTCAAACTTTTATTTCGTTAAGTGCTTCTAAAAAAAATCATCTGTCCCAGAGATCTTTCCGGTGTCATCCCTAGAAAAAAATTCTTCCTCTTGGAAGTGAAAGTTATCATATATAGTTCTCATGGAATGGGGGAAAAAAAACACAATTGAAATGCTATTTGTCTAAATGGATTAACAAGTCACTCTGCTGCATGTTACCATCCATTTTATTATGAACCTTCTTTGGCAGTTCTGTGTTTACTATGAAGGGCCTAATCTGAAGTGGTCCACGTGGAATAGTTTGTGATTTACATCTTAATGGATTTGTTTTCTGAAGCTAGTTAGATTATTAGAACAATATATTCCGAATCGCAACACTTCCATACTTCAGAACTGAGCATTGGCTTAAAAGTTCAATGTAGTCATGCAGAAGGCAGTGATGTTGCTGTAATATTGCTGTTGGTTTCGTGCTTTATGAAATTGTTGAAATGAACATGTAACTGAAATGTGCTGTGAATTATAAAAGCAGAATGAATGTTCATTGTTTTTGTGAATACATTTATCAGTGACCTTGTTTTTGGGGTAAAGCCAAACAGCACAGCTTCATAACATCTTGTGTTTGTAAACTTTTCACTATCATTTTGATAGGATTCTCACATTGCATTGCTGGAATTTGGGCATAATGAACTGCAGGCCCTTCTTGCTATCGCAAGAGAAGGTGGTGCATGGAAAAATCCAGTCCTACAATGCGTTCTTTCCAAACAACCAGCAGAGATTGAAGAAGGTATGCATGATGTAGTTTCATTTTCTTAACTGCCTTTTCAAAAATAATTCATGCTGTGTGTATATTTAAACTTCATTCATCTAAGTCCCTAGGTATAAATAAAAACTATTTTCAATCACCTTGTTCAAGATGTTATGACATAATCTCGAAAAGGTGGACTTGAACTTGGACTTGAACTTGGGCTTCCTAGCTTAAAGGTAGGATGATTACCACAAGAGCCCTTAATACACTTTGATATAATTCTGATATACTGGGCTATATTTAGTAAGTATTTTATATTAAAGTAATAGTTCCTGTAAAGATAATTGAGCTCCAGAGGCCTATGGATTGGCCCATGTTCATTATGTTCTTGCTCCCCATCGGTGTCAGGAGCAATGTAGTTATGGGACAGGGGATTGTGTCTCTGCCTGTGATTAGGTTCAACAACAGCATGCCACAACAAGCCGTCAGTGCTTTCTCCTACCTTGGGTCTACAGTGACAGACTGTTGGCTCTTAATGGACTCAACACATATGGTGGAAGTAGCCACCAACTTTGATCAACTAACAAAACAAGCATGGGAGAGAGGAAAAAAACAAGCTACTCTTAGGACAAGGTGGTTACTTACAACCGCAAAGCTTCACATTGCCGTTTGGCAGAACAGGGTAACTTGCATTTAGGAAGAACAAAGGCTCTATAGTGTTTCAATATCCTTGGCATCATATAGAAAGGAAAATGTCACCACTTAAATAGTCCTTTCCAGATGATCATGCTAGCAGTAATAAAGCAAAGAAGGCTTGGTTTGGCTTTCTTGGGTAGATGATGGAAAATGACTGCTTCTCTAAGGCTATACTACATGGGAGACAGCCCATTCTCTGATTCAAGAATGTTATGAAAAGACAACACCAACAATATTCTCAACAATGAGAAGCTACCTGGCAGTCGCTGAAACTGGTAACATCAACTGTGGGCCGGATTTTGCTATCCCAATTACACGGTTTCTGAAGCTGCAAATCAGGCACCAAAACTACAAGTAAGGGGTCAGCAGAGATCTTCCTGCACCATTAACAAGGGACAGTTTCATGTGTGCCACTTTCAACAGATTTTGTCTTTCCAGAATTGGCTTTAGCCTGCAGAAGTGTAGCGGTTGATCTCATTTGACCTTCCCAAAGTTCTGAGACTACATGCCCATCATCTCTCTCAGCTGGAAAGATGCCAACCTCTAATTGATCATAAATGTGAGGACCTGACTTTACACCTATTGGAAGTTTGCTTAGTAATCTGGTATTCAAAATCTAGACTGAGGGAGCTAGCCTTTGGTAGCTTTGTCTTACCAGAGAGATGAAGCAGTGACCGTTCAGCTTTCACTGTCTCGTCTATTACACTCAATTGTATGGTTAAATGTCTGAAACAGGATTAGGGATTCATTGCCAAAAATAATGTACATCAATTTTAAAGGTACAGTAGAGGTAATCTGAATATAGAACATTCAGAACAAATCTTTTAAAGGAGTAAAAGTTACAAAGATTTGAATGTACTAGAATAGAATAGCTACCACAAAGGAATCCAAAATTGTCTCAATACTACACAGTGAAATGGTGGGTCTGATTAGAGGTCAAAACTAAAATCCATGAATGCAGAAACTGAGGTGCTTTACATTGTTCTTCACCTGAAGAGGATGCTGCCCAAACAGCAGTAAGGGAGGAGGCATTTTAACTTTGGATTCAATGGAAATAGATGAAAAAGAGGTACTAAAAAAATGTTGTAAGGGTTCAAAGTAGAACATAATCCCCATGTGCATGGGACACCTCCTCATACATTGAGAGAAGTAAATATGCTTTAAAAATCAAAAGGATGTTTGAGGATAAATCCAGCAACAACAGGTAATTGAACCTCGGTGTTGTGCTTTGAAGACAGTGCATAAGTGGTACCAGGAATAAATGATAACTCTGAATTTGTACTGACTGCAAAAGTTGGTAGCGTTCTGCATTGACTAAAGGAGTTAAGAGGAGTTGTAATGGAGAATCTCAATTTAGGGATAAATGAACAGCAGTACAGAAGGTTTAGCAGCCAGGGCGGACAGACTAGTGATTGGCTAAAGAACAAGAGGTGACAGGAATTATTTTTATGCAGTGAGTTGTGGCCTGAAGTGTCCTGTTTGAAAGCTAATTAAAATCAGCTTTGATACTAACATTCAAGAATGAATATGATTAAGCCTCAAAGGAAAAGGAATGATAGGAGTGTGATAAGAGTAAGAGAATGGGATTAATTGGAGAGCCGGCCCCTAGAGCTAACCCAGGCACAATGTGCTGAATGGTCTTCCGTGCTGTATCATTCTGATTCTGTAATGCAAAATTGTATTGATAGAAAACAGCTTGTTTAAATTGAAATTAATATACTGTCTTTTACAATATACAGGTAGCTTTGCGTCGTTGCCTTTTTGCCCACTTTTCTAACTTGCATTTAATTTCCTTTCTAAAACTTGGGTGTGCTACAGATAAGAATCTTAATGGAACAAAATGCCTTTTGCTATCTTGAAAACACTGCAGTCATAGGTAGCAGTAGTCATAGATGCCAGGTATGCTCTGGTACCACCAAAGTATAAACCAATGTTTTTAGAAGGAGTCATTGAATTGTAAGTGCTTGGTTGATGTGTCTCTTTCCTGATATTCTAACAAGGCACTTGCATTTTTCTCCTGGAGGACTGCTTTGATAATCTGGTGATAGAACTGCATTAAGATCATTCTTAAATCTGTTCTGTAGAGTGATTTATCTCAATTGAGTGATTCTGTTCTCGCAACGTCTTGTTGATATTCGTACATGTTGGGCTTTTTTCCCTCCCAATGCTAATCAAAGTTAGAATTTAGATAAAAGGGCTGTTAGTTTCAATTGTTGAATAAAAGCTCTGGAAGGGCCGTGTTTTGCCTGTTTAAATGGAACTGCCTTCTGATGCAGCTTTCACATTTGGTGTGAGTATTTCCAGATTACAGGAATAATTGTCTTTTTGGGTGGATGGTGAAGTAATGCTAACACTTAATTGGATTTTGTTTATGCCCTTCATTTCATGTTGCCCCTGTATAATTTATTGGAATGCTTGCATAAATGGCAAATTTGTTTCGACTGAATAGTTCCTATAAGTGAAATTGATAATGGTGTTTACCACATGATGATGCTAGTCTAGGTTGCTGTTATGAAGAACCATTTAAGGACTAGTTTATCTGGTGTCTTGGGGATAGGATGCAATGAGAAAGTGACAATGCAGAATGAAAGTCAAATACAATCTCGGGTCTAGAAATGGCTTTCAGAAATAATTAGCCAGCATGTAATATGGATTTGAAGCACCCAGCAGAATAATTATACTGGAACTCCTACCTGTGGCCAGTACCACAAATTGAAATGAGAGCTTATCTGTCACATGTACAAGTGTTAATGTTCAAACTTTGGTTTTCAAAATAGTCCATTTAATTCAACGTTTTCTCAATTTTGAAGAAACTTTATGATTGAGATTCTTGTAATTTTGCAGTTTAATGTGGAATTATTGCACACAAGCTTGTTGGATTAATATAAATGATATGCTTGAAAAGTCTTTGTACTGATTTCTGGCTGCATTTCAAACTACAGCCCCTCAAATTTTGTTGCTAAATCCAACTATTATCCACATTAGACTGAAAGCTAATTCAACCCAGAAAAAGGTGTCTAATCATTATGTTGTGATACCTATCAGAATTGAGTAGGTTACAAAGCATTAACCACTCTGACAGGATTAATTTCCTTGCATTGTAGATGCTACCTTTAATTTTGTAGCCTAATTTCTGATGTATCTTTATTTTATCTGATATCACGATACAGTCATCCAAGATATAGATTATAACCAAATGACGTTCTCTGTTTATATAGTCAACAATTACTTGATCCAGGAGGGGCCTGCATTCCTTGAGATACGCATTAAACATCTGATGAAGACAGACCGTAAGCTTGATGCAACACTGCTAGCGAAATGTTGTGCAGAAAATTCAGAAATTAACAGCAAAGGTGCTTTTCGACAAATCTACCTCACTTGTCTCTGTGCTATGGGACCCAATGAGGAGGCAGCAAAAGAGGTAAATAAACCTTCATGTTACCAATACCGTATCTTAATGGGTTAAAATTGATGCCCAGTGTTATGGTTGCCAAGGCTTGAGGGAATCTATCAAGCTCTGGTGGCAATTTTGAGAGAACCTCTGAGACTGACCTCTAGCTCAAGTACAGAGTTCTAAGAAAGGCAAAAGCAACTTGAGGTTTTTGGATTTGAAAGATGTCCTGATATAGATATATCAAACAAAAGTGTATAGAAAAGCCAAGTCTGGAGCTTGACTTGATTGTGAATCATAAACGGGGGGAAGAAAAAGAAACATGCAAATTCATGAAACTTTAAGGCAGACGTCAAAAGATTTGCAAAGGCAATAAGCGCATAAAGTAAACGTCACGTTGAATGTTGGGAGGTTAAGAAGGTGGAATAATTTTTAGGATCTCTGTTATTATCTTGGATCGAAGGGTCATTCTGGAACATTGCTTAAATGACCTTCATCTGTATCTATCTTGTGATCTTAATGTTTAGATTAAATACATTACTACATATGGAGAATATGCACTAAGAGCTTCCAGGAATAATGTCATTTTCAGAAAATTCCTATTTCAATGCCTATTTCAGTTATGTACCACATTTTGAAATGAGCTTGGAGTTGTATATCTAAATTAAATTGCAATGATTATCCTGTCTAATGTCTGAAACATTCGGCTTCTGGTAGATTGCCCGTGTTGATTGCAAGGAAGTACTGGATATTATTTGTAATTTGGAGTCTGATGGCCAGGATAGTGCTGCTTTTGTCCTGTGTACAACATTCCTTACACATCAGCTACAGCAGGAAAGTGTCTATTGCTCTTGGTAAGTTTTAGGTATTTTAATACTTGTTCAGTATCAGATTTGACCATGTCTTTATGTTCACACTTATTGAGCACAATTATTGTTTGGATTTTAGCATGGTGTAATAACTCACCTAGTTAGACAGTACCTAGTGAGTGGAGTGATTGTTTTTCCCTTTTGTATTTCTGCAATTTGGAGTGGTTGGTGGATTGCAAGTGTATTTGTAAATTGATTAAATTAAGTACTTGTGTTTAATCTCTGCTTTGAAACTGTTACCATAGTTTATTGCCACCCTGACTGTCTGCTCTTGTGCGAGTATAAACTCACTGGGATTTTGTTCTATGGCTGCTATCTGATTCTTTATCAACTTGACATAAGGTGCATTGAGGCAAAATTGAAACAGGCTAGGTGGAGTATTCACAATGTATAGCATCACAACTGAGTCCGATCAGATCCTCACTAATGTCTGCTGTCCAGAGACTGAAGCAGAAACTTGAGTTGACCTTTTACCCTCCTTTAACCCAGGGAGTCTGAAGCCAAATGTAATGATTCTTGCTGCAATATTTATGAATAGGTATCTCCGTTCAAGCAAGTATGGTGTAATCTGCTTGTTTAACTTCTCACTGGTATTGACTGAAATCATGAAGAAAGTTTTCACGGCTTTGTTACAGTTCAACATCTCATGTTTTCAGTTATATTTTGGTGCCTATCCAAAATAGATCAAAATTGGTAACAGTTAAATAAATGCCCTCTATATTCGTATGTAAGTTTAATTCTTTACACAGTGTTGTTGAGGAAACCACATGAGCATACTGTTTTGACTGCATGTAATGATCATGTGAGAATGGAATCTAGTTATACTGCCACCTTTTAAAGCCAGAAATGGCATAACATTTGAAAACGTACTTGAAGAGGAAATAATTGTTTTCAATCCTTTTCCGTAAAGGGAACTTACACTGTTTTGGAGCAAGTTGCAGCGAAGAATGGATCCCTCCTTGGAGTCCTTTCTGGAACGCTGCCGGCAGCTTGGTATCATTGCAAGAACAGTGTACCACATATTCTTCCTTATAAAAGTTATCCAATCTGAAGTAAGTAACCAGTTGATTTCTTGAAATTGAAAAGCTGTTTGTTTAGTAATTGGGTTTTTTCTGTCATGCCTTACTTAACTGTTGTCTTGAAATTCACTCACTTTATAGTCCCTGTTACTTGAGTTACTTGATTTAAAAAAAGGCAAGCTGTTAAATATTTATATCAGTTCTTTTGTGATAGTTCTTTAGCCAGTGTTGCCACCTTTTTTTGATTTTATAAATCTGAAATTGGGTATGGATTTGTTGATCTGCCTTGAGCCAAGATGCTACAAATATTGTTTATGCCAGTGCATCTTAAATTGGATGTTAGAGCACAGAGCCTGTTCAGTAATCAGTCACCCTAATAAAAAATCGAGATGTGTACTGTTAGCTGGCTACCATATTGTGGAACTTAATTGAAGCTAGAGGGTCTTCAACTAGCTGAAGAAGTTGCAGAGATACTCTGAAGTCAACTGTTGAGTGACACTGGCTAAAATGGTTACTTTTAACCCATTTCAGAACGCATCGAATGCAAAAAGAAAAATTCCCATAACTTTTTCTGTCAGTATAGTTTTTCTTTGTGGAAAATATTTTAAGTTTCCTCATTTCAAAAGTTCTGCCCCTTTCCATTTCACCATGGTGCTTCTGTTCCTACCCATGCCCCTCCTCTCTTACCTACACTATCTCGCCTCTCTCTGTGACTCCCTACAAAACAAAACTCAATGTATATGATTTGGATGTTTTCCTCTCAAACACTGTTTCCCAAGTTGATTGGGTAATTTCCAATGCTGAGTTTTCGGAGTATGCAATAATAGTGTACCAAAATATTGAATAGTCCCTAACATTGGGATTTTGTTTTATTTTTAAAATGGTACTTAAAAAATCCCTAGCCTACAGGATAGCAAGGTGTAGAGCTGGATGAACACAGCAAGCCGAGCAGGAAGGCTGACGTTTCGGGCCTAGACCCTTCTTCAGAATATT
>NC_063358.1:9953755-9967240 GCF_021869965.1 Rhincodon typus
CTGGATGAACACAGCAGGCCAAGCAGCATCAGAGGAGCAGGAAAGCTGATGTTTCGGGCCTAGACCCTTCAGAAAATGAAGGAGGGTCTAGGCCCGAAACGTCAGCTTTGCTGCTTGGCCTGCTGTGTTCATCCAGCTCTACACCTTGTTATCTCAGATTCTCCAGCATCTGCAGTTCCTACTACCTCAGTACTGTAATAGTGATCTGATTTGTTTCTATTGATTTGAAGGCTAAATATTTTGGTCGGACACCAAAGATAACTCCCCTGCTCTTTGAACAGTCATAGAAGATCTTTAACATCCACCTGTAACAGCAGACAGGCTGTGGTTTAACATTTCCTCAAAAGAGATAGCACTTGCAGTTGTAATTGCATGCAAACCATGAGTGTTGTGCTCTGGTCCTGAAGTGGAGCTTGAACTTCAAACTCTCTGACTCAGCCAAGAATGCTGCTTAGTCACATGAGGCCATTCAGCCCCTAAAACCTGTTTTGCTTTTATGATCATACTTGATCTTAATTCTATCTGTCTGCTTTAGTTCTGTAATCCTTCTCTATAAAAAACCTACTGTTTCTGTTTTCAGATTTTTTGGCGAGAGTTTTGGATTTCAGTTGTCTTGTGTGATGTGTTCACACCAGCCCTGGCCGAGCTCTAATTTGAAGGTTCTGAGGTCTTGTGATGAATTAATATTGCAGTTAGTGTCTACTGATTTAGATTTTCTTCTCGGTCTCTCTCTCTCTCTCTCTGTCTCTCTGTCTCTGGCACTTCTCTTCACCGCACCCCCACCTTTTCCACCACCTCCTCCCAGATTCCAAGCACCAGCTGAAATCTCTGGCCTGCACAAATAATTATCCATCCTCGGGTGCAATCATATGCTGAACTTTGTCAGGGTACTAATCTTTGGGCATCGCAGCAAAACTTTACTACTTACCTCCTGCCCTGCCCCCACTCCCATTTAAAGTCCCTGTAATCTTGCACCAAACAGAAACAGTTACTACACATTGATTAATTCTATTTCTCTCCTCCCATCTTCACCCACCCACCCCAATCTCCTGGGTTCTCTGATCAGGGTGGGGAAACTGTAGCTTTCTGCAAATATAATGTGCTCCAGCTGCAATTGGTCAGTCAGTTCAGCTTAGCTGTCTGTTCTGCACCATGTCTGTGTAGCGGAGCATCTGTATCCTGAGGTACAGATCATTCTGCACTGCCTTTTTATAATTTCATTACTGTAATAAATGTTCATGTGTAGGAAAGGAACTGAAAACTTCCTATTTGGGTATATAGTTTTCATAAAAACTTAAACTGAGCACTACAGCTGTTTCCTCAAGCTTCTAGTAGTTTTTGGATGATGCAAATGGGTAGAGATAGTGATGAAATGACAATGAGGCACCCAGATATTATGCTGTAAGTTCTGTGAATAATATGCCACTCCTTCTCTGATATGTATCAGAAATGAGTTACAACAATTTAAAATCCAAATCAGGTTGTATTGCATTAATTTTCATTAGTCATTTTTTGAGTAAGATTCACTATCAAATGCAAATTCGGTATTAGTTATTGACAAAAGTCAGCTCTTAAGTAATGCATTTTGGTATAATAGACATAAAAGATGGTTTGCAGACAAAATGCAGCAATAACTGAAGTTCTAGACACCAAGGCCAAAGATGCTAACAATGCAGTACATGGTCTTGTTCTCCCATCTGACAGTGCAGCTTCCTAAAAACAAAAATAGCAGTCAGTGATAATTACAAAATCAGGTAAGAGAAGTGCAAAAAAAATGGTAAAACATTTTGGCGATAGTACATTTAACAATATTTACTGTGTAGTGTTCATTTCCTTAAGGATCAGTTTTCATTAGAACTCTTTCCTCATTCAGACATGAGGACCAGTGTCTATTGTCAATTCTCTGTGAAGGTGATGGTGAGCTTGAATTGCTGCAGTGTGAGACACGATATCACACTGCTCTATTTCTGTTGCGGGTTTTATACCACTGAGTAGGTGGGCCATTTCTAGAGGGTAGTTAAGCTGTGGTGGATCTGGAGTCATGTGTATGTTTTATTTTTGGTCTGGAGTTTGTGATGACAAAGACACCAAAACTGACGATAGCTAGCACTGATCCACTGAAACTGACAGCAAATCTGGAGTCTGCAGCTGCGCTGAGCAAAGCAGAAATCCAAAAGTTGTTGTGATTCCATGTTTTACCAGAGAGTGAACTATAGAGGTCCTACCACAATAGAAATCAACTGAATTGATTAACTTTCACTTCTTCTGCTACTAGTTTTATAGGACCCCTTGAAAACATTACTTCCATGCACCTTCACTGCCCCTTAAGTTGGATTTTATACTTGTAGAACATCATTTCTCCCGAGTTCCACATTTAAAAATATTTACCATTTGGTTCCTAACTTAATCCAATCATTAAATTCACTCTGACAATTTAAAAGTGAAAGACTAAGTGCTTTTAACCTTATGTTTTACTGTATGAAAAATGCAGTTGGCTGTTGAATGTCATTGCTGCACACCATTCACCCCAGTGTCCAGATGTTAACTGCTTTTGGAAATGGGAAAAATCACAGTAAAGGAATCTACAGAGCTTTGTAAATGGCTTCAGAGATAGTAAGAACTGCAGATGCTGGAGTCAGATAACAGTGTGGAGCTGGAGGAACACAGCAGGCCAGATAACATCAGAGGACCAGGAAAGTTGACGTTTCGGGTTTTCTTCAAGGTCCTGACCCGAAACGTCAACTTTCCTGCTCCTCTGATGCTGCCTGGCCTGCTGTGTTCCTCCAGCTCCACACTTATCGTTGTAAACAGCTTTCTTTGAAGTCAGTAGTGTGCTGCTAACGATAAAATCTGGTCCTTTTTGTCCTGTTGGCACATTCACACTGGCGATGTACTTTGTACAATAACTAATTTGGTATGCTTTAAGAGTAGACTGAGTACTGAGTTCACATGCAGGGCAAACTATTATGATGTACGATGTAAAATTGATCTCTGAAGCTGTTCCTGTTGGCTTTGGTGAGAAAACTACACAAATGGGCAATAAACCACAAGGACTCAAATTTCATACCCACCTTAGATTAGATCACTCTATATTGGAGATGAGACTCCAGTTGAATCGGTTTCTAGCTCCTAATAATGAAGTGCCCCCTGCTGGACAATGCTGTGTCTGCCTAATATGGCCATAGTCAGCATTAAAAGCTGAGCCTTTTGATACTCAGTTTAGATTCCCTTTAATGAAAAGCTATTAACGAATCATTTTGGGATGTTGACTGTTGTGGATCTATACTTCATTGAATTTCAGCCAAATTAGATAAAACTAGAAAAATGTCTGAATTGTCATGTTCAGTGAGAGCATAGTCTTATACTAGACTTGACCTTGGATTCCATCAATGGAAGAGTGAAAATATTGTTCTTCATAGTTATGTTATTAATTTGGTGTGTTCACTAGAGCATGCTACAGTGAAGTCAACTAGTAACTTAAGATTGTGTTGGTAGAATCTAATACTAACTTTGGATAAGTACATATTAGTTGAAATGGTAGCTTGGATTTTACAAATTTGTGACTATGCTCACTGCTTTCCACAAAGAATGCTGTCTTAATAAAGATTGAGCAATCTTTTGCAGTGTGGAGCTCCCTTTTCCCAACTCTTAATAACCTGATGGCTAATGAAGAGGATCTCCAGGTGTCCAGGACCAGTGATGACATCAAGTAGCAAAGCAAACCATCTCTAAGAATTCCTGAATAGCAAATAATGCACTGACTGTGTCCTTTTTATCATTTTGCTCTTTGTAAAGTGTGTTTGAAAGAATTGGCTCATGCTGGAGTAAATGAAGAAGTTTAAATAAATTTAAGGATAGAATTTATCATGAAAATTGATTATTCAAAGTTAAGTTTGCCAGGTCAGAAGGGTTGTTCAGAAATTATAGTTTATATTGCCATGTGCATTAGAACTAGGTTTTTAATTTTTGTGATATTATGTCTTGAAATTGGAAATTCTCATTGTCTACAGAAACCTCAACAGTGTACATTGTTGGTTGGATGGATTTGTTGACTGCAGCGACTGAGTTCTGTCATTTAATTGACAGATCCATTGACACTTTAAGCTGCTATCTATTTTGCACGGAAATAGTGAATGCCAGCAGTTCCACTGTAGTCATAACTGAAAAATCCAGGGCCACTGTTTCAGCAGAGTTCTTTGTAGATTAGTGTTGGGACTTTTCACAAACTTAGCCATCAGAAAATTCCATTAATTTGAAACCGAACAAGAGATGCATTTTACACCTTCAACTCCGCCTATGTGCAATTAATTGCAATCATCTACTACTTCTTCCACTAGTAATGGATTTAAAGTTTCGGCAAAGTAAGTAGTGATGGTTTTAACTGAATAAATTAGCTTTTCTTTCTTACCATCGACAGAATTGTCCCAGAAGCATGAACTAGCAGTATGCAAGCCTGCTCCATTCTTTTGCATTATAACACAGGTTACTGAAAGTGGAGAGGAAAAACAAAAATTGAGTCCGCCAATAACACTGAACCATTGTCTCTTGCTATTATGAAAGTGTTATCTCTTCACTGATCTCATCAAATAAACTCTGGTGATTACCAAGGTTAAACGTACTGAGCATACATAGTATTAGACTTGCCTGTGCAAAAAAGATTTCCCAGATGTTTATAAAAGGAGAATACATCTTTCAATTGCCGAGTGTTTAAGCTCCTGTTACGTTCAATTAAATAAATGTTCCACATCTCAAATGCCATAACCGTACATTTAAATTATTGCTAGCAGTTTGAGTTCTGTACCAAGTGGAATAAGGATCCAGTCTGGCTGAATGTACAACTTCAATTAGCCACAATCACTCAAGTTCTGTTTCAAAGGATCGTTGGAAATTTTCAGCAATATTCTATTATAGTAAACTCAGTTACTGCATTTACAAAACTGGGACTTTATATAGTGAAATTGCTTTGAAATTTTCTGGACAGAAATGAGTTTGCTAAAGGGAGGGGGAACTAATTTCCCATAATTTTATAGGTGACATTTGTTAGAAGAATCAGTGTTAAACTATTTTTTATGTATATTGAAACAATGTGAGAATCAGACTCGGTCTAACTCATCTTTTCAGTGAGAATACTTGTACTGTCATAAATGTGTAATCTTTTTGCTTACTGACTTGATTTGTCTTTGCCACATGAAAAAAACTGAGCCATGTTTAAATACTTAATTGCTCACCAATGTATTTAAAAGGCTTGGCCAATTTGGTGAGTTGATTGAGACATTGCTCCACTACTGCTGATGTCCACTGATTCACTTTGTTGTGTTGGTAGGCATTCCCTCCAATTGTATTTTCCACTGCCTGCAATTTTAAGAGGGACAAGATCAACAAACCAAAACTGATCAGCTCAGCATGTGAAATGTTACAAAAGTATAATAAAAACACTCACTTCTTTAATGATGGTGCTTACATCGTCAACAATAAAAGCTACCTGCAAGACAATAGAGAAACATAAGGTGCCAAACTGACCATATTCAGTAAATTTAATGCAAGTGTTTTCCAGTAGAATCAAATTAATGTCTTGCATGGATGTTGGTCATCCTTGCAAGCTTCAGGAGTATTAACAATTTGAGGCTTAGTTTATTGTAAATCTTGAAGCCTATTTCATTAAGTGGTGCTCTGTTAAGAACAATATACTATTGCAATCTCATCCACACACAATCTTCACTGTCTAGTTTTAAATATTTAAGTTTCTTGAGGGAAATGTATACCAACAGATTCGAGAACAGCTTCTTCCCTACTGTAATCAGATTTATGAATGGACTTCTCATTAGAGTTGATCTTTGTCCGTACCTTCTCTGTAGCTGTAACGTCATATTTCTGTATTACCCTGATGTACTTGCGTAAGGGCTGATTTGCCTGGATAGCACACAAAACCATACTTTTCGCTGTATCTTCGTACAATTGACTAAATCAAAAAGAGGACTAGTTCCTGGCCATTGACACATTTAAAACTGTACACATTGCTTTTCACCAGTCATTTTGCTATTAGAAATTCACATCCATTGTAAAGAGTGTCTTTTACATAACAGTATAAGAAATCAAGCCCCATGAGCCTGAACTGCCACTCAATATGACCCTAGTGTAACTGACATAGATAAACTTACTAAATCTTCCCCCCCCCCCCACCCCACCAACCCCCAGTCTGAGTTCTGACAAAACACAGATGCCTTTCACTTTTTTAAAAAAAAACTGAATTAGAGTTGCATTTACATGGAGAAACTGCAAATTGATCCATGTGAAAGAGTGGTGTTTGCACAATGAGTTGAGGGAGGGGGAGATCAGAGTGTCTTTGCCTGGTGAAGGATTGAGTGTTGTAGAGAAAGGCTATGCTTTAAATCCATGTCTGTTGTTCCCCCAGTGGAATGAATATGTGTGTCAAATCAATTGGAAGTGTCTCTTATTTCCATTGTACTCTTGATTCCTCTTTTGTTCCTGCTCCATGCCACTTCACTTGTGCATCAACCCCATTGAGTTAATCACTGCTGTACAATGTGAATTAGCTTAGTAGCATAGTTTTACAGTATCTGAAAAAGTGCATAATTAAAGATACAAAGTTTGCAAACTGGAAAGATAATTGAGAATCAATTGGATTGTGGGGAAGATAGGGAAGATCAGTCTAAGATGGAAGATGATGGAAGGATTGTCAAAGTGTCAGTAATAAATATGCTTAATTGTCTAACATTCTTATACAATGTGTAAGAACTGCGTGTATTTTGTTATTAGGTGTCTGTGGTATTTTTCAAAACAGGACGGCCAGGTGACAGGAAGGAAAATTGTTGAGAATCACCTGTTCTAATATCTCCAGCCATGGGAAATGACCTCTGTTTGTACACTGAACCTCATTAGAACCTTGTGTGATTTCAGTAGTATCATTCTCTTACTTGCAAAGAGAAGGGACCCTTCCACAGTCCCTCTAGTTCCTTCTAAATATCTTTCAATCCTTTCATCCCAGGAATTATCTCCACAATGGCCAACATCTATCTGAAGCACAGCATCAGCTGGGCTGTAACAGTATTTAACTATTCAATTCGGCTCCTAAAAGAGAAGTGTCTTTTGCAGGTTTATGTCCCCAAAAGGAGAGCAGGGATACCCTGAGGGCCCTCTTGTGGTGCAATGCTAGTGTCCCTACCCTGGACCAGGAGACCTGGGTTCATGTCCTACCTGTGCCAGAGGTGTGTAATAACATCTGAATAGGTTGTTTAAAAAAGACTGATTAAAATAAAAACAGGGATAGCCTTGATTTCATAATGCGGTTCCCCTGTCTCAAGTCCAATGATACAAAAATAGCATGCCATATACTTGTTCATCATCTTTCTCCCCGCCCCCAGTGGCTCATTTTTGCTTATTCGTTTATGGGGATTCCAGCTCTCAGAACTGTATGAGCTGCTGTTTATAAAGGTTACTGCCCTCATCCTCTCTATGTTAGGAAACTACAGGGCCTGCTTATTTTAGTGGTGAAGGACATTATTGGATAAAGAGGAATTTACTCTGTGAGGGCTCAGAATCTTTGGAATTCCTTGCCACAGAGTTGTGGGGGCAGAGTCCTGGTGTATATTTAAAGCTGAGATAGATTTTTGATCAGTAGGAAAATCAAGGGTAATGGGAAAATGCAGGAAAGTGGATGTGAGGGTTGTTGGATCAGCCATGATCCTATTGAATGACAGCAGGCTCAAGGGGCCAAATGACCTACAGCTGTTCCTATTTCCTATGCGCTCACAATCACTTCTTTTTCATAACCAAGGAGTCACTTGTAATTTTCAAAATACAGTTAGCAACTAGTTTATAGGTTGCATTGGTACAATGAACATGGGTACAGAGGCATTGAGGAAGACCAGCTGTTAGGTTTTACTCATTCCAGATTATATCCCAAAATCATAGTGGGTGGTATTCCTCAGTAACCCCTATGGGAAGGCAGTGCTATAATGGTGATATCACTGGAGTACTAACCTAGAATCTGGGAGAACAGAAATTTGAATCTCATCATGAGATAGTAACAACTGCAGATGCTGGAGTTAGAGACAGTTACAGTGTGGAGCTGGAGGAACACAGGAGGCCGAGCAGCATTAGAGGCGCAGGAAAGTTCATGTTTCGGGCTGGGACCCTTCTTCAGAAATGGGGAGGGTGAAGGGAGCTGGGAAATAAATAGAGAGAGGAGGGGTGGGGCTGGAGAAAGTAGGTGGGATGGTAATAGGTGAGTGTAGGTAGGGAGTGGTGGGGATTGCAGGGAGGGGTGGATAGGTGGGAGAGAAAATGGACAGGTTGCGTCAGGTCGAGGGGGAGCGTTCGTCATGGGATGAGGAGATTTTGGAACTGGTGAAATTCACGTTCAGGCCATTGGACTGTAGGATCCCGAGGCGCAAAAGGAGGTGCTGCTCCTCCAGTTTGTGGGTGGCATCATAGTGACACTGGAGGAGGCCCAGGATGGATATGTCACCCAGGGAGTGGGAGGGGGAGTTAAAATGGTTTGCGACCAGAAGGTGGTGTGGTTTGTTGTGAATAGAACACAGATGCTCTATAAAACGGTCTCCAAGTCTGCGCTTGGTCTCACCAATATAGAAGCGGCGACATCGGGAGTAGTGGATGCAATAGACCACGTTGATGGATGTGCAGGTGAACCTCTGTCTGATATGAAAGGTTTGTTTGGTGCCTTGAATGGAGGTGAGGGGGGAGGTGTAGGGGCAGGTGTAACACTTCCTGCGGTTGCAGGGAAAGGTGTCGGTGGTGGTGGGGTCGGTGGGGTCAGTGGGGAGTGCGGAGCAGACAAGGGAGTCACGGAGAGAGTGGTCCTACGAAAGGCAGAGAGGGGTGGGGAGGGATATATATCTTTGGTTGTGGGATTGGATTTTAGGTGCCGGAGAATTACATTGGATGTGGCGGTTGGTGGGGTGACATGTGGGGATAAGGGGAATTCTGTCTTTATTTTTGTTGGATGTGAGGGTAGAGGTGTGGGAAACAGCATTTACGATCACCAGAGACGGGGGGGAAGTTGTGGTCCTTGAAATAGGAGGATGTGGCTTCCGAGGCCTCATCCCATGACCAACCCTCCCTCTCATCCCCACCCCTCCCTCTCATCCCCACCTCTTTGACCTGATACAACGTTAAGTTAACTTTCCTGCTTCTCCGATGCTGCCTGGCCTGCTGCGTTCCTCCAGCTCCACAACGTGTTATCTCTGAATCTCACCATAACAGATGCTGAAATTTGAATTCAATTTTAAAAAATCAGGAATCAAAATTTATCCTAATGGTGGTCATGTAACCACTGTCATTTTTTTTAAAAATCGTTTAGGGAAAGAAATCTGTTGCTGTCATTTGGTCTGGCCGACGTGTGACTCCTGACCCACAGTAATGTGGTTGGGGAGTCAGTTGGTCTGTGATGCCAATAGCTTTAAATTCCCACACAACCTGAGGTTACCATGAAGCATTCTCCTTCTCAAACTCTTCCCTAGCCTGAGGCACAAACACCCTCAGGTTAAGCCATCGCTTGTCATCTTTCTCTGATGAGAGAACAGCCCTATTGGTGACTCTATCTTTGCCTAATGTGGCTGACTCTGCGCACTCTCTTCTAGATAGGAAATGCTGGTCTGTTTTGTTTTAAAAAATGAAAATGATGCCCTATTCCCATCAAATCATCCTGGATTTCACTTTCTCACCCAATGTCTTAGTATCCGTTTGTACCTCATGACAAACATAAAAAACAGTAACTTTTCCCAATCAAAGGGTTGGTTATACTTTGTTTAGAATCACAAATATGAAAGATAAACATTCAGCATCCCCACTACGGTGAGTCATTTTGGGGGAAAAAAAACACTGATCAATGATGTAAGAAGGAAAACGTTAACATTTCTCCGCCCATCCCCCCACCACTATTTCACCAAAAAGCATTACCCGCAGACGTTTGTTACAATGCTGACTTTGAGGGAGGTTTCTTGTAAGTGTCTCTACATTGGTCGGTGGGAAATGCTCTATCGGCAGATCCGGGGAGAGCTCGGCCTACCCTCACCCCCTCCCCAGGATGGATTGGGGGGGGGGGGTGTATAAGACGTACACAACATCTTCCCCCACCCCCAACGCGCTGAGGCTCCCTTTGAGAGGCGTTTTGTCTTTAGTATCGCACCCCACCCTATGAGCAGCAGTTCCCCAGGATCAGGAATTTGGTATTTCCGTCCGCGTGAAACAGACAAGGTTTTTTTTTCCTGAAAGTGAAATGTTTAGTTTCGAATCGTTGTATTACCTCCTCTCCCGCCTGAAACTCATCCATGGTCCTCTCTCAGCCCAGCGTCTGTTACTACAACAAAACGGAATCGCTAGGGATTGAGGCGGCTCTTGGCAGAAGCATTGTGGGTGGGGATTAAATCCTAAAACATTAACACTCAGCACACAATCTCCTGGTAGCTAATCCGGACAGTCTACCGAACAAATCTGACAGAGCAGGAAAGCCAATCATTCCCCCTGGTTGTATGCCTCAGTATTTATACCAAAACCTTGAAATCGTTTTGATGAACCATCTCCAATCGTATCTGGGAAGCGTCCTTCACGCAATAAGACAAAACGTCATTTCACGGCAGTATAGTTGGCGGCCAGACATGTGAAGAAAAAGTTCAAAGTTTAACTAAATGCCTCGACACTTGGAGAACCTTCATCCCAAATCATCTTCTGGGACCATGTAACAAGAACTGCAGATGTTGGTAAACAAAAATTGCTGGAGAAACTCAGCAGGTCTGGCAGCATCTGTTGGGAGAGAAACAGAATGCTTCTGGTCCTGTGAGCCTTCGAATCACAGAATCCTTACAATGTGGAAACAGGCCCTTTGGCCCAACCAGTCCACACCGACCCTCAGAGCATCCCACCCAGACCCACCCTGCTATAACCCACCTAATCTACACATCCCTGAACACTATGGGCAATTTAGCATGGCCAATCCACCTAGCCTGCACATCTTTGGACTGTGGGAGAAAACCGGAGCACCCGGAGGAAACCCATTCATCAGAACGTCCTGGTATATTTCGCATGTGATGTAAGTGTACACCTTTTTTATTTCTTTTTCAACTACCCTTTCTTCCAGTTGAAAGCCAGCACCACTTTGAGAAGCAGAGCAAAATACTGCAGATGCTGGAAATCTGAAATTAAAAAAGAGAGTTTTGGAGAAACTCAGCAGATCTGGCAATATCTGTGAAGAGAGAAACAGTTCTGAAGAAGTGTCAGACCAGATTCCAAACTCTGTTTCTCTCTCCACAGATGCTGACAAACCTGCTGAGTTTCTCCAGCAATTTCTGTGCTTACCCCTTTTAGAAGCGTGGCCTGCTTTACAATTCAGTGAGCCCCTTTAAGATCATATGCGACTTTGGTGGTTAATAGAGGAAGAACACTACTTTCACAATCACTATCTATCTTTCTTGTGTTCATGGGTATGGATGGCACTGGTAAAACTGTCATTTGTTGTCCATCCCAATTACTTGTCTGTGAAAGTAATAATGAGTCACCTTTCTTGAACCACTCCTGGAGGGCTGTTCTGCTGCAGTGGTAATGTCCCTACCTCAGAACCAGGAGACCCAAGATCAGATCCCACCTGCTGCAGAGGTGCAGGCTGATTAGGAAAATATGAATCATCAATTTCCTAATGGTGTTGGTGCCTCAGAGTGCTTTTGGGGGAAGCAGTTCCTTGATTTTCACCCACCGGCAGTAAAGGAACAGCAATTTAGTTCTAGGTCAGTATAGTATGTGAGTTGGAAGGTGCTGTCAAAGGAGCCTTGGTGAATTGCAACACTACACTTCAAATGATGCACTGAGATGACACACACTGTAGCCAAGGTGCACAAATGGCAGAGCAAAAAAATGGTAAATAAAGCACAAATCAAAAGGGCTGCTTTATCCAGGATGATGCTGAGTTTCTTGAGTTTTGTTAGGGTTGCACTCATCTAGGCAAGTGGAGAGATTCCATTACACTCCATCCTTATGCCGTGTAGATTGTGATCAGCATTGGGCAGTATGGGAGGTGAGTTACTTGCAGCAGGATTCCCAGCTATTGACCTGCTGTTTTTATCACAGTATTTATGTCCTTTTCAGAACAAAGTTTGAACAACATCAGTGATTTGTCTGGACTGTTTTTATTTCTTTAAAATGTAAACAGATGTAAGATATTGTTCTGCTCAAAAAAAGATGTCAGACAGATTTTCGTGGCAGTAATAACAACACAGTGATCAGTGTTCATCATCTTTACTCATTAATCGTCTGAAAATGACAGCAACTTCAGGAGTGCACACATCCAGAGGATTAACTTCTAACAGAAACTGAACTAGATTAGCCATTGTCAATGCTGTGGTCACAGAAGGCATCCTGTAGGCATTTGACAAGCTGTCATATCAAACGTTACTTATAACAGAAAATAAGTGCTCATAGTGTAAGGGTAATGTATTAACATGGCTAGAAGGGGTGAATGTAAGAGGTCATTTTCAGGTTGGCAGATGTAGTTAGGTCACAGAGATAGTGATAGGCCCTCAACTATTTACAGTTTATCTTGATTTTTAGGTGAAAGGGCTAAAATATACAAGATCTTGAGGGACTGGATAGAGTGGATGCCTGGAGGAAGATTCCTCTAGCAGAGGGACAAAAGTTAGGGACATAGTCTAAGAATAAGAGGCCTCACTTTTCAGACAAAGGTGAGGAGAAGTTTATTTTCTCAGGGGGTCAATAGAATTCTCTTACCCAAAATGTAATGGAGGCTAGGTTTTTACATTTATTCCAGATTAAGTTAGATTGAGTTTTGATAGACAAGTCAGGGTATGACGTGCAGACAAGCAAGTCGAGTTAACATTACAAACAGGCCAACCAAGATCTTATTGAATACTGAAGCAGGCATGAAGGGCTGAATGCCTACTCCCACTCCTAAGTTCCCAAGTCCCTAGAAATGAATGGTTTCTAAATTTTGTGGTGACACAAAGTTAGGTAGGAAGGTAAATTGTGAAAGGGGGCTTAAAGAGTCTGCAACAGAGATAGAGATAGATCAAATGACTAGACAAAATATTGGCAGATGGGCTGTTTTGTGGGAAAATGTAAATTTGGCTGCTTTAGCAGGAAAAATACAAAAGCAATTTATGATTTAAACAGAGAGAGATTGTCAAACACCGAGATACAGAGGGATTGGGGTGTCCTTGTGCATGAATCACAAATTGTTAGTGTGCAGATACAGCAAATGATCAGCAGGGCAGGGCACTAAAATAAAACAAAGAACTGTAGTTGCTGGAGAACTGAAACAAAAGCATAAACTGCTACAGAAACTCAACAGAGATAGTAGGAACTGCAGATGCTGGAGAATCCGAGACAACAAGGTGCAGGGCTGGATGAACACAGCAGGCCAAGCAGCATCATAGGAGCAGAGAGGCTGACGTTTCGGGCCTAGACCCTTCATCAGAAAAGGGGGAGGGGAAGGGGGTT
>NC_063358.1:9972240-9997647 GCF_021869965.1 Rhincodon typus
GCCTCCCTAACCTGTTCTTCCTCCCACCTATCCCCTCCTCCCACCTCAAGCCGCACCTCCATCTCCTACCGACCAACCTCATCCCGCCCCCTTGACCTGTCCGTCCTCCCTGGACTGACCTATCCCCTTCCTAACTCCCTACCTACACTCACCTTTACTGGCTCCATCCCCGCCTCTTCGACCTGTTTGTTTCCTCTCCACCTATCCTCTCCTCTATCCCTCTTCTATCCGCCTCCCACTCTCTCCCTATTTATTTCGGAACCCCCTTCCCCTCCCCCTTTTCTGATGAAGGGTCTAGGCCCGAAACGTCAGCCTCTCTGCTCCTATGATGCTGCTTGGCCTGCTGTGTTCATCCAGCCCTGCACCTTGTTGTCACAGAAACTCAACAAGTCTGGCAGCATCAAGGGAAGAAGGCAAAGTTAATGTTTCGAGTCCAGTGACTGTTCATCAATTCTCCAGCAATTTCTGTTCTCAATTAAGAGGGCAAGTGGAATGTTGTCAATTATTGTAGGGAAATGGAAGATAAAATTAAGAATGTTTTGCTACCGTTGTACATTGGTGAGACCACATGAGAAGTGCTTTGCACATTTTTGGTCTCCTTATTTAAGGAAAGATATAAATGCATTAGAAACAATACAGAGAAGTTTCACTCATCTGATACGTAGAATGTGGGGTGTTATGAGAGAAAGTTTGAGTTTAGAAGAATAAGAAGTGATCTTAAAAGATATAAAATTCTGAGGAGAATTGATAGAGTGGATACTGAAACGTTATTTCCTCCTGTGGGGGAGACTAGAACTAGGGAACACGGTTTAGGGTCTTGCATCTCCCATTAAAAATGGAGATCAGGCAACACTACTTCCTCTGAAGGTTGTGAGCTTTTGGAACTCTGTGCCAGAGAGATTGGAAACTGGATGATTGAATATTTTTAAATGGAGATATACAGATTCTTGGTTACTGAATTAAAGGCTACTGGGGGAAGGTAGGAATGTGGAATTGAAGTTATAGGCAGATCAGCCACAGTCCAAAGCTGAGCAGGTTAGGTGGATTTGCCGTGCTAAATTGCCCGTAGTGTCCAGGAATGTACAGTCTAGTGGATTAGTGATAGGAAATACAGGGTAATAGGGATAGGGTAGAAGGGTGGGTCTAAGCGGGATGCTCTTCAGAGGTCAAATGTGGACTCAATGGGCCAATTTGCCTGCTTCCACACTCTAGGGATTCAATGATTATATGACCTTATTGGATGGTGGAACAGGCTGGAGGGGCCGATTGGCCTACTGCTGCTCCTAATTTATATGTTTGCATATTAATTCCACAGTCATTTATTATACTTTCTGTAAATTTAACTAAGAATAAAGGAAGATCAATGTATTTTAATTGCTGGTTTGCTGCCTTTGAGAATGTTTTCATTATGCTTTGTGCCAGGAGATTCACACAAGGAAAGGATCAACAGGGAAGATAACTGTGAAATCATGCAAGAACCAATTGCACACAGCAATGGAGGGTCTTTAGTGGGGTTCTAGGTGGACAAACTAACGTGCTGATTGGTTCCTGCTATCTATAATCATCTAGCAGTCTTGTGAACTGTGAAATGTTTATGATAACATCCTCACAGTGTGGGACTGAAGCACCACACACTGCCAAAAATAATTAGCCAGGGTCTTTAGTCTCAATCAAGAACTGCTGCTGGGACTTTATTTTATGTGGGTGGTAGGATCCCATAAGATTGAGGTCAGTTGTGGTGAAATTGTCCATTAGTGCTCATCAACTTGTTTCAAACAATAGCTGCATGAATGAAAATCATTAGGATCATGGTATTATTCCAGCATCTCTCCACCAACACATTTGTGATATTTTGGTTTGGTTTATAATTGTTTTTCTTTGTTGTGAAAAGGATCTGACTGGTGCCTGTAGTATTCAAATTCCAGGTATTTAACTGAAATGAATTATAATGGTATTATATTTCTGATATAGTATGACAAGACAATGTAAATTATGAATTAATTAGATTATTACAGGCTAATGCACAATTTCTTACACATTTCACTAATGAGATGAGTGAACTTCGTCATGTAACCTCTGTCCAATCGACGGTAGTTTAGAGTATAGTGTGATATAAAAGACACCTCAATTCCAAATATAATAACTTATATATTGTCTAATTAATTATCAGACAGAAAATACTGAATGGAGTTGTGTTCTCTTTAAGCCACAAATATAAAGTTAAGATCAATCTGTCAATATGTGTTTATGTGAAATTCTTTATTAAGATCCTACACAGAATCTAAATTGCGACGGAACCATTCCATAAAGTATTCCTGTAAGTCTCTCCCTAGGGCTTTGGGGATCAGTACCCGAGTAATATGGATTAATGAACTGTTCTCCTTACTGATGTGAAGGCTAACCGGAGATTTGACCCGAAATGTTCAAAATCATGAGTGGTCTAGGTACAGTAGGTCAAGAGAAATTCTTCCTTTTGGTGGAAGAATCAAGAATCAGAGGATACTGATTTAAAGTAACTGGCAAAGGACCAAAGCCAATATGAGGGAAAACCTCATTAAATGGATTTACATGTGACTTAGAAAGTTAGAAAACTTAGAAAACCTTTTAGAACGGAGATAAGGAGAAACTTCTTCAGCCAGAGAGTGGTGAATCTATGGAATTCACTGCCACAGAAGGCTTTGGAGGCCAGATCATTGAGTACATTTAAGACTGAGATAGATAGGTTCTTGATTAACAAGGGGATCAAGGGTTACAGGGAGAAAGTGGGAGAATGGGGTTGAGGAACTTATCAGCCATGACTGAATGGCAGAGCAGACTCGATGGGCCAAATGGCCTAATTTCTGCTCCTATGTCTTATGGTCTTACGGTCTTATTATGATGTGATCTTGCAGAAGCAGCATGGATTTGTAAAAGGGAAATCCTATTTAACTAATTTATTTGGGTCTTTGATGAAGTATCAAGCCAGATTGATAGAGGGGAACTGATAGATTTGATACACTTGGATTTTCAAAAGGTAGTTGATAAAGTGCCACGTCAAACTTTGCTACACAAGATAAAAAAAACACGTGATGTAGGGGTAACATATTATCATAGTTTAAGGGTTGGTAAAGATAAAGTTGCCATAGTCCCGCACCTTAGGTGAGGTGGCATCACTCTATATTACAAACTAGCCAGCCAGCGAGCTGAGCTAACTAACCACCGTGGATTGATTTGTTAATGGGAAACAGACAGTAGGGATAAATGTTTCTTTTTTGGTTTGACCAGCTGTAACAGGAAGAGGAAAGCAGCTTATTAATTGAAAGGAGAGAGTTTGCAGAACGTGCTGGTACAGAGGGATCTCGATGTCCTGGTACTCAATCAGGAACAAAAAGTCAGACTCAGCAGGCAATAGGGAATGTGAAAGGAGTACTGTCGTTTATTGCAAGGGGAATGAAACATAAGTGTAGAAAAGTTTTACTGCAGCTGTACAGGCCCTTGGTGAGACCACATCTGGAGTGTACTGTGTACAGTTTTGATCTCCTTATTTGAAAAAAGATATACTTGCATGAGAAGCAGTTCACATGTTTTGCCAAACCTGCTGTGTTTCTCCAGCAAGTTCTGTTTTTGTTCATTTCAGATCACCAGAATCTGCAGTTCGTTGTTTTATTATGTAAATCAGTCCTTTTTTTAAACTTATCCAAGTCATTAATCACTTTACATAATGAACAGTTATATATGGGATTGGATCCAATATGACATCACGGGATGTGACATTATCAAAATATCTTCAATTAAACTGCATCATTCAGCAAATCAGAAATCTGTATTCAAATAAGCTGCAATTGAATATGTAATAAGAGAACATCACAAAGACCTGATGACTATGGTTTACCTCATAATCCATTTATTGTGTGGTGCTGGGTTTTTCAGTCAGTGTGGGTTAATGTTTGTGTGGTACAATTTGTCAAATTATCTCTTCACTTTTTTTTATCACAATGGCTGGATTGGTCTCTGATTTCTATGATTCCAAGTGTACCACTAATCCCAATCAATGCAAGGCCACAGATTCGACAACTTGGTCCCGAATTCGCATGGAAAATATCCCAAATGATTTCACGAGCTCCATCTGCAATGCTTCGCCACCGTCTTCTGATGCACGTTTGTCCAACAAACTGTATTCTGAGTTTGTTAACAATTTCCTAGGAGTGGCCTTGCTGATTGCCTGCTTCGTTATCCTAATTTCCATCACCCTCTTTATTCTCAAGAGAAACAGTATTCACTCTCTATTGAAGGTTAGTTTTGATTATTCATTCATGGGATGTGGGAGTCACTGACATTTGTCACTCATTCCAACTTGTCATTGAGAAGTTATTGGTGAGCCACCTTCCTCCTTTGCTGATCATATGCCCACAGGATTTTGACACAGTGATAGCAAAGGCGCAGCGATAAAGTTCCATGCCAGAATGGCATGTGACTCAGAGGGGAACCACAGGTGATGTTCTTAACTATCATCTCCCCTTGTTTTCCTAGCCTGTAAAGAATGGAAAATGGAGTCAAATGAACCTTGCTGAGTTGCCGTGTATCCTGCAAATAGTACACACTGCATCTATGGTGGTGGAGAGCATGATTGTTTACAATCACAGATTGGATGCTAATAAAGTTGGCTGCTTTGACCAGGATAGTGTCAAGCTTCTTGAATGTTGTTGGGGCTGCATCCATCCAGGCAAGTGGGGAGTATTTCACCACATTTCTGACTTGTGCCTTCTAGATGATGCACAGGCTTTAGGGAGTTAGGACGTGATCACTCACTGCAGAATTCCTAGCCTCTGACCTGCTCTTGTAGTCACACATTTATATGGCTGGTCTGGTTCAAGTTCTGGTCAGTGGCGGTTCCCAGGAAATTGACAGGTGGGGGTGCAGTTCCCCTGATTCCTATTAACGCCAATTTTGTGAGGACTCCTTGATGCCACTCTCTGTCCATTGCTGCCGTTATGTCAAGTCGCTGTCACCCCTCCTCACCTGACCTCTGGAATTATCCTCGTCTGCTCCTGCTTGAACAAGCTGTAATGAAGCTTAAACTATACGTCAGTGATTTACTTATTGCTGAGTAACCACTGCTTGACAGCACTTTCAATGACCCCTTCTTTCAGTCTGCAATTGATTGAGAATGGACAAAGGAAGTAATTGACGAGATTAGTCTTTTCCTTATTCATGCGTACAGGACATACTTGGGCAATTTTCCACATTGTTGGGTAGGTGCCAGTGTTGTACCTGTACTGGAACAGCCTGGCCTGGGGTGCAGCATGTTCTAGAGCACAAGCTTTCAGTGCTATTGCCAAAATATTGTCTAGGTCCATAGCCTTTGCAATATACAATAATCAAGATGTTTTTTGATACCAGTACTTCTGGCTAAAACTATTTGTGAATACGTTTTCAAACTTCTCTTCCATGTTCAGGTCTTGGCCTCCCCCATTTATTCAGTATTCAGATGTTTGTGGAGTCTCTTCCCCTGGTTAGCTGCTTGGTTGTCCACCACCATTCATAACTGGACTGTCTTCTAACCTGTCTAACTGCTGCTTATCACGCAGCTGAGATGTGGCACATTATTAAATAACTTGGCACCTCACCCAGCAGTGAGTATTGCTGGAATCCGGTGGCTCTGAGGAACCCTACTGCACAGGATTTAACACTTGCAATTGCTGGTGGGTTTGCGAAGGGTAGGGGGAGGGGAAAGGCTAGAAACTCAGGGACAAAAGAAAGAAGAGCACTTGCCTGCAGTGTAGCATTACCAGGCTAATGAAGCACTCTGAGGGCTCAGTATTGCTTTACAGAAGATTTAGTTACATTATCAAGGTTAACACACTGATAAATTCATGATAATTGTTTATTCACATCCTTTCACAGTCGCTCAATGACTTTCCCACACAAGAGGAGTCAAAATTACCAATTAATTGAAAACCTGAAGCTTGGTTACTTACTGAATTATTTCTGTCTCTAAATAATTTCAGAGACTTTTAGATCGAATGAGAGAGCGGGGTAATAAATACTGTTTTAACTGGTGGTATTGATTGTGATGCTATCTTTAAGCATTTTAAAGAGGAGCTTTGTGGACAGGGCTGGCTTAATGTGCTGACAGACTGACAAACCCTGCAGCGACAGACTTCCTGACATGAGGCAGAAGAGGTGGGGGAGGGAACACTGAGCCAGCTCCCTCATTTTCTGCAGCTTCAATTTAGCTCTGGAAATCTCCTGATAAACATTAACTGTCAGAAATCACTGGAGGAAAAGGGAACATTGAGTGTGTCTGGGGGTAGCGGGGTAGAGACAGACACAGACTCAGCTTCTGGACAGTTTCAAGACAACATGCCTGCAGCATTAAAGACATGTCACATTGTAGTCAACCCGACTATGATATCCTGAAGTCTCATTCAACAATCCAGCCTCCAAAAGTGATCTTGCTGTAGCTGGTTTTAGTTAACTAGTTATACAGCTGGTATTTTCCCAATCCTCACACCAATTTCCACCTACACCATTACATATTAACACTTTTTTCCACCACTTATTTATTCTTTTTTTTACGATATAAGTCTATAATGTGCATGCATGTAGAGTTTTAATCTTAATGGCTGCACATGATAAATTAATGCAGCACATATGTGCAAATGAACACCTTCAAGGCTTCATTTACGCTTCAAGTTTTATTTTAACACTGCAAGTGTTTCTAAAGGTTACTTTCCTAAATACTATTGGGACCCAGTGCTGGGTCTTTTGGAGGCACAAGGTGGCAAACAAGAAATGACACAGTACCACTGGTAAATTTATAGCATGGAAGAAGCTATATAATGGGCAGAAAATGTTACTTTAAAGAAAAACATCCAATGGTGATGTTTTTCTTTTCATTTGAAACAATAAAATATGGTTTGAACTCAGTGTTCAGCTTCAGTTCCAAGGAAATTAACCACCAGCTTCTTTTCCAAGAAACCTTAAATCTGATGAAAGGTCACAGACCTGAAATATTAACTCAGTTTTCCTCTCCACAGATACTGCCAAGGCCTGGAGTATTCCCAGCACTTTCTGTTCTTTATTTCAGATTCCCAGCACCTGCGGCATTTTGTTTTAGCCTTTACTCATGTCTTCGTCTTGATGAATAGTATTGACCTTGAGGTAAGTTCCAGATGAACCCAACTCTCCTTCTGCTCATCATGTACCTCTGCATCCTGCAAGGGTTGGTGGATGGTGAAGGGGGCACGGAAACCTAAATAACATCCCTTTCAAAAGCAGGGCAAATTTTGGTGGTCCATCCATTCCCAGTGTGGGGGTGCGATGGTCTTGAGCAACATTCCTGAGTTTAAGATGATCAAACAGTCAAGGTTCTTGTCCCTCATTACTACCCAATGCTGTCTTTCTGGAGGTATTTGTGTATAGATCTAGGAAGAGGGTAGGTTTGATTGTGAAGTGTCTCCCTACTGTTTGAGTGGTTTGCCAACATTCATTGTCTATATTTGCACTTTGAAAACAGCCACTGGGAATGATGTACCAGCCTGAATTGTGGCAGTGGTTGTGGACCAAGTAAAGAGAACTTTTATCACAAACATAGGATGGAAAGCAAAGTCCCTTGAGTCTATTGGCCTGTACCAATTATGCTAGCTTGTGTATCGAAATGGACAATTATTATGAATTATATTTTAACATGTAGCCAGTATAAGTTTGGAATTCTCTAACCCAGAGAGCTATGCATGTTCAGTCATTGAGTTTATTCAAGACAATGATTGTTGGACATTAAAGGAATCCAGGGATATGGAGGAAGTCTTGGGTGAGTGTATTTGCAATAGAAGATCAGTCACAATCCGATTGAAGGCAGGAATGGCCAGCTCTTGGTTACATTTCTTATGCACCCTCCCAATTCAACCTGAAATCATGCCTGGGAGAAGTGAAGGAAAACATTTTTAAAAATTGCAAAGGTTTAGAGAAAGACATCTGTGAAATTCCTATTGGAGTGATTAAAAAAACATTATTAATACAGTGATCCAGTGCATCTAGGATACTGAGATGGACCAGGATCAAAAATAAATAACTGGATAAAGATTGCCTCTCCTTGATCAATCCTAAGGAGATGATGTTCCGGTATCATAATTATTATGTTTATGCATTCAATCCTTTTTATTTCCACAGATATTATATAGTAAATGTACAGATTTCTGTAAGAAAAGATTTGCTTCCAACAAAGCGGCTGAGCCTTTATCTGTGAGAGAAATACACTGCCTACGTCGAGGAATGTTTGCACAAGACAGATTGGCAAGAAGACTCCATCTGGTGGAATGTAAACTCTCCGCTGTGGAAGATATGGTTATTTATGTTGTCGATCAAGTAGAACAGCAAAAGAGACTCCAGTCTGAAAACATAGCTCTGTCACAGACCTGTTGCTGCACTTGGTGCCAGAGATCAAATGTCTCCAGGAGAGAATTCGACTCAATGCAGTATGAACGACAAAGTCCTCTGCAGTACCCAGGTGCACAAAGAAGGAAAGTCTCAGCACAGTATCATTAAAATGCTTCCAGTATCTTTTCACATGAATAAAGTGTGAACAAATTAGCTGAATTTGGCCTGCTTTATTTCCATTTACTGTAGATTTAAGCCCAGTTTTAGGATAACCCTCAAAAGGTTGGAATGCTAGCTTGTGTACCCCAATCATCAACCCTCAGTTTGTCTTTTTTTCTGACCATACAAACCTGGTAGACCCAGGACGTGATTGTTCAGCTGGTCTCAGCCAAAGCAAGCATTCAGTGTGCTATAGTTAACTACGGTACCACTCAGTGAGTGAAGGAAACGAAATCTATTCAACAACTGCCTAGAAAGAATGTGGATATGTGCCGAGGTATGCGAGTGTGTGAAAGAAAGAAAGACTTGTATTTCTCTAACACTCTTCATGACCTCAGGACATTCCCAAAGTGCTTTACGGTCAATGAAATGCTTCTTGTTGAGTTACCATCAGCTGAGGAAGGGGGGAATTGGCTCCTCTCTTTTTAACCTTCTCTCAGTCAGTCACAACAAATATTTTTATTTTCCTTTTAGCATGCAACTATCATACTTGAATTAAAATGAAAGAGCCAGTAACCAAGGTTTTACTTGAGTGAAAGAAAGAGGGATTTTATTATCTACTAACCAGAGAAGTAATTATAAAAATGCAACATGAAACACACACACACAGATAGCACATTTATATTAAAGAGTGGTACAAGCAGGAGAACTAAGGCCACAGAGTTTAAGAGCCCTTGAAATCATTGAAATGTCAGATTTTAAACTGAGACCAAATTGATTAATTGTTGACTGGTATCCACATCACTAACAGAATCTCTAAAGTATTCAATGATTTTTTTTTTCTCAAGTTGTTTCTTTGCTGGGTGCTGTTTTCCGAGATAAGAGAATTAGGGAGAGAGCAAGATTCTTTCTATTCTTCCAAATCTGTTATTCTCTTTCTCTTTGTTCTGTTGTTCAAAGACAGTTGGTTGCAATACAATTCAGTATGCATTCTAGAGTTTAGCTCCATTGTGGTTTCAGCAGCTTGACAAAAATCTCATAAATGACAAGGATACTATTTGCATGCATCAACATCTCATTATTAATCTCACCTCATTTCTAAGCAGCTTGCGATTCTCCCCGGTACCAGTGAGAAAATAGACAGTGCCAATTCCAGACTTAAAAATCTGAGCAGGTACTAGGCAAACGAAACTCATCAGTGTGTTCTCAAGGCCAGCATTCCAAACTGCCTGCATTATCTGTCCATGGAAGTCAGTATTGGCAGAACACCAGCCTCACCACATCATGATGGCACATCTCAGACTGACTTATCTCACAGAGACTTTACATTGCAATGCTACAGGGTTTAGGATGATGATGGAAAATGACATTGGTCAAGCCAGAGTAAGAATAACCGTCTGGTGGAGAGCAGACATCGATGACCAGAGCTGGGCCAAATAGGTCAAAACTATAAATAAAAGCAGAATACTGCAAATGCTTGAAATCTGAAACAAACATGGCAAATGCTGGAGAAACTCAGCAAGTCTGGCAGGATTTGTGGAGAGAGAAATAAAGTTTATGTTTCGAGTCTACTATGACTCTTCTCCAGAACCATTGGAATTCTAAAGAAATGTCATACTAGACTCAAAATGTTAACTCTATTTCTCTCTCTATAGATGCTGCCAGATCTGCTGAATTTCTCCTGCGTGTTCTTGTGTTTTTTATTCAGACTGGAAACAAAGGTTGGCAGGCAAAACAGTAGATGAACAATGAGCTAACTTCAAAGAGGAGATGGTTCAGGCACAGTCAAGGTATAGTCCCTCAAAAGCTTTTCCTCAAATTCCCTTTAAACCTACTGGCTTTCACTTTAAAATTGTTATTGACCTTTTGACTATGGGCAACTTCCTGGTGAATCTCCTCTGCGCCCCCTCCAATACAATCACTTCCTTCTATAGTGTGCTGACCAGAACTGTGCACAGTACTCCAGTTGTAATCCAAGATGGAGGACGGGAATAATTTGTCTCTGTACGAGCTGCCCATTTTTTGAAGTATTTTCGGTGTTGCAGCTGATTTCCTCAAATTCTAGGAGCAGTAATTACTGTTTTATAAGCTGTTGCATTGTTTTGGAACCTTGGGGGAAAAAAATCAAAACAATGGCTCTTTAAAAAGGAGGAAGATGGACAAAGGCAGTGACCCTTGGGAAGTGAATCAAACACAGAAATAAACCTGCCCTGCTGTCTGACTGTTCTGCAGTTTGATTTCAAGTATCTCTGGAAATCAGAGTTCATTCTAAGAAAAATTAACAAGCAGCGAAATTCATAGCTGACCTTGGAGATACCTGTGTGTGAGAGCTCACAGCAGGGAAGCAGCTAAGTGGCTTTTTAAAGGGTAACCTTTCTTTTTTTTGTAAATCTATAATAGTGAGTAGAGTGAGTTCTTTTTTGATTATATGTTTTATTGAGATCTGTCTTTTGATTAAACTCTAAAAATATAAAACATAGGTACTAAGTTATCCTGGAGCAGTGTTTTTAGAGCAGTAAGACTGTGCTATTTTCTGGGTCTGTAGATTAATAAGGTGCAAAGATGGCCTTTATAGAGTCTTGTGTTCTTCCTATTGGATGTGGGAGATTAGGGAGAGTTTCCAGGTTACTGATGATTATGTCTGTAGGAAGTATTTTTGGTTCCAAATCCTACTGGATCGCATGGATTGGTTGGAGCGGCAGTTAGAGGCAGTGAGGAATTTACAAGAGCTAGGGAGTGTGATGTCAGTCTAGGAGCAGGGATGTCCTCAGTCAGGGATGTCATGACAAGTCAGTCTAGGGTTGGCAGTGTGGGATTGAGGGCCATGGTCAGTGCTGGGCATTTAAGTAGTACACATCAAAGGAGGTATCATGAGTTAGTCCATGCTGAGTTGAGGAAAATGGGAAACTGAGATGTGGGGATTAGGGCCTTTATATTGAGATGCAGCGGGAATAATGACTGCGAACAGGGGAATCTTCAAACATGCACAGGATCTGATATAGCACAGGATAGAATGGGGAGAGGGATTTCTCCACTATCTTGGCAAAAAGAGGAATTGAGTGAGATGAAAATATCTGGAAAGGCAGTTGGTGGTAGTGCAGGAGCAGAAAAGCTAGAGAAATATCCCCAGTGAGCAGGAAGCGCTGAGGCAGGAAGGGTTTGTAGTTTTGGAGGATGAAGTGTGAGAGAACCATTGAGTAAAGATGTTGTATGGGAGCCTTGGTGGATGGAATGTACATTGTGGAGTTTATGTGAGGTAGTGGAGAGAAGATGTTAACACTTCCTCTTGCAAAGTCCAGAAGGTTATTGACCTTCTTTCTACATTGCAAGGTATTTCTTCTCACCTGCATTGACTTGGGTGGCTCACTCTCAGTCCAGGCTGTCAGCATCTAGCGTGATGGCCTCCTTTACTGGTCAGGAAGGCCCTCCTCTCCACCACTTGTTCCACCTGGACCTCCAGGTCCCTGTCCATGAGCCATGATAACAACTTTCCTTTCTTGACCATCTCCTCTAGAACAGTGGTCAAGCAGAAGTCGTAGAATGGCAGATCCTGGCGTGCAGCATTTGAACTGGTGCATAATTGCATTTAAACATGGCACCCTCAATGATAACAGCAGAATGTTCCGGTGACAGCAAGCACCTCCCCCCTCCCCCCACAGCTGCTGCAAGAGCATGAATCAACAAACAACACATTGTGTTTCCATAGCCAATAAGGTGAGCGGTGGAGAATAGCATGAGAGAGGTGACCAGGAGGAAACCATAGAATCGTGGAAATCATAGAATCCCTACCGTGTGGAAGCAAGCCATTTGGCCCATCAAGTCCAAAGCGACCCTCCAAAGACCATCCCAACCTGACACACTCCATCCCTGTAACCCCATATTTACGATGGCTAAACCACCTAGCCTGCATATCCCTGGACATTACGGGACCATTTAGCATGGCCAATGCACTCAACCTGCACATCTTTGGACCGTGGGAGGAAACTGGAGCACCCAGCGGAAACCTACACAGACATGGGGAGAATGTGCTACCTCCATGCAGACAGTCACCTGAGGGTGAAATCAAGCTCGGGTCCCTGTTGCTGTGAGGCAGCAGTACTAACCGCGGAGACACTGTGGCTGCCCAAAGAAATCCCTCCATGAAATTCCCTGAAATTGACACTCAGCCAAAATATGGAATAATTTAGCCCTTCATTTTTCTTTGCTTTTATAAAGACAAACTACCTGGTCATTATTCCTGCAATTAATGGGAACTTTCTGTGTGCAGAGCACTAAATTGTTAAAGTACAGAAGGAGGCCATTTGGCCCATCGTGCCTGTACAAGCCTTATTTGCCCATGCCACTCTCCTACCTTTTCCTGGTATCCCTGCACACCATTTCCAACACCCTGTTGTCCTTCTTACATCGCAGCAGTGACTACGCTTTTAAAATATATTATTGCCATGACAAATACAATATAAGTCCAAATCTTTCTTTCAGCCTGAGTGTTCTCCCTTCTGGTAGATTCTTCATTGTTCCAGTGTGTTCCAGCTGTAAGCAATTTAATCATTCCCGGTTGTGCTTCCACAACTGAAGAGTCTGAGGTGATATTTACTCAGAACAGGGCAGTTCATTGTTGTCATTGCAGTGATGCTTAGGGCAACACTGAGTACGTATAGGACAATTAATCTATTTAATCCATGTAAAATGTCGAGTGACATCTGGTCACTGATTAAACAAGAAACATAAGAACTGCAAATGCTGGAAATCAGAAACAAAAGCAGAAATTGCTCGAAAAGCTCAGAAGGTCTGGCAGCATTTGTGGAGAGAAAGTTAACGTTTCAGGTCCAATGACCCTTCTTCAGAACTGGTTTTTCCAGCAATTTCTGTTTTGTTTCTAGTCACACATTCTCGCTTCAATTGTAGCAAATCTTGATGAGACCGCACTTCGTACAGTTTTGATCCTCTTTCCTAGGGAGTGAATGTTTGTAGATGATGATGTCCTGGAGAGTGACAAGCTTCTTGAGTGTTCACAGAATTACAGAATCACTACATTGCAGAAAGAGGCCATTCATCCTGTCCAATACCATGGATAATCCACCTAGCCTGCATATCCCAAGACACGACGGACTATTTTAGCGTACCCAATCCACCTAACCTGCACATCATTGGACTTGTGCCTCATAGATGGTGGATAGGCTTCAGGGAGTCCTGAGGTGAGTTGCTCACTACAGGATCCTAGTCTCTGATCTGCTGTTGTTGCCCCTGTGTTTATATGTCTAGTCTGAGGGGTCAGAACCAGGAGATGCAGTCTTAGAATAATGGGCAGGCTATTTAGGGAATGAAGAAAAATTTCTTTATTCAGTGCATGATGAATCTTTGGAATTCTGTAGTCCAGAGAGTTGTGGAAGTTCGGTCATTAAGTATGTTCAAGATGGAGATCGATAGATTTCAAGACATTAATGGCATCAAGGGATATGGGGATAGTATGGCAGTATGGCTTTCAGGAAGCTGATCAACCATGATCTAGAATTTCAAGACAGTCTTGAAGGGTTGGATGGCCCACTCCTGTTCCTATATTCCTAAAATCAGATTATTTTTGGGTCCCTTCACAAGGTTAATTTTAATAAAATATGGTCTGATGGATCAGTTATTGGCTGAGAAACAATTTGCATAGGACTGGTAACTTCCTTTTAAAATGTATTGGTCAGATATTTAACAAGCAGGAACTCCTGGTGACCCTTTCCTGGTATTGGGAATTAAAAAAAAGAGATGTTCTGTCTGAGTCAACCTGGAGTTTTATTGGGAAAATGAAAGAAACTGTTTAGAATTGATGAAAGAAAGGGAGATCAGTTTTGTGTCCCAGACAGTTCAGACAGATTCATGATCCTGACATAAGAAGATAACAACCAGGAACAAGAGTAGGCTATTCAGCCCCTCGAGCCTACTGCGCAATACTATATGATCATGGCTAATGTCATCCAGGCTTCAACTCCACCTTCCTGCCCACTCTCCATAAACCTTCAACACATTACTTTTTTAAAATTCATTCATGGGACATGGATATTGCTGGCCAGGCCAGTATTTATTACCCATCTTTAATTGCCCAGTTGAAGGTCAACCACATTGCTGTCGGTCTGGAGTTAATTGTCAGCCATATCAGATAAAGATGGTAGATTTCTTTCCCTAAAAGACATAAGTGAACCAATTAAATTAAATTTAAATGAAACTAATTATTAACTAAAAATCTGTCTATCTCCTCCTTAAATTTACTCAATGTCCCAGCATCTACCACACACTGGGGTAGAGAATTTCATAGATTCATGACTCTTTGAGAGAAGTAATTTATCCTCACATATATTTTAAATCTGCTACCCGTTATCCTAAAACTATCTCCTCTCATTCCAGAGTGCCCCACATAAGGAAACCACATTTTTACAGCAGCATCATCCTGGTCAATATTCATCCTCCAATCGACAACTACAAATAAACTATTTGGTCGTTAATCACATGTTGAGATCTTGTTGTGCTCTGTTTCCTACATTACAATAGTCTGTATACTGCATAGGTACTTCATTGTTTCATGATGTAATTGACCATTGTAACATCATTGTTAGGTATGTTTGCCTTTATTGGTAGGTGCATTGACCAGAGGAGTTGGGAGTCATGTTGCGGCTGTACAGGAGATTGGTTAGGCCCCTTTTGGAATACTGCGTGCAGTTCCGGTCTCCTTGCTATAGGAAGGATGTTGTGAAACTTGAAAGGCTTCAGAAAAGATTTACAAGGATTTTTCCAGGGTTGGAGGCGTTAAGCTATAGGGAAAGGCTGAATAGGCTGGGGCTATTTTCTCTGGAGCTTCAGAGGCTGAGAGGTGACCTTATAGAGGTTTATAAAATCATAAGCGGCATGGATAGGGTAAATAGACAAGGTGGGTGAGTTCCAAAACAAGAGGGCGTAGGTTTAAGATGAGAGGGGAAAGATTTAAAAGGGACCTAAGGGGCAACTTTTTCACACAGAGGGTGGTGCGTGTATAAAAAGAGCTGCCAGAAAAGATGGTGGAGGCTGGTACAATTACAACATTTAAAAGGCACCTGGATGGGTACCTGAATAGGAAGGATTCAGAGGGATATGGGCCAAATGCTGCCAAATGGGACTAGATTTATTTAGGATATCTGGTCGGCATGGACGTGTTGGACCAAAGGGCCTGTTTTTGTGTTATACATTTTTATGACTGTATGACATTACAGTCACATGGTTACCAACAAACAATGACAATCTCTTTTCATTACATGGTTACCAGGGGAAAAATATACAAAATTGCATTCCAAAAATTATAGACACAGTCAATTAACTGATTTTGGTTTTCTTGTCAGTGATAAATCTGCGATTACCATGGAGCAATGAAATTTCTCGAAATGAAAACTAATATTTTAAAAAGTTACAAGACTTCTTATTAGACAGTTTTTAAAAATTCTTTCACAGGATGTGGGTATTACAGCATTTATTTCCCATCCCTAATTGCCCTTGAGAAGGTGGTAATGAATCATCACATTCTCAATGGTAATTAGCAATGAGCAGCAAAACCCATATCCCCTTTGAAAGTATAAAAAGACCAGAATCTACACCAATAATCTCAGTCACTCAGGAGCTTACTGAAAATGGAGGCTGCAATTCTTGTATACAACATATAGTGATCATTATAAAAAATACTGGAATTGCAGTCAGCACCTCAAAAATAATATAATCATGAGGTGCCCAAATAGTTTAGAAAGGGAAACAAAATGTACTTATTGGCAAAAGTGTTGAGAACCCAGAGTAAAAGTGATTGGCAACAGAAGTATAGAGGGTGACATGAGGAAAAGATTTTTTTACTCAGTGGGTGGTTCGTATCTGACATGTACTGCCTGAGTGGGTGGTGGAGGCAAATAGAGTGGTAATTTTCAAAAGGTGATCTTCAAATTTCCTTAAATCGGTCTTTAAGGAAGTGGCAGGGTGAGGTTGAGTAGCTCTTACATGGGGTTGATGGTCCAGGTGATCCCCTGTGTTGTTATCTTTTTTTGATTCTATGATTCTAAGGTGGAAGGGCCGTTTGACTCATGCAACTGAAAGTCATAGGAACACCACCCATCTCCAAGTTACACATCATCCTGACTTAAGTAGCTGTCATTGTTCCCTCAATGTCACTGGGTGACAATCCTGGAACCCATCCTCCATCCAAACCTATCAGCATGCTGCCCTCGAGTGGCTGCAGGGGGCCTAGAGACTGTTGCACATCTCCTGCTGGAATGTACCTTTGCAAAGAAAGTTTGGAGACAGACACAATGGTTTTTGTCAAGACTTGTCCTGAACAGCTCCATGACGCAGGATTCTGTGCTGTGCTGTCTGTTCTCCGGGACACCCACCGAGGCAAACATCGTTTGCACCTGGAGAATGATCAGCTCAGTGAAAGATATTCTTTGGTCTTGCCCGAAACTTGTTGGCCTTCCAGTTTAAGTAGTTGACCTCGATTGAGTGTCACTGGAAAATTCCAAGGTCCAGGGCTATGTGCTGAGTGACGCACTAAAGCTTGGCGCAGTGGGGAAAGAGCACTGTCTGAGGTCTTTCAACCAAAGTATAATGATGATCTGAGATAGTAGGAACTGCAGATGCTGGAGAATCTGAGATAACAAGGTGTAGAGCTGGATGAACAGGGTCTTCCTGCTCCTATGATGCTGCTTGGCCTGCTGTGTTCATCCAGCTCTACACCTTATAATGATGGTCAGTTCAGTTATCAGACCCTCATGGTACCTTAAATATACGTAATAAATGCCTTGAGTTTGATGGAACTGTTGGGAAAGTCAAACTCCAATGTTAGAAGATAGCAAGAATTGCAGATGCAGAGAAAACACAGTGTGGAGCTGGAGGAACACAGCAGGTCAGGCAGCATCAGAGGAATATCTCAGGGCTGTGGGTGTCTGTGCATATACTGCCCTTGAGGCTATTTGCTGCTTATCTCTAACTAGGATCTTCAACTCCTTAGATAGTGTAACATTCCTTTATTTACATCTGTCTATGATGGGTTCTGGAATATGACTCTTCAGTGCAGTGTCTAAGATCTCTCTCTTCACATCCTCTTTCCACACTGGTGTCCTCTCTTTGCTGGTGTCCATCAGTTCTAGTATTATAATTTACGTGAATCTCATTACACTACACCAACCCATCAGGATTGGCCCCCAGAGTCTCCAGGAATTGGAGATTAATCTCCAGGACAGTACTGGCACATTATTTTTTTAAAAAGCAATGGAATATTCCTTGATTATTTCTCTTTAGCAAATATGAAAATACTGGGAACAGAGAAACAAAAGTGGCTATTTGGCTGACAGTCAAGCCTCATCCAACTGGGTAATGAACGTTCTCACTTTTTGATTGATGTCGAGAGGCTTTGTATCAACAGGACGGATGCGTTGACGAATTAATGGCTTGGAGCAGGAGGTGGGGGCGGCAAGTCATGTGATGAAACCTCCAGAAATAGATTTAATCACAGTTGGCAACTCCAGATGGAGGAAAGCCTGGCGTTTGCTTCATTATGGGGGAAACAGTAAAAGCTCGCCCAAAGAGGTGTCAGTCGGGTTAGGCACAGCAAGGTGGTGTGAATGGAACGTGCTGTATCCCCTCCAGCTTCAGGTTCCATGCCCTGCTGCCTTTGGGAGTTGACTCCTGCTGTTGCCGTGGTAATATGCTGCAGCTTTCACGCTGCAGTGAAATTGAAGTCATCCACAGGCAGCTCTGAAGCAATGTGCTGGGGGCTGGGAGTGGGTGGGGGAGGGATACACTGAGTTTAACCGGACTCGCCTGAAAGCCTGCAGAGAAACAATTTCCCCTTTGATCTGTCAGAGCCAGAAGGCAGCTCCTCTCGCTATCAAATTCCCAGCCTGACTCTCCCTCACAAACACACACACACAATCTTTCTGCTTTAGCCTCTTCTGTTGCAGTTCAAAGGGAAACAAGAGGATTCATTCGGCAGATCCCGGAGCCCCCAGGACAAGCGGCTGCTCTATTCAAAAATGCTGCAGATGTCCCGGAATGGAAGAACATCTGAAAACATGCAGCATCTGTTGCAAGAGAAGCAAGGGATTTCAAGACCCTGTAAGCAGCAAGCTGCCCTTTGGAGGGGGTTAGGGGAAGGGTCTGTCCCACTGGTTCAGTCATTATTTCAGATTTAAAGGTGTAGGAAAGCAGGTGGGTGATGTATCCTAACTCTCAGTTATGTGCCCTGGCATTCTGTCTCTGTTTTTTCAAGCTGTGTAGCTTCTGATTACCATTTTGACCATCCATTCGTGGACCCACCCCCCATATTTTGAGACTGGAAACTAGGTTCAGAAACCTCCTGGGAAAAACCAGGCCCTGTTCCACCTCCTATGACTGTCTTCATGCTGACTGACTGCTGTACACTTTCAATGCTTTTAGGAAGGGTAGGAATGCACTCAGCTCCCTCCACCCACCTCGGGTTGTTATTCCCGAAGGTTTAATGCTGAGCAGTGCATGAAACTCCACCCAAAATGATGACATCATAGAAACATAGAAGCTAGGTGTAGGCCATTCAGCTTTCCCAACTTGTTCCACCATTTGATATGATAATGGGAGATTCTCTATCTCAATTAACTTAATTTACTCAAGGGATGTGGGCCTCCCTGGCTAGACCAGCATATTGTTGTCCACCCCTAATTGCCCAGAGGGCAGTTAAGAGTCAAGCACATTGCTGTGGCCCTGGAGTCACATGGAGGCCAGACCAGGGAAGGATGGAAGTTTTCTTCCCTAAAGGACACTAGTGAACCAGATGGGCTTTTCCCCAACAATGGACAGTGCTTTGATGATCACCATTGGACTCTTATTTCCAGAATCTATTTCGATACCATATTATTTTCTCTCCATACCCCATAATGGCCTTTATTATCTAAACATTCACTAATTTCTTTCTTGAGTATACTCAGTGAGCCGACCTCCAGATCCTTCTGTGATAGTGAATTCCATAGACCTCCCTCTGAGAGGTGGTTTTCACTGGAGCATTGAAGGTTGAGAGGTGAGCTATAAAATCATGAGGGGCATAGGTAAGGTGTTATGGACTATACCAGGCCTCCTCAAAATATTTTAAGAACATAGCCTAGATCGTAATATTTTCTTATTTTAAAGCTAGTTATGAAGTGCATGTTCCAGATGTGATGCGCCTGGTCAAACTACTCGATACTAAGCAAAACACAATTTATTTAAACACTATAGTTAAAACATAAACAAAAGAAAGAAAGTTTTAGAATAACTTAACTATTGGAAAACTTAACCAAATAGTAGATACAGTATCTATTACTAATTAACTGTTCCAATATCATAACATCCCATAAACATACCCCTTGGCAATTCAGACACAGATTCTCACATGCAGTTCTTCAATCCAGGAGGAAACAATATGAAAAGAGATTTCAGAGAAAGTAGTAGCAGCCAGGAATCCTTTACTGGAGCTTCCAACCTTTCTGGGACCCAAACAGCTTCTGACTGCTACAGCTAAGAAAAACTAGAAAGCCTGATCTGTGAGAACTGGCCACTCCACATCCATTGTTACAAATGTTTTAAAAAAAAACCTAAAGGTGTCCTAAATTGTTGACTTAGGTCCAGCAGCTACTTCAGCACCTCTGCCTTTACAACCTCTCTTCAAAAAAAGCCCAGGACAAAATAACCTTCTTAAAGTGACAGCACCATCACAAAGATGAATGGCAAAGGTATTTTCCCTAGGGTAGGGGAGTTCAGAATTGAAGGGCATATTTTTAAGGTGAGAGGAGAAAGATTTAAAGGAGATCTGAGGGGCAACTTTCTCACACAGAGGGTGGTTCATGCTTGGAATGACCTGCCTGAGAAAATGGTAGGTACAGATACAGTTGCAAATACATTTGGACTGAGACTGTGATCCCTTGTTCTAGACTCCCAGCCAGGGAAAACATTCTCTCTGCATTTGGGCTGTCCAGCCTTGTTCCAATTTTGTGCTTCAACCAGATCCTTTCTCATTCTTCTAAATTCTGGTGTATACAGATTTAGTCAAACTAATACAACAGTCCTTTCATCACTGTTATCAGCCTCGTAGACTTTCACTGCCCTCCTTCTATGGCAAGTATATTCTCTCCTGGGTAGGAAGTCGAAAAATGCACACAATACTTATGTCTTTACTGTAGTTATTGGTAAGACCCATGTCATATGTGCTTGGGTGGGGGAACAGCTCTGAATCTTGAAGGAAGAAGACCTTACTATCTAGGTGCCCTCGTGGACTCAGTAACAATGATCACCATAGCAGTATAATTTGTTTCTAGTTCCTATTATGGAATTAGTTACAACTTGTTTAATGTAATAGCCTCTTCTCATTGGACTACCAGTGTTTTTTCTCTACTCCACCAGACGAAGCAGGCTCTGAAGATCCCAACCTGAAGGAGGATAGTGCACCAAATTAATCTGAGGTTGGCCAAGAGTCCAGTGAGCTGATATGACATCATGAGCGGTGGTGAGGATACAACATGGTGCCAGCAGTGGGCATCACCATTTTGCAACAGCTATTCGGTCCTGCTATTCCATTAGATCCTGGATGAGTTACATCTTAACTCCATCCAACCATGTTTACTCGCACATCAAATTCACCCCAAAAATTCCAACATCAATCTTCACCAACACCAAGTGAGACTGTAAAGGTATGAAACTATTTAAGGCCAGCAGTGCAAAATGGGCTGATGGTTAAGTGACTCAAATTTCCATAAAGAAATTAAACTGGCACCATGTAAAACAGCTGACCATGTTCTAACAATTGGCACATTCAATTCAAGTGGCCTTGATTAATTCATTATGTCAAGCATGGTTTCCCCATTGCCCTAAGTTTCTAAATGCAGCCCAGAATCTGAACCCTCCTGTCGTTATTATAGATAGCTGGCTGAATGTTGAGATGGGTGACCATTTAAATGGCACCTCCACAATGAATGCATTACAAATATCATTCAATATTTTGGCTTCAATGCTTTCCATGCAAACACTCACCACCCTCTGGGTGAAGAAATTTCTCCTCATCTCAATCCTAAATCGCCTACCTGACGTCCTCAGACTATGACCCTGCATTCTGGACTCCCTGGGTATCAGGGAAATCCTTCCTGCTTTACTTCAATGTGATAAGATAATGGTTTGTAGAATTCCTAAAGTGTGGAATCAAGCCATTCGGCCCATTGAGTCCACACTCACCTTCCGAAGACCATCCTACCCAGACCGACTCACCTACCCTATCCCCATAACCCTGCATTTAATGTGGCTATACCACATGTGAGCAATAAGAATTTAGCATGGCCAACCTACCAAACCTGCACACCTTTGGACTATGGGAGGAAACTACAGCATCCAGAGGCAAACCATGCAGACACAGGGAAGACTGTGCAAACTCTACATAGGCAGTCACCTGAGGGTGGAATTGAACCCAGGTCCCTGGAGCTGTGGGGCAGCAGCACTAACAACTGAGCCATTGTGCCAGTTGGTTTGTTGGTACTGCAATGCCATTTTTTTCCCCTTCCCCCAGAGAGTTACAGCTTTGGTCGAAATCCTTCCTGACATTACCCCTGAATTTTCTAGCTCCGGTTTGGTGGTTTTTAAGAGGATACAATTTGAGACTGCAGTGCCTGATCAATATTTAACCTGGATGCAATACCTAAAACAAATGATAAAGCCACAATCACATTTCTACTTGTGAGATCTTCTTGTGCAGAAGTTAACTGCTATCTTTCCTGTGATACAAAAGTGATTAGACTTCGGAAGAACTTCACTGGCTGGGTAAATACTTTGGGACATTACTGGTCATGAAAGGCACTATGGAAATGCAGATTTTTTCCATTAATCTGCAGAAAACAAGCAAACAATATTTGCATGAGAAGTTGCATGAAAAATCTTCAACAATGCAGTGGTTGCATTTTATGTTTCATATGCGCTCTTTGCATCTTTCTTTTCCCCAAACAAACTGTTTCAGTGGTGGGTTTCAGTTTATCAACCACCTACTGTCAAATGATAACTCTTCATAAGCAATCCAATTGACTCTATAGTCATGGAGACTTGCTGAAGCTGTGTCTAATCCTGGATACTTTGTGGTAAAGATTGCAGGTTGTCAATTAGAAATGTGAATCCTGGCCAATTTCACACTAATTTCCATAGTCTAGGACCAACAATTGCAGAAGATTTTTTAAAAACTTGCATTTATGTAGCCCCATTCTCCTTTATCATTTTATGTTATTTGGGTATGGCTGGCAAGGCCAGCGTTTGTTGCCCATCTCTAGTTTCCCTTGGACGATTTGGCTTGCTCAGCCTTTCAGAGGGCAGTTAAGAATCAAAAACGTTGCTGTGGGTTTTGAGTGACATGTAGGCTAGACTGGGTACAGATTTCCTTAGTGAGCCTGATGGGTTTTTACAACAAGCAAAGATAGCTATCATGGTCATCATTTCAGAGGCTAGCTGTGTGTTCCAGAAATTTTAATTAATTGAACTAAAATTCCACCAGCAGCCTTGGAAGAGGAGGGGATTCAAACTCACATCTTCAGTGCTAATCCTAGGCCCCTGGATTACTAACCTAGTGATAATACAACCATTTCTCCATGTTTGTTGTAGTGTAGGAAACAACAGCCAATTTGCACACAGCAAGCTCCCACAAATAGCAATGAGTGGCTAGGAAATCTGAGCATTTTATTTAGTGATGTTAGTTGAGTAATAAATATCGGCTGTGGCAGAACTCCACTTCTTCAGCATAGCGCGATGGGATCTTTTATTTCTTCCTGAGAAGGCAGCCAGGTCCAGTTTAAGACAACACTGCTAATAGTGCAGCCCTCCCACCCTGATGCCGAGCTTTTGTACTGTAAATCCTCAAGTGGGGCTTGAATCTTGTGCTTCATGAGCAGGCGTACTTCCCACTGTGAGCCACAGCTGACACAGCACAGACTTGAGATATAGCTTGAAGCCTTCCTGCCTGTACTGCTCAATCCACATTGCATTTCTTTTATCATGTGCAACTGTGCATTTACATTTTCTTCAGCGCTCATAGAATTTAAATGAGCCCAATGATTTTGTAAATGTCACATACTGTAGCACTATTGGATTTGGTTTCCTGCCTGGCTTCCTGTGGGAGATTCACACAGTAGTACTTCACAAAACAGATTTCTCTCCTACCTCTGTTTTACTGAAGGTGCTGGGCTTGGGGTGGAGGGTGAGAGTGAAAGGGGGTTGAGTTTGTCTGGGCTCCCAGAGTAGGTAATCACTCCTGCAAATCCTCCCCATCTTGCCATGTTTCACTTGTAGCGCCACCAGGTGTTTTAACCTTGAAGGAGATCAGAGCTGTTAATGTATACAAAAACCTTCAGACTCAATAGCTGAGTACTCTAACATTCCAGTCGTACAGAGGGACAATCAGGAGCATGGTGACCTCCAACCTCATTATTAGATCATCAAGTGAGACTAAAAACCTACCTCTTGGATGGAGTTTATGGTCACCCGACCTTGTGAGGTTTGATACTTACTTTTGTTTGATAATTCCTCTTGAGAAGCACATTGGGAATTTGTGCCAAGTTAAAGGTGCTACATAAATGCAAGGTTTAGTTGCTGACCGTGCGCTCGGAGAAAAGACTCCAAACCACTGAATCGAACACTCTAAGAGAAAAGAAATGAACAGCTGAGAGTGACAGACACAGGACAGGATTTTCAAATGAGACCAGCAGAGGGTCTGGACCAAGGGCCACTTCAAAATCCTGGTCTCGGACGTCATTTCAGGACCCTGATGCTTCCAAGACAATTTTACAGTGGAGTGTCTAAAGTGCTGGTATGTGTGTGTGTGTTTGTGTGTTTTGGGGAATGGGTGTGCGGCAAGACCTTAAGGAAGTGGAAGATGAAAAATTTTCTCACTGCCAATTGATCACAGAATCTCTCCATTGTGGAAAGAGGCTATTTGGCCCATCAAGTCTGCATTGAGCCCACCAAAGAGCATCCAACCCAAACCCAGTCCCTTACCCTATATTTCCCATGGCTAATCCACCTAGTCTGCACACCCTTGAAATCTATGGAAAATTTAGCATGGTCAGTCCATCTAACCTGCACATCTTGGACTGTGAGAGGAAACTGGAGCACCCAGAAGAAACCCACATAGACTCAGGAAGAATGTACAAGCTGCACACAGACAGTCACTCAAGGGTGGAATTGAACCTGGGTCCCTGGCACTATAAGGCAGCAGTGCTGACCACTGAGCCATTGTGATACCTTGCACATTTAATGCCCCCTTAAGCTTCTTAATGAGTGTGTTATGGGACCTGTATGTTTGTGACTGCATTTTAATCTTTAATTCAGCAAACGTGCATAGTTTGGTGTCTACTATTGTGCAAAACTGTTGGGTTGGATACAGGGCCCACTGAAATCTCCTCACCATTGATTTAGAGCTGATTTTTCCTGCACCTCCTTGCACCTTTTCCAGTGGTTGGTGTGGCCAGTTTCAACATCACAGACACTGCCAGGCCTGTTGGGGGCCATCAGCTCTCTTTTACAAGGCAGCGGCAGCTCCCAAAATGGCTGTCATCTGCCTTTGCTAGTGGCGTCAGGCACATAGATCCTGTGTACTGAACTGCCAGCACCAACCTTTCATCCTGGTCAATTAGGACATTTGAATTTAAAAATAGTATCTCACACACAATGGCAGAAATTTCATCCAGCTGTTGGATTCCTGACCCTGCGTTGAAAATTCATAGCACAGAAACAATCACACACGTATAGACACACACATACATAGAGAAATAGACACATGTTCAGACACAGACATATATAGAGAAATAGACACACATGTTCAGACACAGACATATATAGAGAAATAGACACACATGTACAGACACAGACATA